>NC_041392.1:712178616-712293529 GCF_002162155.2 Triticum dicoccoides
CCCCCCCCCAATCCTAGTTGGAATAGGATTCCTTGAGGGGGGAAAGAGAGAGAGGGGGCCGACCACCTCTCCTAGTCCTAATAGGACTAGGGGAAGGGGGGAGGCGCACAGCCACCTTGGGCTGCCCCTTTCTCCTTTCCACTAAAGCCCACTAAGGCCCATATAGCTCCCGGGGGGTTCCGGTAACCTCCCGGTACTCCGGTAAAATCCCGATTTCACCCGGAACACTTTCGATATCCAAACATAGGCTTCCAATATATCAATATTTATGTCTCGAACATTTTAAGACTCCTCGTCATGTCCGTGATCACATCCGGGACTCCGAACAACCTTCGGTACATCAAAATGCATAAACTCATAATATAACTGTCATCGTAATCTTAAGCGTGCGGACCCTACGGGTTCGAGAACAATGTAGACATGACCGAGACACGTCTCCGGTCAATAACCAATAGCGGGACCTGGATGCCCATACTGGCTCCTACATATTCTACGAAGATCTTTATAGGTCAGACCGCATAACAACATACGTTGTTCCCTTTGTCATCGGTATGTTACTTGCCCGAGATTCGATCGTCGGTATCCAATACCTAGTTCAATCTCGTTACCGGCAAGTCTCTTTACTCGTTCCATAATACATCATCTCACAACTAACATATTAGTTGTAATGCTTGCAAGGCTTATGTGATGTGCATTACCGAGAGGGCCCAGAGATACCTCTCCGACAATCGGAGTGACAAAACCTAATCTCGAAATACGCCAACCCAACATGTACCTTTGGAGACACCTGTAATACTCCTTTATAATCACCCAGTTACGTTGTGACGTTTGGTAGTACCCAAAGTGTTCCTTCGGTAAACAGGAGTTGCATAATCTCATAGTTATAGGAACATGTATAAGTCATGAAGAAAGCAATAGCAACATACTAAACGATCGGGTGCTAAGCTAATGGAATGGGTCATGTCAATAAGATCATTCTCTTAATGATGTGATCCCGTTAATCAAATAACAACTCATTGTTCATGGTTAGGAAACATAACCATCTTTGATTAACGAGCTAGTCAAGTAGAGGCATACTAGTGACACTTTGTTTGTCTATGTATTCACACATGTATTATGTTTCCGGTTAATACAATTCTAGCATGAATAATAAACATTTATCATGATTATAAGGAAATAAATAATAACTTTATTATTGCCTCTAGGGCATATTTCCTTCAGTCTCCCACTTGCACTAGAGTCAATAATCTAGTTCACATCGCCATGTGATTTAACAACAATAGTTCACATCACCATGTGATTAACACCCATAGTCCACATCGATATGTGAGCAACACCCAAAGGGTTTACTAAGGTGTGATCATGTTTTGCTTTGTGAGATAATTTTAGTCACCGGGTCTGATATATTCAGATCCGTAAGTATTTTGCAAATATTTATGTCAACAATGCTCTGCACGGAGCTACTCTAGCTAATTGCTCCCACTTTCAATATGTATCTAGATTGAGACTTAGTTTCATCTAGATTAGTGTCAAAACGTGCATCGATGTAACCCTTTACGACGAACCTTTTTGTCACGTCCATAATCGAGAAACATATCCTTATTTCACTAAGGATACTTCTGACCGTTGTCCAGTGATCTACTCCTAGATTACTATTGTACTCCATTGCCAAATCAGTGCAGGGTATACAATAGATCTGGTACACAGCATGACATACTTTATAGAACCTATGGCCAAGGCATAGGGAATGACTTTCATTCTCTTTCTATCTTCTGCCGTGGTCGGGCTTTTGAGTCTTACTCAACTTCACACCTTGTAATACAGGCAAGAACTCTTTCTTTGACTGCTCCATTTTGAACTACTTCAAAATCTTGTCAAGATATGTACTCATTGAAAAAACTTATCAAGCATCTTGATCTATCTCTATAGATCTTGAAGCTCAATATGTAAGCAGCTTTACCGAAGTCTTTCTTTGAAAAACTCCTTTCAAACACTCCTTTATGCTTTACAGAATAATTCTACATTATTTCCGATCAACAATATGTCATTCACATATACTTATCAGAAATGCTGTAGTGCTCCCACTCACTTTCTTGTAAATACAGGCTTCACCGCAAGTCTGTATAAAACTATATGCTTTGATCAACTTATCAAAGCGTATATTCCAACTCTGAGATTCTTGCACCAGTCCATAGATGGATCGCTAGAGCTTGCATACTTTGTTAGCACCTTTAGGATTGACAAAACCTTCTGGTTGTATCATATACAATTCTTCTTTAATAAATCTATTAAGGAATGCAGTTTTGTTTATCCATTTGCCAGATTTCATAAAATGCGGCAATTGCTAACATGATTCGGACAGACTTAAGCACAGATACGAGTGAGAAACTCTCATCGTAGTCAACACCTTGAACTTGTCGAAAACCTTTTGCGACAATTCTAGCTTTGTAGATAGTAACATTACTATCAGCGTCCGTCTTCCTCTTGAAGATCCATTTATTCTCAATTGCTTGCCGATCATCGGGCAAGTCAACCAAAGTCCATACTTTGTTCTCATACATGGATCCCATCTCAGATTTCACGGCCTCAAGCCATTTTGCGGAATCTGGGCTCACCATCGCTTCTTCATAGTTCGTAGGTTCATCATGATCTAGTAGCATGACTTCCAGAACAGGATTATCGTACCACTCTGGCGCGGATCTTACTCTGGTTTATCTACGAGGTTCAGTAGTATCTTGTTCTGAAGTTTCATCATCATCATCATCATTAGCTTCCTCACTAACTGGTGTAGGTGTCACAGAAACAGTTTTCTGTGATGTACTACTTTCCAATAAGGGAGCAGGTACAGTTACCTCGTCAAGTTCTACTTTCCTCCCACTCACTTCTTTCGAGAGAAACTCCTTCTCCAGAAAGTTTCCGAATTTAGCAACAAAAGTCTTGCCTTCGGATCTGTGATAGAAGGTGTATCCAATAGTTTCCTTTGGATATCCTATGAAGACGCACTTCTCCGATTTGAGTTTGAGCTTATCAGGATGAAACTTTTTCATATAAGCATCGCAACCCCAAACTTTAAGAAACGACAGCTTAGGTTTCTTGCCAAACCATAGTTCACATGGTGTCGTCTCAACGGATTTAGATGGTGCCCTATTTAACGTGAATGCAGCTGTCTCTAATGCATAACCTAAAACGATAGTGGTAGATCGGTAAGAGACATCATAGATTGCACTATATCTAATAAAGTACGATTATGACGTTCGGACGCACCATTATGCTGTGGTGTTCCATGTGGCATAAGTTTGTGAAACTATTCCACATTGTTTTTAATTGAAGACCAAACTCGTAACTCAAATATTTGTCTCCGCGATCAGATCGTAGAAACTTTATTTTCTTGCCACGATGATTTTTCACTTCACTCTGAAATTCTTTGAACTTTTCAAATGTTTCAGACTTACGTTTCATCAAGTAGATATACCCATATCTGCTCAAATCAACTGTGAAGTTCAGAAAATAACGATACTTGCCGTGAGCTTTAACACTCATCGGACCGCATACATATGTATGTATTATTTCCAATAAGTCAGTTACTCGCTCCGGAGAACGGAGTCTTAGTCATCTTGCCCATGAGGCATGGTTCGCAAGCATCAAGTGATTCATAATCAAGTGATTCCAAAATCCCATCAGCATGGAGTTTCTTCATGCGCTTTATACCAATATGACCTAAACGGCAGTGCTACAAATAAGTTGCACTATCATTATTAACTTCGCATCTTTTGGTTTCAATATTATGAATATGTGTATCACTACGATCGAGATCCAATGAACTTGTTTCATTGGGTGTATGACCATCGAAGGTTTTATTCATGTAAACAGAACAACAATTATTCTCTGACTTTAATGAATAACCGTATTGCAATAAACATGATCAAATCATATTCATGCTCAACGCAAAAACCAAATAACACTTATTTAGGTTCAACACTAATCCCGAAAGTATAGGGGAGTGTGCGATGATGATCATATCAATCTTGGAACCACTTCCAACACACATCGTCACTTCACCCTTAACTAGTCTCTGTTTATTCTGCAACTCCCGTTTCGAGTTACTTATCTTAGCAACTGAACTAGTATCAAATATTGAGGGGTTGCTATAAACACTAGTAAAGTACACATCAATAACATGTATATCAAATATACTTATGTTCACTTTGCCATCCTTCTTATCTGCCAATCACTTGGGGTAGTTCCGCTTCCAGTGACCAGTCCCTTTGTAGTAGAAACACTTAGTCCCAGGCTTAGGACCAGGCTTGGGCTTCTTCACTTGAGCAGCAACTTGCTTGCTGTTCTTCTTGAAGTTCCCCTTCTTCCCTCTGCCCTTTTCTTGAAACTAGTGGTCTTGTCTACCATCAACACTTGATGTTTTTCTCGATTTCTACCTTCGTCAATTTCCGCATTGCGAAGAGCTTGGGAATCGTTTCCGTTATCCCTTGCATATCATAGTTCATCACGAAGTTCTACTAACTTGGTGATGGTGACTAGAGAATTCTGTCAATCACTATCTTATCTGGAAGATTAACTCCCACTTGATTCAAGCGATTGTTGTACTTAGACAATATGGGCACATGCTCACTAGTTGAGCGATTCTCCTCCATCTTTTAGCTATAGAACTTGTTGGAGACTTCATATCTCTCAACTCGGGTATTTGCTTGAAATATTAACTTCAATTCCTGGAACATCTCATATGGTCCATGACGTTCAAAACGTCTTTGAAGTCCCGATTCTAAGCCGTTAAGCATGGTGCACTAAACTATGAAGTAGTCATCATATTGAGCTAGCCAAACGTTCATAACGTCTGCATCTGCTCCTGCAATAGGTCTGTCACCTAGCGGTGCATCAAGGACATAATTCTTCTGTGCAGCAATGAGGATAAACCTTAGATCACGGATCCAATCCGCATCATTGCTACTAACATCTTTCAACACAATTTTTCTCTAGGAGCATATCAAAATAAACATATGAAAGCAACAACGCAAGCTATTGATCTACAACATAATTTGCAAAATACTACCAGGACTAAGTTCATGATAAATTTAAGTTCAATTAATCATATTACTTAAGAACTCCCACTTATATAGACATCCCTCTAATCTTCTAAGTGATCACGTGATCCAAATCAACTAAACCATAACCGATCATCACGTGAGATGGAGTAGTTTTCAATGGTGAACATCGTTATGTTGATCATATCTACTATATGATTCACGCTCGACCTTTCGGTCTCCGTGTTCCGAGGCCATATCTGCATATGCTAGGCTCGTCAAGTTTAACCTGAGTATTCTGCGTGTGCAAAAACTGGCTTACACCCGTTGTAGATGGACGTAGAGCTTATCACACCCGATCATCACGTGGTGTCTGGGCACGACGAACTTTGGCAACGGTGCATACTCAGGGAGAACACTTCTTGATAATTTAGTGAGAGATCATCTTATAATGCTACTGTCAATCAAAGCAAGATAAGATGCATAAAAGATAAACATCACATGCAATCAATATAAGTGATATGATATGGCCATCATCATCTTGTGCTTGTGATCTCCATCTTCGAAGCACCGTCGTGATCACCATCGTCACCGGCGCGACACCTTGATCTCCATCGTAGCATCGTTGTCGTCTCGCCAATCTTATGCTTCCACGACTATCACTACCGCTTAGTAATAAAGTAAAGCATTACATCGCGATTGCATTGCATACAATAAAGCGACAACCATATGGCTCCTGCCAGTTGCCAATAACTTGGTTACAAAACATGATCATCTAATACAATAAAATTTAGCATCATGCCTTGACCATATCACATCACAACATGCCCTGCAAAAACAAGTTAGACGTCTTCTACTTTGTTGTTGCAAGTTTTACGTGGCTGCTACGGGGTTAAGCAAGAACCAATCTCACCTACGCATCAAAACCACAACGATAGTTTGTCAAATAGACTCCGTTTTAACCTTCGCAAGGACCGGGCGTAGCCATACTTGGTTCAACTAAAGTTGGAGAGACAGTCGCCCGCAAGCCACCTGTGTGCAAAGCACGTCAGGGGAACCGGTCTCGCGTAAGCGTACGCGTAATGTTGGTCCGGGTCATCTCGTCCAACAATGCCGCCGAACCAAAGTATGACATGCTGGTAGGCAGTATGACTTATATCGCCCACAACTCACTTGTGTTCTACTCGTGCATATAACATCAACATATAAAACCTAGGCTCGGATGCCACTGTTGGGTTTCGTAGTAATTTCAAAAAATTGCCTACGCACACGCAAGATCATGTGATGCATAGCAACGAGAGGGGAGAGTGTTGTCTACGTACCCACGATGACCGATTGCGGAAGCGCTGACACGATGTAGAGGAAGTAGTCGTACGTCTTCACGATCCAACCGATCAAGCACCGAAATTACGGCACCTCCGAGTTCGAGCACACGTTCAGCTCGATGACGATCCCCGGACTCCGATCCAGCAAAGTGTCGGGGAAGGTTCCGTCAGCACGACGGCGTGGTGACGATCTTGATGCACTACAGCAGCAGGGCTTCGCCTAAACTCCGCTACAGTATTATCGAGGAATATGATGGCTGGGGGCACCGCACACGGCTAAGGAATAGATCTCGTGGATCAACTTGTGTGTTCTAGGGTGCCTCTACCTCAGTATATAAAGGACTAGAGGGGGGAGGTTGGCCGGCCAAGGTGTGGCGCGCCAGGAGAGTCCTACTCCCTCTGGGAGTAGGATTCCCCCCCCCCCAATCCTAGTTGGAATAGGATTCCTTGAGGGGGAAAGAGAGAGAGGGGGCCGGCCACCTCTCCTAGTCCTAATAGGACTAGGGGAAGGGGGGAGGCGCACAGCCACCCTGGGCTGCCCCTTTCTCCTTTCCACTAAAGCCCACTAAGGCCCATATAGCTCCCGGGGGGTTCCGGTAACCTCCCGGTACTCCAGTAAAATCCCGATTTCACCCGGAACACTTTCGATATCCAAACATAGGCTTCCAATATATCAATCTTTATGTCTCGAACATTTCGAGACTCCTCGTCATGTCCGTGATCACATCCGGGACTCCGAACAACCTTCGGTACATCAAAATGCATAAACTCATAATATAACTGTCATCGTAACCTTAAGCGTGCGGACCCTACGGGTTCGAGAACAATGTAGACATGACCGAGACACGTCTCGGTCAATAACCAATAGCGGGACTTGGATGCCCATACTGGCTCCTACATATTCTACGAAGATCTTTATCGGTCAGACCGCATAACAACATACGTTGTTCCCTTTGTCATCGGTATGTTACTTGCCCGAGATTCGATCGTCGGTATCCAATACCTAGTTCAATCTCATTACCGGAAAGTCTCTTTACTCGTTTCGTAATACATCATCTCACAACTAACATATTAGTTGTAATGCTTGCAAGGCTTATGTGATGTGCATTACCGAGAGGGCCCAGAGATACCTCTCCGACAATCGGAGTGACAAAACCTAATCTCGAAATACGCCAACCCAACATGTACCTTTGGAGACACCTATAGTACTCCTTTATAATCACCCAGTTAGGTTGTGACATTTGGTAGTACCCAAAGTGTTCCTCCGGTAAACGGGAGTTGCATAATCTCATAGTTATAGGAACGTGTATAAGTCATGAAGAAAGCAATAGCAACATACTAAACGATCGGGTGCTAAGCTAATGGAATGGGTCATGTCAATAAGATCATTCTCTTAATGATGTGATCCCCTTAATCAAATAACAACTCATTGTTCATGGTTAGGAAACATAACCATCTTTGATTAACGAGCTAGTCAAGTAGAGGCATACTAGTGACACTTTGTTTGTCTATGTATTCACACATGTATTATGTTTCCGGTTAATACAATTCTAGCATGAATAATAAACATTTATCATGATTATAAGGAAATAAATAATAACTTTATTATTGCCTCTAGGGCATATTTCCTTCAGCGAGACCGTAGTGACATTGGGCTTTTATTTGTTGTCACACTTAGGCCCTATTTGGTTCAGCTTTTATCGACGGATTCCGCTACCGCGCAGCAGAATCTGAACCAAAGGACGAACCTAGCAGAATTCGATTTCAGAAATCCGCTGCCAAAATCTGAACCAAAAACGAAAGCAGCTCAGGACATGCTTTCCAAAATCTGATTCCGCTGCGAGCCAAAATCTGAAAAAGTTGTATCAGCTGGTTTGTCAAATGACCTACATCTTTTTCACATCAGATTTTCCACAGCTGTTTTTTCACAGCAGATTTTTCACAGCTACTTTTAGAAATCCACAGCCGAAGCAAACAGGGCCTTAGATAGTTCTCTACAGTTGTTGACATGGCGTACACAAAAGATGATTTGACTTTCGTGTAAGGAGCCAAGAGCAAACTCAATCATATTAGCCGATACATGAGAAAATAGCATTATACAGAATGGTAACATTTAACGTAATTTTACAGAAGACAATCACATCTCCCACTATAATGCCATGGCATTGCATATATTGTGATTAATCTTGTACTTTGCAACGAGCTGGACTTTTCTTTCATGGAAGACAGTCTTCAGAACATACGATTTCCGAGTGGGAGGCGAATAGTGGCACATGCTATACTCAACGGTTGTGAAAACAATAATGGATGACAACTGCGAGACTGTAGTGACGTCGAGCTTTTCTTTGTCGTGACACTCATGATAGTTGTTGACATGACGCACATATAAGATGTTCCGATATTAGTGGAAGGAACCGGGAGCAAACACAACCATATTAGCTAGTACATGAGAAAATAACATTTTGCAAATGGTAATATTTGGCATGAGTTTCAATCCTTGTAATATTTGGTGTGAGTTTCAATCGCCTCTCCCACTACGATACCATGACATTCCATGGATTGTTATTAATCTCGAAGAAGATAATTCTCCCATTGAAATCTCGGACGAATGCGGTAAGAATAGCTAACATACAATGAGTGATATCCATCAGCATGCGTTCCAACTGAATCCAGCTATACAGATTCTAATGCATGTTTAAGTGATCAAAGAAATTATTTTGTAACATATATAGTACACATAAAAGGCAAATAATTAATATGGCAACTGGGCAATTGAATGGCAATTGAATAATATGTAGCTCGTGCTTGAAAGCCAAGCAACTCCTATGATACTTAGTCAAGAGATGGCCGTACGCCATCCACCCATGATCAAAAGTACCGATTTGACAATGAGCTAGATAGTTGTGACTACAAGTCAAATCGATGGATATTAGGTATGAGCCTATATCATTTGCCCCGTATTACATACTAATTATTTTCTCTCGGATAAAAAGCAAGTACAAGTATAAACCAGTATTAAATAAGAATCTATGGCATCCAAGAAACAAGATAATATACGTATAGTAACAAAGTTCTTCAGTGAAAGCTCAACTATACAACTATACAATGCATTTTATTATATCAACCGAAGGGCACATCAGTATCTCTGAAACATCATCAATCTCTAATCAGATGACTCATCGCTGACTCATGTTAATGGAGAATCGGCAAGAAGCTATCTCAAATCGTTTGGATAAAGGTTCTCCTGACCGGTAAGAATTATAAATTTGAACAACATAGTTGACCCATACCGTGTTTATGCAGGGAGAGGAAATATGAAGAAAAAACTTAACAAAAGGGGGAAATGAAAATAACTGTAACACAATTATGTTTAGTTAGGATTAACATTTTCTATAAAAAGAATAGAGTAAACCCTTGATACATTACACATAGTAACTAACTCCTTCAACAATCCCGGAAAAAAACTAACTCCTTCAGCAAAAGGGTTAAGCAGACATCAAAATCAAATGATGTTAACATTTCGTGGAGTGACGGGGCAGTGGCGAAGCAGGCATCCGAATCATACTTCGACCCGTTGGATGAACACGAGCAAAAAGCATGGAAATATACTTTTTGGCTAAAGAAAAGGCAGGAGAAAGGTATATGAACGAAAGACGGACGAGGTGAGCCGCCACATGACACTCCCCTCTTCCATAATTCTGTTTGCTAGATCACGCTTTTGCGAAACTAATTTAATTAGTCACGGTGTTAAGAAAATGAGTACGTGTGGTACATGGCCACATGCTATATTAATCACTCTTGTAAGCTTATTAAATGAGAGTTGTTGGTGGCTCATGTGCACATCACCTTGCTCTTATCTTTCTAAACACTTCTAAAAATAACAAATGAACTAACGGAAACACTCCTAAGCTCTTTCAACAAAAACAATTTAATCACTTACTTAAAATTCTCTAAAAAAACTAGGCATAACAAATGGGGGAAAAATGCCTGCTACTCAACTCAAAAGAAAGCGACGCGAGAACTGAGATATTGAAAATGATTTAACATGAATGGTTGTGTATGTTTTTTCTAGCATAACATGGGTTCTTAGTTTATTGGGCTTAGGTGATATCTGTTTAATTATGATTAGGCGTAGGTGATCTCTCTCTTAGTAGCATTCTTTTTTCCCTCTTTTTTTACGTTTTTCTTGGGGGGATTTACATCACTGTTCCAGCTAGATATGCATGGTCCTGGCTAGCCTAGCAGCCTGCATTATGGCTTCATCTGCATGTGTTTTGCTTCTGTTATGTCTATATTGTTTGCACCTGGCAGTAGGTCACAAATCGATGTCGGTGCCACCTTGTGCAGTACCTAAAATCTGTCTGTATTTGCAGCATTTTGGAATGCACATGCATGCATATTTTTAAGCCAATTAGAACTGGATCTAGCATGATGCTATTTCAGCATTTCTCATAGCAGTGTCCATGTCTTTGTTTCAATCAAGAAAAGAAAAAGGCAGTGTCCATGTCAACAATAAATTAGTTGCATCATATCAAATCAAATGTGGCCTGTGCTTTAAACGCTCTTATATTTCTTTACGGTGGGAGTAGTATACATCATAGTTAAGTACAGTAGTTAACTATATTATGTATGGGCAACTGCATGTGGCCTGTGCTTAGTAAAGAGTAAGACAGTACAGTGGACAACGATTTAATAGGTAGCCGGTCACACAGCGCAGTGGTGGTGATCACTGTCTGTCAAATGAGTTAATTAGTTGAGAGTGGCTGCCACTGGTGGGTCTAGAGGAGACATCAGCTGCATCACTGGAATAGAAACACTTATCCTAACATTAGGTGGGGATCTAGATCCAGATATGTGGCCAATCTGTTTAGATCATAACTGAAGTCAGGAACATATGTCTGCTGCCCAGTGATCTTGCCAAAGCAAAAAAAGATGGATATCAAGCATTTCTGATAACTATAAAGAGCAGTGAAAATGCTAAGGGTATGCCTGGCTTTAATATTTGTGGCC
Source organism: Triticum dicoccoides (assembly GCF_002162155.2). NCBI lineage: Eukaryota > Viridiplantae > Streptophyta > Magnoliopsida > Poales > Poaceae > Triticum > Triticum dicoccoides. The sequence continues at coordinate 712,189,988 of NC_041392.1, forward strand.
CTGTTGATAAGTAAGCAAATGTGGTGGGAGAAATATGTAACTCTGGAACAACTATTGGGAACTTGAACTTTAAAAAAAAAGCATTGCTCAGTCAAACTACACCTTTATATTTTTCCCCGCAAAGGGAAAAAAACTCCACCTTATATTTTGAAACAGATGTAATGAGTAATAACGGTGCAACATTTGCACAATAAATACACCCAGGAAGAAATGGGATCAAGAAGATTGATCCCGTTGCAATCTAGTGCCCCTTGAAGGTTTTGGAGATTGTTGGGCAGACGCTACTGAACATGTGAATGTCCAACTCACATTAACATGTGGGCAGAGGCTACTCAACATGTGAATATCCAACTCACATTAACACAGAGTAATTAATCCTAGGCCATGCTAATTCATCTATAAATTCATATGGTGCACACATGTCCAAATCAAGGTGGTTCCTCACACACCCCACCATGATGGATGGTATGGTAGACAGGTCCACAAGATATTTTCCCCCTTAATTTCATCAAATGTTAATCTTTTTCTTGTCTTGACTTAATGGTAGGTGAGACCCTTGATGCTGATGTTCTGTCTACTTTCTAGATTCATGGGAGCAACACATTTCCATCACGGTACTGGAGACACTTTTTCTTCTCTGCAATGAACAATAAACAAAGATACAGAGGGGAGGGTAGATACAGCTCAGAATGACAGAAGTTTGCTAGATTTGGACACTGGAGGAAGGCCTAACTGCAATAGTTTAGGTTAAATAAGATCTGCATCTCCATGACCCAACAGTTACCAGGCAGCTTCCATATGCAGCTTAAAATATATAACCAATTCCAGCTATTACTGCCATGTTGTCTGTTACTAGTAAGCAGCCAAGAGGCAATACAAGTGACATGTCCAACTCACAGTGATAGAGGAAAATAACAAATGAATTACTGCTATTGATGTGCATTGTCAGTAGTGCAGCAAGTGGCCTGCTGCTGGTGCAGCTAAAATACAGATTGCCCCAATTACTCCATCTCCTTATCATAGACTTCACTGCCGCAAGTGGGCTTCGATTTTGATATATTCCTCTTTATCTTCCCAAGAACATATTCCAACAGAAAAAGAAGAGTGGGTAGTTTGGGATGCGAAAAAGAAGGACGAAAAATTCCAAAAATCTCTAGCTTGTGGGACGCGTTGTATCGAAGAAGATGATATCCCGCAGCTCGCAGCGGCTAGCACCGGACCACCGGAAAAGATCACGGTCCCGGGCATCATGGCTCGCCTTAACTCCGAGATCCGACAAAAAAAGGGCGAAAACAAACCGGTTTCCGCGCTCGAGAAACATGAAAAATTTGACAACCCACACACACCCACACAAAATATCCTAATGCCAGGAGGCCAATGATCTAGAACCCCAAACAATGGAGTTTACAGTAACATACTGATGAGGACATGACTACCTTGGATATGACCAAAAATATTGCATATATGCATATTGTCAGGTGATTTCTAGTGCAAACTATTCAATAATCTATTTATGTTATCCACAACAAAAATACTTCACACACTTTTGTGTTTTGTCTAATTGCAGGTGTATGGGACATTTGTACAATCCACATATGAAGATAAGGAAGAAAGAGATGTTTATTTGCTGTCCAAAAAGTTCTCTCACGTCACTTTTGGCCCAAGAGAAGATAGAGTCCAAGTCTCTCACGTTCTGAATTCAGATTCGGACTGCACAGACATACCTGACTCAAAACGCACACAAGTTTTTCATACGGACTCCGAATTGGGTGATTCTTTTTTTGTTGGAAACTAGATTTCGTGCACTTTCCAACCCAATTGGAATCACCTTCAAATTCGTCCGGAGCGTTGAGTTGTGGACGAAACAATCTGATGCTGCAGCAGAATCCGAGTCAAACTACAAGTCCAAAGGTGTTACATCACCTCCGCTTGGGCCCATTGGCCTTGTACGACCTAGATTTAGTTTTAGGCTGCCTTGGGACGTCCTCCCACCTCCTTGGCCGCCACCCCTTGCTCCTATATAAGTAGATCCATCTAGTAGCTTTTCCTTGGGATTTGTTTAGTTAAAAGTTAGCCATTGCAACTTCGTGTGCTTCGTTTGTGTCCAACGACCAGACCAAGACCACTTTTCGGATCCCCACCATTATCAATACTTCATACATATTCGCGATATTCAGATTGCTTTTATCATATTCTTGCTTTTTCTTCGATTGCTTGCAGGAATAGACCTTCGTGGTCAGGTTGATCGTGCTCCGGCGTGGTCAATAACCTCTCGGAGTTGGTTTAGCGATTGCTAAGGCACAACGTCGTTGCACGTTTGTAGTCGGATCGTCAAAGTCGTCTCCACCAAATCGATAGTTATCATCTCATCGAAAGATCGGGACACCCCGCCTCTACCAAGTGGTATCAGTTTTCAGGTTGCTCGGTGAGAATTTCCAGTTTTTCCTAGATTAAATTTATTTTCTTACCTATTGTCCAAGAAAAAGCCACAAAACAAAAGTTAGATCTATTCATCCTTTGTCCTAGCCAGACTGAGCCTTTGCAATATTCTTTTCATTGTTTGCATTATTGAATTATCGGTTGCATCGCTGTGTCGAGTTGCTGGTCTTAGTGTCTAGTTCCTTTAGAGTTTCGAGTTCTGTTCACATTAGTCACGCAGCCGCTGCATCATTATCCCATCCACTGTCCACCATCCCATCCACCAATTTCCACCATGTGCTACGCACTGTTTATTGTCATAATCATAGTTGAGGTCACTCACATCTTCGCCTGATCGAATCTGCATCTTATCTAGTTTGTCTTGGAAAGAGGGAGAAAAAGAAGATAAAGAAAAAAAAAGAGAGAAAAAAGGAAAGAAAAAAAAGAAAAAGAGGGAGAAGAAAAAGAAAAAAAAGGCGTGAGAAAAAAAAGAGAGAAGAAAAAAAAAATTGGATCTATCTAGAATCAATCTCGTACCTGAATTCGGATTGGAATCTGTTTTGCGCACTGTTCAGTAAAACAGGTGTATCTTCCTCATACGAAGTCAGTTTTGGCTCCGTGAGTACTCAAATTGAAGATAGCGACGAGCCGCATCTAAATAGTTGCAGAAGCTAGTTCAATATTTGACACCTCAAAATCGGCTTCTAAATAGGTCTTTTTGCCCTCCGAAGTTCATGAACACAGCTTGTTCCAATTTTTCAGGCCAGTTTTAGAATTCTTTGACTCCTCATATCAACTCGGAATTGAGTGATTCTTTTTGCATTGGAAAGCTTGAGTTAGTAGCATTCTTTGAAAGAATTTATCAGAAAATTGTCTCAAACTTTTCAAGAGGAAAGTTGGAGAGAGAGTTGTTGTATATCCTGCTTGGCAGTTGTTTTTCATCATTATCTTCACTGCCGTTGTGATCTTCACTTATATCTTGCTGTCAAGAGCTACTTAGTATCCTTCATTGATGCTAGTTGTGCTACGCCGTGACCTTATTAGTGTTCTAGGCTCGCGTCTCTAGTCCGGTCTAGCCTAGGACCAGCACAGTACCGTACTTGAGCGTTTATTCAACATTGCATCTTTGAATTGATTATTGCTAATCTTTTGCTACCATATATAGCCAACCCAGCTCCACATATTTCTACACCGTGTATACGTACGCTCCCCTGGCAATCGCTTTACTCAATATTCGGAGTTACTTGACACCGCTGGTTGCCGATCACCGCCTGCTGCATGGTAAGAACTTGTAAGACATTGATATTTACTTTACTGTGAGCGTTTTACCACCACATCCTAGTAGTTATAGGAACATTATTTTTGGGTTTTGTTTCTTGTTCTACTAATCATGACAGGATCCAGAGTCAATTCATGGGCTTTGTCGATCACGGGAAACGTGCCACCACCTTTGCAAATACCACAACCGTCACGAGAGGTGCACAAACATCCAAATGCACATGATCAGGTTAATGTATCTATACCACCATTTAATGGCCATTTTAAACCTGCTTTATATATTGAATGGGAGTTCGACATAAAAAATATATTTGCTTCCCATAATTTCGATGAACATAAAAAGGTTAAGGTTGCGGTTGGTTCTTTCACTGGTTATGCTTTGGTTTGGTGGAGTGAATATTGTCGGTTACACCCTGATTATATACCTACTACTTGGGATGATTTGCAACTTGCCATGCGACATACATTCGTCCCTGCTTATTATACTCGTGACATGATTAAGAAGTTGCAACACTTAAAACAAGGTAGTGAAACTGTAACAAAATATTATGATGATTTACAAACTACCTTGTTGCATTCCTCTTTAGAAGAAAGTGAAGATGATTTTATGGATAGATTTTGGGGAGGATTAAACCGTGATATTCAAGAGATACTAATTCATGAAGAGTGTTATCCTATGGACCATTTGTTTCATCTTGCTTGCAAAGCTGAACAGAAAATAAAACGACGTGTTGGCCACGAGGAGAACAAGCGCACGGTGCACATTCCAAGAGTTGATATGATTGTTCCTTCAACTACTAGGCATACTATGACAACCACATCCGTTGTTGTCAGGACTACATCACCTCCACCATGTGACACATCGCCCCCGAGAGTGGCTACATCATCTGAGTTGATCATAAGAGGTAATGACAAAGGTATTGATCTTCCATCTCTACATGAGAATGATGAATGCCTTGTCAATTTGAATGCACCATCTGATGAGCTACCCACTACTTTGATCACACCACCTATTTTAGAGGACTACGTTGATAATTTGACTTTGCCATGTGATCAAACAACTGAAATACCAACAATTTTGAGTGCACCCATTGAATTAACTATTGATGCAAAAGAACCAATGTTTAATCATTTTGATATGACCTCTAATCTTGGTGATGATTCTGTGTTGAATGACTTATTGCATGTTTGCTTATTTAAGCATGTTGTAGCATGTAAATTTGATGCAAGTAAGGTTTATTCACCAATGTTGGGATGGTTTAGTGATGAACATTGACAATCTTTTGAAATGAATAAGAGCTTCACTTATATGTGCAAACTGAGTTGCAATATTTTCATGCCTTCTACTTCTTGTGCTAATTTTTTGGCTTTAGATTTTCATGACTACCTTGGATATGACCAAAAATATTGCATATATGCATATTGTCAGGTGATTTCTAGTGCAAACTATTCAATAATCTATTTATGTTATCCACAACAAAAATACTTCACACACTTTTGTGTTTTGTCTAATTGCAGGTGTATGGGACATTTGTACAATCCACATATGAAGATAAGGAAGAAAGAGATGTTTATTTGCTGTCCAAAAAGTTCTCTCACGTCACTTTTGGCCCAAGAGAAGATAGAGTCCAAGTCTCTCACGTTCTGAATTCAGATTCGGACTACACAGACATACCTGACTCAAAACGCACACAAGTTTTTCATGCGGACTCCGAATTGGGTGATTCTTTTTTTGTTGGAAACTAGATTTCGTGCACTTTCCAACCCAATTGGAATCACCTTCAAATTCGTCCGGAGCGTTGAGTTGTGGACGAAACAATCTGATGCTGCAGCAGAATCCGAGTCAAACTACAAGTCCAAAGGTGTTACATCACCTCCGCTTGGGCCCATTGGCCTTGTACGACCTAGATTTAGTTTTAGGCTGCCTTGGGACGTCCTCCCACCTCCTTGGCCGCCACCCCTTGCTCCTATATAAGTAGATCCATCTAGTAGCTTTTCCTTGGGATTTGTTTAGTTAAAAGTTAGCCATTGCAACTTCGTGTGCTTCGTTTGTGTCCAACGACCAGACCAAGACCACTTTTCGGATCCCCACCATTATCAATACTTCATACATATTCGCGATATTCAGATTGCTTTTATCATATTCTTGCTTTTTCTTCGATTGCTTGCAGGAATAGACCTTCATGGTCAGGTTGATCGTGCTCCGGCGTGGTCAATAACCTCTCGGAGTTGGTTTAGCGATTGCTAAGGCACAACGTCGTTGCACGTTTGTAGTCGGATCGTCAAAGTCGTCTCCACCAAATCGATAGTTATCATCTCATCGAAAGATCGGGACACCCCGCCTCTGCCAAGTGGTATCACATACACATATATCATGCATTATCCAGCAGGAAAAAGTGTGTGATTCTGAGGGTGGAACATATCACCTCAGGCTTTCAGGCTCACCCTCCCAAGGTGTGATCTGGTTCAGGCATTTCCTGCCCCCCATTGACAGGCCTTATCCTTCCCCAGGCCAATGGAGGACACAGATTCCCATCCCCTCTTATTAGGTGGTGAGTGTGACCAGCTGTGTGCAGTTATAGTGAGAGGGATGCAAAGTTTGTAATCTAGCATAACATGTTATGTGGCTCTATCTGGTGACCACATGGTGCCCAACTGTCAAACCAAGGAGGGTTTTCAGCAAATAATTCGGTTTCTAGCTTACTTCCAGCTTGCCATTTAGAGGAGACTTTAGTCCTAGGCGTATATTTCCGGGGTTATTATGCTATGGACTTCGGTCGGGGATGGCTGCAAAAAATATGATAAATTTCCCGTAACACGGTTGAAATTGATTTTCGCCGCAGGTTCAGAGCACGTGTCAGGATTGACATATTCAGGTCCATTTCATAGGAGTAATATACTATTCATGTCAAATTCAGCCTACTCCTATATGACTAGACTACACCAGATGGACACCAAGTCATGGTGATCTACTTAATAATACTTAAAAAAAATGGGGAGATACTAAGAAGGGCATTCACATTCAGAAAGTCTCTCTTATGATTAGATAATTTACCGAATTCGCAGTCCAAATTGATTTTTACTACAGGTTTTAAGGCACGTGTCACGAGACTGATCCAGGTCCATTTCATGATAATTCTATACTTACTTTTCATGTCAAGATCTACTTACTCCTGCATGACTAGACTACAAAAGTATAGGTGTGTTGCTTGTAGTCTCTAGATGATGGACACCAAGTCAAGGGTAATCTACCTAAACAAAAGCAAAATGAGGAGGCATCAAGAAGGGTGATCACATTTACACACTGTGTACAACAGATAAATTATAGTAAGCACTAGGAGATGCGTGGACGTCTGGATCTTAAACCACCTCTTCATGCCTATCTGTCTTGCCTCCAAAGTATGTGGTCATTTTCAGTATCCAGAAAAGAGGTGCAGATATCCAATGGAGCTGGTGGCAGACCAACCTTTATTCTCTCTCTCTGGGAGAGATGCACACATGTCCTAAAATTACGGTCATCCGAAGTCTCTCTTATGATTAGACAAAAGGTTTTACAGAAGTACCAGGAATCAGTTTCTAGTCACTTTCGTACTTTGCAATTTGCAAAATAGGTTCCATATCATGCTATCAAACTACTAGGGTGCACCAAGAACCAACCAAGGTGAGGCGCAATCATGCCCTGCGAGTGAGACACGTCATCTTCCCGAACTAAAAATAATAGCTTCTGGAATGCATCATCATAACAGATTGAAGTTTTCAAAAAGGAAAAGAGAATGACAGATCCATAACATATTGACAAGGTTGGATGTGGACTCTACTTTGTCTGACTGACCACACAGCTAGTATCATCCATAAATGAAGAGGGTCAAATTCGTACCCACGAAATGTTATCAGGAAACCGAGTCCTACATAGCCCTGGAGAAGAGTTCAACCTCATGCCTGCCATAGTATCAGTTAACATATCTGCTTTTCTTTTCATATTCTGGTGGTGTTTGTGATCAACCAAAGGTCAGCATCAGGATCTGTGCCGATAGTCAATGACTCACCAAGGCATTCATTCAATATTCAAATGGTTAACAAGTTGACACACTGTACTCGACGTGAGCTATAAATCAAATATTTCATGACTAGTTCAGCCAGGTGTTTCAGACGGTTCTCCATTACAAACCTATTACATCTTAGAATACAGTAGAATACATTAAAAGTGGGCAAAAGAGTTTCCACCTTATCCCAGCCTCCCATGACTCGAGTGTGAAGCAGTTTGGCAAGGATGTTTGTCGCATCATAAACTTAAGCGACGTATTGTCCACATGTTCTACATCTAGCTGTTTGCTCTGGCTAGCAAGCCAGAAAAGGATGGAACAGGTGAGTTCCTCATTTGCTCTTGAGCTTGCTTTATCTCCTCGGGATCTTCAAGAATAAAACAGACGGGATGTGAGGAAGGTATACGAGTGAAATCAACAGAAAATCATTGCCAGGAAGTATCGTTGAAGCATATATATTACAGATATTAATAAACTACTCCCTCCATTCCAAATTACTCGTCATAGAAATGGATGTATCTAGAACTAAAATACATATAGATACATCCATATCTGCGACAAGTAATTCGGAACGGAGGGAGTAGATAACATCTCTTAGTTTCTGTCAGTATGTATTTTGCATAAAGTAAAACTGATTAGAGAAACAAACAGCTATGATTGTAAGTGTCACTGCTACAAAACCATATATAGTATTAAAACGAAACAAACAGCCTGACACAAAAAGTATTTAGCAGCAAGCAATGTACTGTAGATAGATCAGCTGAAAAGGCAGGTACCGTGTAGTGCACATATATTATAACAACATAGATTCAGACACACTAAATACAAATCAGCACAGGTTACTTCTTTCTATTTTGAAAACATTATTACCAAACATGTCATTTAATGTTGCTATTAACTCTGAATGGGCTCAAACTATAACAAATGGAACATGCACAGCAAAGTTGAATTTTATATCTTGGCTTGTACGTTTATAACAGTTATATGTGGTGTATAGAACTCATTAAGCATGGGCCTTGATCTGCTAAGCTTCTACTTGCTTAATATACAAACATGAAGCTTCTAGTTTTTTCTTGGATGTAAAAGGTTTGAAATGTGTTTATTGCCACTTACCTATGTTCTCCATCATCTTGGGCATAACGACGACCATTAGGACCATAAAACCGACCATCATACCCATGGGGCTCTTCAAAAGGGACAAAATGTTGAAAGGCTCCCTCGGCTGGGGAAAATAGATAGACACATAGGTTGGTTAAGAAAGGATTTAATAACAGCAAGCAGCGAGGAAATAGGTTAACAAAAAACTATAGCATTAGACACCTCATAGTATTGCTCTTCTTTCAGAGGTTCCAAAACAAGCTCATTTAGAACTCTTCTGTTTTCAGTCAATGCTGCTTGAATGTGCCCTGGATTCCTGGCACTGATGTCCACTCGAACCTATCACACAACAGAATAGAGAATCAACTGTTTAGTGCCCATTCTGCTCATATTACAATGAAATTTTCTAATGAATACTCACTGGTGAAAAGAAGTAGCCAAGTGAGGAGACTTCTATCAAATGTGTCCCAGCAGGCACGTTGTGGCTTAAGGATATTAGGTCAAGGGGTAACAATAAGCACAGGAAGATCTGCTAACATTGCACATGAGCTGCCAACAGTGAAACATTTATACAAATACAATAAACTATAATTAGACACATAATGACATCAACAAATTCTTCACATATCACTCTCGCAAGATTCTCTTGTATCTTTTTTTCAAAAAGAAAAGTATTCTTAGAAAAATGGACAATTTTAAAACAATGATGCATGAAAGAACAGACTAAATTGATTAAATTAAAATAAAAGTAATTTACCCCTCATAAGAGAAGTCGAAGTAGTTTGGAAGGGCATGGTATAACATGTTTTTCGTAGGATACAAGGCAAAGTAGCCGTCTGGCCTGGCGAATGTAACTTTCTGACCACCATTAAGTATCACTTTCGTGTTTGATGTCTTGGCTGGAAGACCAAAGCCCCTTGCAGCTATAAGCACAACAGATAAAAACAACATCAGGTGGACCTCACGGGAGAACATTAGTATGTATCGGCTCCACAAACATTGAGAACTTATAATCTCTAAGTGCACTTAAAAAGCAAGATGCATGACAAGATCTGACTGAAATCCTAATCAATTATCCAAATGCAAGGAAACCAACATAGTAACCCGCCTTAGCAATTTACAATGAGCTGAAATAACACGGCGCCAAAATCCGATGGTTATACACATGCCAAGAATGCTCTTAGTAAGACAATACTTCCAAAGAAACGCCATGCAGCATTCATTCCTTTGTGCGCTTTCAAATACCCCAAATCCTGGCCAAGAAGCATTGGCTTTGAACACTTGCGGCAGCACGTTTATCAACAGACATGTATTCTAGCAGACAGGCATTTTGATGTGCCTGTGTGGATCTGGACAATTCGTCAATTCCCCTCTCTCTAAGACAAGCTACTGAATAAACATGTTCCTACATCTGTCGATTGGTTTTGATACTCAGAACAAAAGGATGCAGCACATAAACAAACAGTAGCCACAGCGCAGCTCCAACGCGGTTCAGATTTCGAAGATGAAGTTGGATAAAATCAGCTACTGTGATGTGCCTGTAGCATGCTGCCTAAGCAACGGCGGTGCATGGTGGTGTAGCAGAGAGATCAGTAGCATCCATGTACAGGCCCTACTTAGATCACGCGCCCATCCATGTACAGGCCCCAGAGACAATTCCACCAAATTGGCCAGGTTCGAGCCGAGCACGAAGCTGGATCCCGCCCGCCTACCCACGCACGAACAAGTTACCAGATGCATCTAATTCGAACCATGGGGGCGAGGGCACTGACCGTCGATCTTGATGCGGCCGGCGATGGTGTATCCCTCGACGGATCTGCATCCACAGGGCGAGGCGAGAGAGGGGGTCAGCTACAGCCTCCTGCCGATCGGATCGGAGAGGAGAGGAAAAACGGGCGGGGACGAGGGGGGCCTACCCGGGCTGGTCCGCGGCCGCGGGGCCGAGGCACGCCGCGAGGACGGCGGCGAGGACGAGGAGGGCGCGGAGGGGGCTCATCGTCGCCGCGGCCGGGGTCGTCGTCGTCGTCGTCGCGCGAGCACGGGAGCTTCGCTTTCTCTTCTCTCCTCCGTCTGCTGTGCCGTCCGTCTGCTCTCGGCCGTGGGCTTCTGAGGAAGGAGCCGCCCACTTCGATCGGGCCTGGACTCATCGGGCTTCATTCGAGCCGGCCCGCTCTCTCCCGAGCTCCCGGCCCACCACAGAATCTACTACGTGGGTCAGGCCATCAGATGGGGCCCACCACCAACGGGTCCAACAGCTCAAGAGGTGCCACCGAGCCCATCTTCAAAACAGGAGCAGAAAAGAAACAAACCAAGCTTGACTACTAATGAGAAGAACAACGGAAAGAACATGGTTGCAAACAAACACTCTGATGCGCGTATGGCGGGCTCCCTAGGGGTGTCCCGCCCAGTGCAATGAGTCTCTTATGTTGGAACTGCCGCGGTGCTGGCAAACCCGCGACAGTTCGAGAGCTTCGTGATCTAACGAAGCAGTTTGCCCCCTCTGTACTATGTATCTTGGAAACTCAAATGGAGGGAACTAGAGTTGAGAACATGGCTGGTTCTTTAGGTTTCAATAAAAGTTTTGCTGTTAGTAGTTCTGGTAGAAGTGGTGGTTTGGGAGTTTTTTGGAATGAAGAAATAAAGTTGGAGATTGTTGGTTATTCTCAGTACCATATTGATGACGTGATTGATGATCTAGCAGATGTGAAAATAAGGGTTACCTTCGTCTACGGAGAAGCACAAGTAAGCGCAAGACATAAGACTTGGGGCATGCTTAGGGGAATCGTGGGCGCTAGCGATATACCCTGGCTTGTTCTAGGAGATTTCAATGAAGTTCTGCATGCCCACGAACACGATGGAGTTGGAAGCAGGAGCCAAGCTCAGATGGATGCTTTTAGGGACGCGCTTGATACTTGCGGTCCTATGGATATAAGCTATTCTGGCATAGGATGGACCTTTGAGAAGAAAGTGACTGGAGGCACATATACGCGTGTTCGACTTGACCGGGGAGTGGCGAACCCGGCCTGGACCATTGTGTTTCCATCAACCATAGACGAGCACAAAACAGCGGCCACAAGCGATCACTTACCCATCTACGTGAGGCTGGTGCATGGCGCATGCAGGAGGGCCCCTCGCTCTTTTAAATATGAAATCGCCTGGGAGCGCGATCCGAGGTTGCAGCCCGTGGTCCAGGGTGCATGGGCGAATGGAGCGGGGGATTCTGTTCTCTCAATCAGCGACAAGCTCCAGTCCTTGTCTTCCGATTTGTCTGCATGGGATAGGACCCACTTCGGGAATGTTCGGCGCGAGATCCAGCGCATGAAAAGAGAGCTACAGGAGTTGCGCGAATCCCCAAATAGATCTGGCCCTGTGCATATTGAGCTCAAAATAATAGAAAGGCTCACCGAACTATATCACAGAGAAGAAATTTTATGGCGCCAACGAGCACGTGTTGAATGGTTAATGCATGGAGATAAGAACACGTACTTTTTTCATCTAAGGGCGAGTCGCAGAAGAAGGAAGAACCAGATCAAGGCCCTTCAGAGACCCAATGGCGAGCTCACAGAAAATGTTTCAGAGATGGAAAACTTGACTAACACTTTCTATAGGGACTTGTACACCTCAGAGGGAGTGCATGATATGGAACGGGTTCTTGAAACAGTTCCTACCAAAGTCACCGCAGTGATGAACGAGTCTCTGAATGCTCCATATAGCCAAGAGGAAGTCAAGGTAGCTCTATTTCAGATGTATCCCACTAAGGCTTCAGGTCCGGATGGTTTCCCGGCGTATTTCTTTCAGCACCATTGCGACACGTGTGGGGGAGATGTCACCTCGGCAGTCCTCCGGATTGTTGAAGGAACGGAATCAGCAGAGTGTATTAATGATACTATTTTGGTCTTGATCCCAAAGGTAAAAAAACCCCACGCTACTTTCCCAATTTCGTCCAATTAATTTGTGCAACGTCTTGTATAAGATTGCGTCAAAGGTGATCGCCAACAGATTGAAGCTAGTCCTTCCTGAAATTATATCTGAGGAGCAGCCAGCTTTTGTCCCGGGATGTCTGATAACAGACAACATCATCACAGCATACGAGTGCTTGCATTTCATGAAGAGGAATAAGGCCAAGAAACACCAGTCCTGTGCGCTCAAATTGGATATGATGAAAGCATATGACAGGGTGGAATGGCCGTACTTGCAAGCTATAATGCTTAAACTGGGCTTCAGTTCCAGGTGGGTTGATATAGTAATGAGCCTGGTATCCACAGTTACTTTCTCGGTGATGTTCAATGGAAAGAAACTTCAAAGTTTTAAACCTTCACGTGGTATCCGACAAGGGGATCCGATTTCTCCATACTTGTTCTTGCTTGCAGCAGAGGGCCTTTCGTGCCTGTTAAAATCCAAAAGTGAGTCATCCAACTTGAGTGGTCTACAGGTTGCTCCTACGGCGCCGCCAGTGAGCCATCTCCTATTCGCTGATGACAACCTGCTGTTCTTCAAGGCAAATAGTGTGGGGGCTAACGAGGTATACCATGTTCTGGATACTTACTGTCAGGCGACGGGGCAACAGATAAACAATGCAAAATCATCCATATATTTCAGCAAGGGTGTTCCTGACTCGGTAAGACAAGAGATTAAAGATATACTTCAAGTCCCAAATGAGACTCTCAATGAGAAATATTTGGGGATGCCTTCTGACATAGGGTGTTCAAAGAATGGAGCTTTTAAGTACCTTAAAGATCGACTGTGGAGCAAGGTCCAGGGCTGGATTGAACGCACGATCTCCTCGGCCGGAAAGGAAGTGCTAGTCAAGTCTGTGGCCCAAGGAGTGCCGGTTTTCTCTATGTCCTGTTTTAAGCTTCCCAGAGGTTTATGTGAACATCTCAATATGCTTATCAGGAAGTTCTGGTGGGGAAGTAAGGAAGGAAAACGAAAGCCTCATTGGGTGTCATGGAAAACGATGACACAACCCAAGGGCATGGGGGGCTTAGGATTCAAAGATTTTGAGCTCTTTAACCTAGCAATGTTGGCAAAACAAGCATGGAGACTATTGCAGAATCCCGAGACCTTGAGTGCACGTATTCTCAAGAGTATTTATTATCCCAACTCGGACATTCTCGAGGCTGCGCTGGGTGGTCACCCTAGCCAAGTGTGGCGCGCCATCATTGAAGGCAGGGACACCCTTCGGCAGGGGTTGATTAAAAGAATCGGGAACGGGGAAGCAACCGATATATGGAACCAGAACTGGCTCCCTAGAGAGGGAATGTTCCGCCCATATGGTAGTACAACACCGAATCCACCGGTCAGAGTTTCCGAGCTCATCATAAGCGCTACGGCCTCCTGGAATAGATAGGTTATTCAAGATAATTTCATGCCAATCGATGCACAGGTTATCCTTGCGATTCCATTGTGTACTCGTAACATACCTGACTTCTGGGCGTGGCATTATGAGAAGCACGGAGTCTTTTCATTTAAGTCAGCTTACAAGATGCTGGTTGCAACAAAGTTAAGAAGGGAAGCATGGCTTGAGGGAGCGGCCGGAACCTCAAATGCAGTTGCAGAAGAGGGATCTTGGAAAAGATTGTGGAAGACAGAAGTTCCGGGGAAGATTCGGATGTTTTTATGGCGCCTATCAAAACACTCTTTGCCAACAAATGATGTGAGGGCACATCGCCACATGGCTGACTCCGATCAATGTAGCTTATGTGGAGCGCGGGACTCTTGGCGCCATTCTCCGTTGGAATGCTCATCTTCAAGAAGTGTGTGGGCTCTAATGCAGGAGGATATCACACATAAAATCATAGAGAACAAGGAACCAAGCGCAAGACAATGGTTGTTTTCACTGATGCAATTGTTATCACATGAGCACTTTGTCCTTACTGCTGTCACTCTTTGGGCAATCTGGCACGCACGTCGTAAGGCTATCCATGAGTCCATCTTTCAGAGTCCCCAAGCTACCCACGGTTTCGTCATCAGTTTCATTGCTGAACTAGATGCACTGAAGCCCAATGATAAGGGGAGGGCAAACGCTCCGGGATCAGGCCACCCTGGCTAGCGTCGGCCTAAGAGGCCACCAGCGGGAAGTTGCAAAATTCACGTGGATGTTGGAGTATTGACAAGACGAGGAGGATCAGTAGCGGCTGTATGCAGGGACGAGTGGGGAAACTTTATGGGCAGCTCTGCCTTGGTTATTGAAGGGGTGGTAGACCCGGCCACCCTTGAGGCAGTGGCATGTCGGGAAGCACTATCCTTGACTGAAGATTTGGGCATAACGAGCTTTGTTGTGGCGTCGGACTGCAGCCAAGTTGTATCGGATATCAACAAGAGATCACACGGGATTTACGGAGCGATTATTGAGGAGATAACCATTAGATCATCCAATTTTCAATGTAATTTTACGTTTGAGAGTCGTGCTGTGAATTATGAAGCACATAGATTAGCCAAGTTCTCACTTGCTAGAGGTCCGGGGCGCCATGTGTGGTTTGGAGTGCCTCATGACCAAAGTTGTATCCCACATCATGTGGATTTTCATGAATAAATCTTGGCTTTACCCCTAAAAAAACCAACGGGTGAGTAGAGTATACCGACGGGAACGAGCCGGCTTGTCAGTGTGTGACAGTCGTCTTCTTCCCGCCCGCTTGCCGGCCGTGGCACGCCCGCATCCCCCCCACCCACGCCATGCCACCTCCTATTTAGCCCCAGTCGGTCTCTGCCTCTCCGCCGTCACTCCATCGCTCCAACGTCCGCCCGCCCCTCTCGCACATCTTCTGTTTGGTACAATTTCCAGGGGCAAGGGGGTGTTGGCGGCGCCATCATTCTTCCCAAATGAGGAGCCGGGGCTCCCTGGTGCTGCTGACGCACGTCCTGCTCTGCCTAGTAAGCGGCGTCTACTCTGGCCGCATGAGCTCCTACGTGCGTGATGAGTTCCCGTCCGACGACATGCATTCCTCTAGATCACGAGTCCCTTACGATTTCGAAAGGCCACAACGCTCCACAACAAGTCCGTCCATCATTTTAACAAATTTGGGGCGATGTACTCGGTGTTTGTAATCACTGCCTATTTGGCCGTCAGGTTCATATCACTCAAGGTGACTACGACGGGAAAGCCGTCATAATCTCGTGGGTTACCGCGTTGGAACCCACACGGAGCGAGGTGTTTTACGGTAAAGAGGAGAAACGGTATGATCGGAAGCCAAAGGGAGGATGACGAATTATACGTTTTACAACTATCGATCTGGATGCATACACCACTGCCTTGTTGATGGCCTTGAGGTAATATACCTCTTTTTTTTCTGTTGTGTCCTTAAGGTTTCCATTGTATTCTTATGCAATTTTATCTTCTTTGCTGTTGTCATAATTTACATGGCCAAACATTGTGGCTCAAAATGCAATATTTTGACATGTTTTATTTATGTAAAGTTGGAGTGATGTCATATGCAAAATCACCAAGTCTCAAATATATACAGTCAATTCTTTTTTTCAAGGGGAGTATTAGGTTTATTCTATTGGGACATGATGTCCACTACACAAATTGTTTCATCCATTTCCTAGTGTACGTGGAGTGTAGACGCGGAGTTTGTGTATATTCCGGTGAATGAAGACGGTACTATGTTTTGTACCCAATCTTGTACTACTAGTTAGTTCCAACATAAAATTCTCTACTTTATTGGTTTGCAGTATAACACTAAGTATTACTACAAGATTGGAATAGGAGATCCCGCTCGAGAATTTTGGTTTCGAACACCTCCAGCTATTGATCTAGATGCACCCTACACATTTGGCATCATAGGTTTGTGTTCTCTTCTTTAATTACTTTCTATTTATAAAAATCAGGACATGTTGTCCTTACACTATTTTAGATCTCTACAACATTTTTCTAAGACCTAATGGGAAAAAGTATGAAAAAGGTTACAAGATTACGCAGTAGGTTTTCTTAAGTAATACTTCCTTTGTCCGGAATTAGTTGACGCTCAAGCGGATGTATCTATAGAGTCTCAACTAATCCCCGGCGGAGGCTACTAAGGAACTGGAAAAACAGTTTGGAAAAATAGCACAGAACCTTGGGTACATGAGCCGGTAATTTGACTAGTTTTTTTTTCTCTTTCCCCATGAGCACTACTCAAACAATTTAGTCCAAGTTACGCAGTAGTTCCTGGTCATGCATATGCATTCTCTCTTCCTGTCCAAATTATAGACTGTTGTTGTATCACATTACAATAAAGAAACAAAACGAAAGTCCCTCAAGAAAAAAGAAATAAAACAAAAGATTAAGAAAAATGTTTCAGGGGTAGCATGCAGCTCAGTAGGTGACGCATGGTGGGCTTAGTAATGTAGCAATTTAGGCAATTTTGCCTCGTTTTTTCTGGCTCACTGTGCTAGGTGATCTGGGGCAAACATTTAATTCACTCTCAACTCTCCAACATTATGTGAAAAGTGGAGGACAAAGTGTTTTATATGTTGGGGACTTGTCATATGCTGATAAATATAAAGACAATGATGGCGGTCGGTGGGATTCTTGAGGTCGACTTGTTGAACGTAGCACTGCATATCAACCATGGATATGGAACTCTGGGAATCATGAAATAGAATACATGCATGATCTGGTATGTTATCTCCTCAACTCCGCAATTTTCTTCCAATAACCTCACAACTGATGTAACTATATGTTGAAATGGATTGCCAAAGATGTTGACAATGTTTCAATACTCTCATGTTCCATGCATATACGCATAACTTTTTTATTTATTATCTTCATTTGTACAATATACTTCTCTTGAGTCTTGAACTAGAAATAGCAATGTGGCCATTTTGTAAATCAGAATGCAATTGCCAGATCATGTGTGTGTGTTGGGTTTGAGCTTTATTTTGCTCTATTCCTGTTTTCAAAAGGATCATGTTGCCTTATCAATTCTTGACTATGGTTTAATTATGTTTGGTATTCCAGGGAGAAACTTCTACATTCAAGCCATATCTATACAGATATGCAACACCATACCGGGCATCGAAGAGCAGCTCCCCAATGTGGTATGCAGTCAGGCATGCATCTGCTCATATTATTGTTCTCTCTAGCTATTCCCCATTCAGTAAGTTCCCTTTATTACTTGCATGCATGATTGGACATCTCGATGTTCTTCTCTAGTGTAGAGGATTTTATTGATTGTGCCGATTCTGATGCAAGTTTTTTTTGGTTTTGTTTTGTAAACTTGCATGTGGTATCATCAGTAAAATTCACTCCTCAATACAAGTGGCTGAAGAAGGAACTGAAGCGCGTGGACAGGGGGAGACACCTTGGCTTATTGTTCTCATGCACGTCTCCATGTGCAGTAGCAATCATGCACATTACATGGAGGGTGAGAGCATGAGGATTGCTTTCGAGGAATGGTTTGTCAAATATGATGTGGACTTGGTATTCGCGGGTCATGTCCATGCTTATGAGAGATCGGTAAATTCTTCACTTCATTCTCGAGCACTATATGAATAAATCGATGAATTTGATCTGATTTTTGTATACTTGATCTTTCATGGCCTACCCTGACCTGATGACATGTCAGCACCGAGTGTTGATTTGCAGCACCATGTATCCAATGTGGACTACAAGGTAACGTTGGGGACTCGATACCCGGTGAGAGACGAATTGGCTCCCGTGTACATAACAGCGGGTGACGGGGGCGACACAGAAGGACTTGCTTTGAGGTAAGAAGAGGGACATATTGACTAGATAGGTGCTTGTGGAACTCGTGCAAGGCTTGCTCGTCTGGCCAACCTCGAAAAGTTGCTTGCAGGTTCAACGACCCGCAACTGGACTACTCCGCGTTCAGGGAGGCCAGCTATGGCCACTCGACCTTGCAACTGAAGAACAGGACACACGCCGTCTACCAATGGCATAGGAACGATGATGACAAGCATGTGCTAGCAGACAAAGTGGTATTCCACAACCAATACTGGTGAGCACGGTAGCACTCGGTGGTTTTACAGATAGTCCCACCCAAAGGAAGATGGATGATTCGTGTTTCTAACCTTGAAGATAGTCCCACGCAAACCAAATTCGAACGTCTATTCGTGTTTCTAACCGGACCGTGTCTCGCAGGGAGAGTGGCACTCGCCGCGGGAGGCTAGAGAAGAAGAGGCACCTGCGCTACGAGAGCCTATGAGTGCCTCGTCTGTCCATGCTCTAGGAGGAGCTCTTCTTGCTCAATCTCATGTCATGGAGGTATATAGAATAAGTATGTGGCATTTCACTCCTGCTCGCCTGATCCTAGTCATCTAGGCTAGATGCATGGGCAACTGTACAACAACAACAACAACAACAACAACAAAACCTTTAGTCCCAAACAAGTTGGGGTAGGCTAGAGGTGAAACCCATAAGATCTCACAACCAACTCATGGCTCTGGCACATGAATAGCAAGCTTCCATGCACCCTATCCATAGCTAACTCATGGCCCTATGGTCCATGCATGGGCAACTGTATTGTCCTAAATTGGTGCATTTAAATGAATTAAATAAATAAAAAAGTATGAAATGGGATAAGTAAATATTAAATGTCAACAACGCTTTTATATTATGGCATGGAGGGAGTCACTAGTAGAAAAAGGACCTAATGCGAGACACATTAGTCCCGGTTTGATTTTGATTCGGTACTAATGGTACCATTAATGCCGGTTCGAACGGCTATGCATTAATGCCGGTTCGTGTTGAACCTTTAGTACCGGTTCGTGCCACAAACCGGTACTAAAGGGGTGGTGGCAGGCTAGCGTCAGGCCGGGGCCCCACGATCACCTTTAGTACCGGTTCGTGGTACAAACCGGTACTAAAGGGCTAACCTTTAGTACCGGTTCGTGCCATGAACCGGGACTAAAGGGGTCTGACCTATAGTCCCGGTTGGAGACACAAACCGGGACTATAAGGCAATTTTCAAACTCTACCCCCCCTCCCCGTGTATCGCCATTTCAGTTTTGAAAAAATCAAAAGAAAATGATAAAAACTTCAAAAAATAAAATCCTTCGAGAGGTAGTTATATTACCACATCTACTAGTTAGAAAAATTTGAAAACTTAAATTTGGACATGTTTTGCAAAAAGTGTAGGGAAAATGTAAAAACGGCTATAACTTTTGCATACGATGTCGGAAAAAAAATGTATAATATATCAAAAAATTCAGCACGAAAATCCGCATCCGATTTTGACAGCCTATGGCCTGTTTGCAATTTTGTAGAATCCTCAAATTCCAAAAGGAAAAAAATGCCCAAATTTTAGTTTTTTTAATTTTGGTTAAATCTGGTCAAACTATGGTCA
The DNA here is from genome assembly GCF_002162155.2 of Triticum dicoccoides. Classification (NCBI taxonomy): domain Eukaryota; kingdom Viridiplantae; phylum Streptophyta; class Magnoliopsida; order Poales; family Poaceae; genus Triticum; species Triticum dicoccoides. Next base: position 712,210,113 of record NC_041392.1, read on the forward strand.
AACTACTTATTCAAGAAGTATTAATATTACTACATAATTAGTCAAGAATATTAGTGTTACTAAATAATTATTTCAATTTTTTGAATTTTGGTCAAATTTGGTCAAACTTATTCAAGAAATATTAGTGTTACTAAATAATTACTGTTTTTTAGAATAATAGTTTCAAACTCAAACGGTGAAACGTGTGACCTAATGCTCAAGCTAAACTGCTGAGGATTAATAGGATTGACATCTTACATTTGTCAGGAAAACAACAAGTGCAGACTTGAAAATAGGGGGAATAAAACTCCAAAGTTAAGCGTGCTCAGGCTGGGGGAGTGAGAGGATGGGTGACCGGTCGGGAAGTTAGACGATTTGGAATGAGTGATCCACACTTTGAGCAGTTAAGAGGGATGATTAGAGACTAAATCATCAAATAATTCAGAAAATCAAAAGTTAAAAAAAATCAATTTTTTTCAAAATTCTAAAAAAAACTTTAGTACCGGTTGGTAACACCAACCGGTACTAAAGGTCCCCCATGCCACGACGCGAGCTCACGCCACGTGGTGGGCCTTTAGTAGCGGTTCGCGCCGAACCGGTACTAAAGGGGGGGGGGGGGCTTTAGTGCCGGTTGCAGAACCGGCACTAAAGGGCCTTACGAACCGGTGCTATTGCCCGGTTCTGCACTAGTGAGTATAATCTAGTAATTCCATGCATGTCCAATGGTGTGTGCTAGGACTGTGTTTTTCGGCAACGAATCCACTTTGAACTTGATAAATGTATATTGTTTGTGAAGTATGTGTTGCGGTGGCGATGATGGCTGGTGGATCCACACACCAGCGATAAGGCCAATCGATGGAGTACTTCGAACAAGGAAGTAGGGGTAGTTCAGAGTCACTACTCGCATGGACCTGTTGCTATGCATAGTGGTACGCTGCAAAGAGATCACTATAATGGACAATCTTGGCTAACAGACATGAAAACCTTGAAGATAATCCCACCCATAGGTGGAGCTGAAACTAAAGTCACCCCAATGCACCACTTTAACATGACATATTTTTTTGAGCAACAATGTACTAAATAAAAACGTGATTCGTAATGTCTAGTTAAGAGAGGCATCCCACGAGGAACTTCAAAAGTTATGGAAGTGATGAATGTACTTCACAACACTACAGACCAAACAATCAGCCCTAAAATCCAGAAAAGGCTGGAGAGAGAATTATTCCAACTTATTCAAGATTTAAAAAAACTCAAGAAGATAAGATAGTTGGATGGAAAATATCACACTCATAATGTACAGACTGTCGAACATATAAAAGTTTATGTATGAATATAAAAAAACATATATATATATATATATATATATATATATATATATATGAAAATGTAGCAATAAAAATACACTTGCTATATACAAACAGACTTCAATACAAATTATGCACAAAAAAAAGTTTTTTTAAGTTAGGAAGCCTAGAAAAATAATTTTTACACTAATTATAGAATTGCGAATCAGGGTATGCAAATTTGTGGTACCTGCACACCAAAGTTTGGATTGTGGATCATGGTGGCTAATCACGTCGTCGGTCCGCGGAAGGTCTACTGAGGGTCTAGGGTAGAACGTCGCCGTGTCGGCTGGCTGGCCACCATGGTTGGCGATCGCAAGGGGGTATGGGAGGGGTGTCATATGACTAAGAGTTACATTAATATCTGCTGGAGGCATGGTATCATGAAGCTCTACAAGATGAAATGCTCTCAGTAAAGATGTTGCAATTGGCTAAAAGGGCGATACAACTGCTATTTCATCCGCATGGACTTGATTACTAATAAAGGTATTCGAAAGGCCCTTGAGTCGCTCATCCAAAAAGACGGTAAGCCCTGAGCGGTGAATGTACTTGTGCCGAGGGGTGTTCCCTAGAAGCGCAATGCCATCGGACCCCCAGGTCTTCGCCATGGCGCCGAGGTAAAATTCCAACTCCGCAAAAAACCAAACCAATAAAAACAACATAAACTCACCGGATTCGAATAATCGGATCTGCAACAAGGGCACAAACCTACCTCCTACGACGCTGGCAAAATAAAACACAAAACTTTGGTGAACAGTTTCTTTTTTGCGAGACACTTTGGAAAACAGCTATGTTTGGGCCAGCCCGCTTTCTCCCGAGCAGCCGGGTAGCCCAACAGCGGAACCAACGCGGGCCGGGCAGGATGGACACGCGCAGGAGCCAGCCCGGACGTCATCCGACGGGGCCCGCGCAACAACCCTGACGCAGGAGTCCGTCCTCCGTCGGTCTGTCAGTGTCACAGCCGTCGCCTTCTCTCCTCCACCGGACTTGCTTGCCTCGCCCGGCCTCTCTCCCCTGCCACACGCTCCGACGAGGCGACGCCGCCGCCACGCCACCCTCTCCCCGCTCCCGCTCCAGCGCCTCCCTGCCCGCTCCCCTCCCTCCGCGACGGTAAGCGAACCCCCTGCCCCCGTCCCCTCCTCTCGCGCCGCCCGTCTCCGGTAGGTCCCGCTCGCTCGCTCGCGGCGGGGCGGGGCGGGTTGCCCGGATCACGCGTGGCGGGGCTCCGGGTTCCCCCTCTCCGTAAGTTCCGTGTCTCCGCGCGGCGTGCTGGCGTTCGATGGCTTGATTGGTAGGGTAGGCCCGCCCGCTCGATTTGATGGCTTTGGGAGAGGGTGAAGGACGGGGGCGGTTACCCGGATCAGCGCTGGCAACCAGCAGCCGATCCGCGGAATTAGCATTAATCGATGGCGCGGCGGGGGACACGCGACATCTTGGTTTTAGCATCTCGCAGGTTGTTGACTTTGACTTGGTACTTGGCAAGCAGACAAGTGAAGTGAGCTCATTATTATGCTAGTAATTTATATTATTGGAGACGAGTGATTGTTTGTAGTGGTTTGGCAAGTGAGGAGCTGGTGTTGGTTTCGGTTTACATCGACCCGCGGGTTTGCTCTAGATCCACAAGCGCAGCTGTGATGTCAAATTGACTGAGATCTTGCAAGATGTCGTGACTGTTTTGTTATTCTTTTATGCATGTCAGCTCTCTGTCGGTCTGTCATTGTTCAGATCACGGGAATCTCATACGTGCTCTGTTTGCAGGTGAGTTTCCACGCTGAGGGCGGCATCCGCGTTGCTCTGAACAGATGAGGGGATTGGGCTTTGCGGCGTTATCGTTACATGTTCTGTTGTGCCTGGTTAATGGCGTTTCCTCTCGCCGCACGAGCTCCTATGTGCGCTCGGAGTTCCCGTCTACCGATATGCCTCTAGACAGCGAGTGGTTTGCGACTCCCAAGGGCTACAATGCTCCACAGCAGGTACGCAACTACGCTAATAGATATACCAGTTCATCATCACTAGTGCTCGGGTAATGTACTCACCGCTTGTTCTGCTGTCAGGTTCATATCACGCAAGGTGACTATGATGGAAAGGCTGTTATAATATCATGGGTCACTCCATCGGAGCCTGCGCCGAGTCAAGTGTTTTACAGTAAAGAAGAGAACCGCTATGATCAGAAGGCCGAAGGGACAATGACAAATTATACATTTTACGACTATAAATCTGGATACATACACCATTGCCTTGTTGATGGCCTTGAGGTATTTTGATGTCCTTTTTGGTTTGCTTTGTATTCTTATATGAAATTTATTTCCCTTACTGTTATGATATATGTTCTGCCAAATATGGGAGCTCAAGTTGCAACAGTTTTCTCCGCTGTACACCATTTATCTTGTTCATCAAGAGTGCACATATCCAAATTAGCCACCTTTAAGAAAAAAAAGGTTTCATAAGAGATGTACTTTGCCGACAACCATTAAGCAAAACAGGAGTGGCCAAAGAATGGACACCATATTTCAACAGTATTGGGTTCTTCTATTTGAACATGATGTCCTCTATAGAAATTTATTCACCACATCTTCTTGTACCTGTGGACTGTAGGCGTGCCAGCCCAGTTGAGTTATGTTTGTACCTAATCTTGTACTATTTTGGTTTGGGCAAACAATCTTGTAATAATTGTCTGATGCAAAATTCTAATTACGTTTTTGGTTTGCAGTACAACACTAAATATTATTACAAGATAGGTACCGGAGATTCAGCTCGAGAATTTTGGTTTCAAACACCTCCAGCAATTGACATAGATGCATCATACACATTTGGCATCATAGGTTTGTCTTCTGTTCTTTAATTTTTTGTCTCATAGCTGTCTTGCATTACTTTGGACCTCCACAGCATTTTCTGTAGCCAGGGTTCTAGGGCGCTTGAGCAGGGAATTCAGCTAGTTAGCTCTAAAATTCATGCTTTTCACTTTACACATATGCACTACTAACATTTTAATTCAAGTAAGCATAGTCTGTGCTCACCATATATCTCTTAATGTCCAAATTCTAGAGAACTGTTGTGTCACTGTCAGGATAAAAGAAAAAAGCCACAGTAGATCAAATGATTATTAGGGATGCCAACCAATAGGTTAGATATATACCTAGTAGTTAGTGACTCAGGCAATTTTATCCTATTTTTTCTGGCTCTATTTTGCTAGGTGATCTGGGGCAAACATTCAATTCTCTATCAACTCTTCAACATTATTTGAAAAGCGGAGGAGAAAGTGTTCTATTTGTTGGGGATTTGTCATATGCTGATAGATATCAACATAATGATGGTATTCGTTGGGATTCTTGGGGTCAATTTGTTGAACGTAGCACTGCATATCAACCATGGATCTGGAATTCTGGAAATCATGAAATAGAATACAGGCCTGATCTGGTATGTTATGATGTTATCTCCTCATGTTGGCAAAATTTTGCTAGTGAAAGCTCAAAATGTATCTACAAGACAGAACTGATTGACAAAGCCGTTGGCATGTTTCATGCATCTACATTTTTTTCTTTGCAATATACCTCTATTGAATTGGGAACAGGAAACACTGTCCATTTCGTGAACCATATTGCATATTCCCAATATTTATGGAATTACCTTTTGCGAATATATGATTAGATTCAGCTGGCACACAATGTTGGTTGTAGCTGTGTTGCTACATAATTATGGCTGTGTGGGTCCACAGTGTCAAGGCTATATGCTTAGAACCTTAGCCTTTTTGTTCAGAACAACATTGTGTTTCCCTTTGAACTTTTAATTAGCTGAGCTTAACAAGTCTTGAGCTTTTGCTTTATTGACGTCTCTGAAAGGACCGAGTCACACTTCTCACTTCATAACTCTGGCCCTATTCATATTTCAGGGAGAAACTTCTACATTTAAGCCATATCTGCATAGATATTCAACACCATATTTGGCATCGAAGAGCAGCTCCCCAATGTGGTATGCAGTCAGGCGTGCATCTGCTCATATTATCGTGCTCTCCAGCTATTCTCCTTTTGGTAAGTTCCTTCCTACTTGCTCTGTTTCATTTCTGCATGAAGTTTCTGATAAAGAACGAGGATGTGATGTTGGCAGTAGCGATTGGGATTTCCAAGTGCTTGGCCTTTGTCCAAAGCATGGGTCAAGCAGGGGTAAAGTCAATAATATGGTCTTGTCATGTTCTAATTTTTTTGACGGGTTATCGTGTGCTTAATGATACAACTGGTAATGTAAATACCAGTGAAGTAGTCATTTGCCTTTCGATACACTTGAAACTTTTACTGTAGCTCAATACACAGCGATAGAAGGTAGAAATCTAAAAAGCGTCTCTACTTTCAAAGTCTGAAACTGCCATTGACCATTTTATTCTCTTCATGATACAGTTCTTGTAGCAAATAAGACGTTCGTTGAAACTTGTAGTACAGTTACCAGAGTCGTGGTTCGAATGAGTCGTAGTACAGGGAATGGGGTCACACTATTACCACCTTTTCAAAACTCTGATGTAAATGTCAATCGTATATCCTAATCGGTCCGGGTTTGACAACTTTGATATGAGATGCTATGCTTAATGGTTAGACGCACAAGTTCTACACTGACAGCATGTTCTGACCATTATATATTATATTTTAGAAGCGTACTTTATTCGACAACTGAATGTTCCTTTCAGAGTGTATACCGTTGATGGTTTTGTCGGATATGCTATTCTGACACAAGTATGTTTTGTAAACTTGCATGTGGTGTTTATAGTAAAATACACTCCCCAATGGATGTGGCTGAAGGGCGAACTCAAGCGCGTGGACAGGGAGAAGACACCTTGGCTTATTGTTCTCATGCATGCTCCCATGTACAACAGCAATGATGCGCATTTTATGGAGGGCGAGAGTATGAGGGCTGCTTTCGAGAAGTGGTTTGTCAAGTACAAGGTGGACTTGGTATTTGCAGGTCATGTCCATGCCTATGAGAGATCGGTAAACTCTTCAGTCTGTTCTCGAGCGCACCCTCCTTTTTGAACAAATTGCCGACTTTGATCTGAATAATTTTACATTTTCATCTTTCATAGTCGAATCAGATGAAATTACGCAAGTCTATTTGTTCTATTCAAAGAGATCTGAGCTTTGATTTCTCATGATACTTCTATATGTACCACTTGCAGTACCGGATATCTAATATCAACTACAACGTAACATCGGGGAACCGATACCCCGTGCCTGACAAATCCGCTCCTGTGTACATCACGGTCGGCGATGGAGGCAACCAGGAAGGACTCGCCTGGAGGTAAGAGGACCGAACACATCACCCCAAAGCTGACGCACCTTGGTAGTATTAGACTCTGCTTACCGCACTCTTACAATGCTTTCTCATTGAATGTTCGTAGGTTCAGTGATCCGCAGCCGGACTACTCCGCGTTCAGGGAGGCGAGCTACGGCCACTCGACCCTGCAGTTGATAAACCGGACGCACGCCGTGTATCAGTGGAACCGGAACGACGACGGGAAGCACGTGCCCACGGACAACGTGGTGTTCCACAACCAGTACTGGTGAGCGCGGCAGCACTCCGACAGTTGCATAAACACGTCCACACTAGTGATGCACCCATCCTGATACACAGAGCATCGCTCTCCTGCATCCATCCACCTTGGTGTTTCTAAGCAGCTGGGCTGTGGTTTTGGCAGGGCGAGCAACACGCGGCGCAGGCGGCTGAAGAAGAAGCACCTCCGGTACGAGAGCCTCGAGGGCCTCATGTCCATGCTCTAGGAGCTCCTTGTTACCACCACTACTACAGAACATTGGCAGCAGCACGAGAGTTTCAGAGGCCCCGGCGGAGCAGCAGCTTTGCTTCTGCTTTGCTTTGTGGCCGCTGGCAGCCCTGGTCGGCCGGCAGCTTTGCTTCTGCTTTGCTTTGTGGCCGCTGGCAGCCCTGGTCGGCCGGCGAGGCGGCACCGGCGGATCTCGTCGTGCCGCGGCCGCCGACACGGAGGCATATATGGTAGAAACCTGGGCATTCATCCATTCCACACACTCTTGCAGACTCTGTGCTAGTACTGCTTTATGATGAACACGGTCCGACGCTTGTAAAATCCCGGTCAGCTAGATGGCCACCAGCTGCGTTGTTGAAGTCGATAGACGCTCAGAATAAATAAATTAAGCAAAACACTCCTAGTACAATCTAGTATAGTGATACGCCAAACCTGTGCCCAACGGCCCGACGCGACGGCGGCCAAGGCAACTTTTGTCTCTTTGCCTGGACGTCGCCGTCCGCCGACGGCAAGCAGCCGACGGCCGCGTCGGGCCATCATCGTCGCCCGGTTCGGTATGGAGCTGCCCTCCCGTCCTCGTGCCACCGCGTACGGCGCGTGGTTGGTAGGTAGTAGGTGGTACCACGAGTGCTTTGGGTTTTGGGTTTTCAGTGTAACGTTCTTCAGCTTCCCTGCCATGTTTAGAGCATCTAAAGCCGACCAGTCAAAAAAAAACCCTGACCCACCTGCACGTCTCAAACCGGCCTGGGCAGACCGACACCCTTCATATTCAGCCCAAATATGGAATAGATATGGGGCGGCTCGGACGTGTCCGTCATGTCTTGCTTTCAGTCGGGTTCCACACGCAAATGCTTAGAAACTCAACGGTCCGGCGGGCGTCTTCTCTAGCGGGGGGTGTGAATGCCGCGTCGCGTCGCTACTGCTCACCACCTGAGGGCCAGGGGCTCGGCTATTTAAGTCGGACGACATCCCCAGCCCTAGCCACATCCGCCCCCCCTCCTATTTGCGCCGCCAGCCCAATCCCATCCATCCACTTCTTGCCGCTGTCCACACTCACTTCCGCTCTCCCTTTCACAGTTCGGCTCCGCCATGCCCTAGCAGAAGAATACGACCTATGCTATGCTTAAGCCCAAGCATTCAGTTGCTAAAGGAGATCCGAGCTAGGCACGCCGCTCGGTTGGTAGTGGGCCTGCCTCCGGATTCGTCGAAGCCAGGGGAGAAGGAGGAGCCGGAGCAGGAGACGAAGCGGAGGAGGAGTAGTAGGAGCCAGTGCCAGTTACTAGCTTCGCCATGGCGGACACCTTGGCGGAGTACGAGGTCGCCCAAGTGGAGGAAATGGCGGAGCAGACTGCCATCCTGGAGTCCATCTAGGATGAAGCCTATGCCGAGGCCAACCGACAGTTCATTCGGCAAGAACGGGCGGCGATCGACGCGCTTTTCGCCGAACTGGAAGCGGAGGAGGAGCTAAAGCCGGAGCAGGAGGGGGAGTAGCGGCTGCCACCCATGTACTCGGAGCCCGACACAGAGACCGCGGACATCTTCGACGAGGACAACGAGTAGGACGGTGTAGGGTAGTTGATCTACATCGTATGTAGATCAATCCTTTGCATGTTTTATATGATTTTAAGATCCAAACTATAAGATATGTGGATGCAGAGAACAAAATTTGAGGGCTGCCCAATCAATACCCGCTTTTGCGGGGACGCGGAGTTTCTGCACCCGAGCTCAAATGAGCCCGGGTGAACAGTAAAATCAAAACTAAATCAAAAAAATTTCAAAAAAAACCAATTTTTTTTGGGAGAAACATTGACAAAAATTTTAAGTACTTGCAAAAATTCATCATGAAATCACATTTCTAGAAGGCGTGGCAAAAAAAAAACAAAATCAGTACTCTGAAAAAGCTACTTTCAACAGCATTTTGGAGCACTGAATTTGTTTTTTTGCCACGCCTTACAGGAATGTGATTTCATGATAAATTTTTGCAAGCACTTAAAACTTTTGTCAATGTTTCTCCCAAAAAAATTGGAATTTTTTGAATTTTTTTCGATTTTACTGTTCACCGAGCTCAAATGAGCTCGGGAGCAGAAAGGCACTTTCGCTTTTGCGGCCCTATTTGCTGTGTCTTGCTATAGAGGCTCTCAAGAGAAGCTCTTCTTCTAGAGCAGAATCTGTCTCACGTCATGCAAAAACTCGTCCTGCTCACTCTGTACGTATGAAAAAGGAAATGCAGGGTTTGTAGATGCTCACTCTGGCTGCTCTCGAACACGAGGAGAAAAAGGACATGCAGACATCATGAGCCACTTCAATCAAACGTGAAAAAAAAATACATGATTTGTATCACCAGCAAGCCATTTCCATGGGCACGACTTTCCGTTTTGAACAGGCCAAGATAAATATGAACCGCGAAGCCTCTGTACGCGTACCTCTATCGTGTGGCGGCTCTAGCGAATAAGAGCATCTCCACCCGCGCCCTCAACAGGTCTCTCAGGCAACTTCTTCGGTGCTGGCATTGAAAAAACGTCCCAGTCGCGTTCCCAGGACGCCGAAATCCGTCGGCTTGGCCTGTTTTTGGGCTCAGCGATCGCAGGCCGTACTCGGCGCACTGGGGGGGCGCTCGGGGGATCCGGTGCAAGGGAAAAGCACGTCTGGCCCACACCGTCAGGCGAAAAGTCAAATCTTTTTTCCAGATTCGCCTCCCACCCCCCGCGCGCTTGACCGCCAACCGGCTGATCCTGGCACTACCCATCGCCCGCCACCGCTAGATAGCCCATCCCCGCCGGAAAAAGAGCAGAGGTTTCGCCGAGGCAGCCTCTCCACCACCGGTTGGGCGATTTTTCCGGCGTTTCCGGCCGCGGAGGGGCGGTGTAGCGACGGGTACGCGCCCACGTGTCTGCAAGGTGTTCGGCGATTTGCCTGCCTGGGCAATGGACTCGGACGACGAGGAAGCGCTCGCCACGCTGCTGGAGGAGGAAGCCGAGGCCGACGTCCAGGAAGAGGAACATCGCATGGTTCTCGCCGCCCTTGGCGACCTGCTGGCGAGCAATGAAAAGCCGCGGCGAGGTGGCTCGGCGTCGGGGCGGATGAAAGCAAAGAACCGGCATCTTCTCGAGGGCTACTGCATGCTCTACTCCGACTACTTCGCCGATGCTCCACTGCACGGCGGCAAAACATTTCGGCGCCATTATCGGATGAGCTGAAAGCTTTTCCTAGGGATTGTGAATCTCATCCGGGAGTTCGACAGCTACTTCAAGTGCAAGAAGGATTGCACTGGCAAACTTGGATTCACCTCAATCCAGAAGTGCATGACAGCAATGAGGATGCTTGCATACAGAGCTCCCGATGATTCACTCGACGACTATGGGCGCATGGCCGAGTCCACCACCATTGAGTGTTTCTACAAGTTATGTCGGGCAGTGGTGGCAGTGTTTGGACCGCAATACTTGCGAACACCCAATGCGGAAGACACTGCTCGGATCCTAGCATAGAATGTAGCAAGAGGATTTCCTGGGATGCTTGGAAGCATCGACTGCATGCATTGGAAATGGAAGAACTGCCCATTTGCTTGGCAGGGGATGTACAAAGGCGCCAAAAGCGGTTGCAGTGTGATCCTTCAGGCGGTGGCAACATAGGACCTCTGGATTTGACACTCCTTCTTTGGTATGCCGGGAACTCACAATGACATCAACGTGCTGCAGTGCTCCCCTGTCTTTGCCAAGCTTGTTGAAGGTCATTCTCCTCCGGTGAACTTCGAGGTCAATGGGCGGCACTACAACAAGGGGTACTACCTAGCTGATGGCATCTATCCGAGATGGTCTACATTTGTGAAGATTATCTCAAACGCCGTGCCAGGAGGCAAGAAGTCCCACTTTGCCAAGGTGCGGGAGGCTTGCAGGAGGATGTCGAGTGGGCATTTGGTGTGCTCCAATCTCGATTTACTGTTGTCCGGTACCCTGCTCAGACCTGGTCGAAAGATCAAATGTGGGAGATCATGACTTGTTGTGTCATCTTGCACAGCATGATCATCGAGAGCGAGTAGGAAGAGCTAGTGTTTGACACTGAACCATACTACAGGCAGGGTCCTCTAGCCGAAGTTGATCACCAGCTACCGACAATCTGGACTGCCTACCTCAGTATGCGTCAGGAGATCCGAGACCCACAAGTGCATCATCAACTGCAGCAGGATCTGGTGGAGCACCTATGGAGGATCAAGGGCGACGCCGGGCTCGAAGTGTGATGAAATATGAGTTTTTATTTGTTGAACTATATAATTTGTATTGAACTATTTGTTGTTGCACTATTTTGTTGAATTATTTGATTTTCTATGATGAACTATGTGATAAAAAAATTATTTATGCTGAGAATTCAATGCCGAACCACGCTGAATATGGGCCGTTTCTCGCAGATATCGGGCCATTTTTCTATTTATCTGGGCCGTAAAGCGGTCGCGAATGGGCCGATATCGGCGGCTAGGGGCGACCTGGGGGCGACGGCTGGATGCCCAACCGCCCCCAGCGCCGATTCTACCGCCGGATCGTCCCCAGGCAGCGATTTTTATGTCTCCTGAGGGGGGAGGGGTGGGGGGCAACGGCTGGAGATGCTCTAAAACGATTAGGGTAGCTGACACCCGTCGACGTTGCCGCCGGTGTGCCTCATCCCGGGTGGCCTTAAGGCATCTCTATCTGATCTTCTAAATTTGAGAGTAAGTGGTGGATTAATCGTTAGTGAACTATTTTTATTTTTATTTTAATTTTGAACATTTTTAGCCGTTTCATAAACTTAGTGAAGTACAAAACCAATTCGAAGCAAAGAAACACAAATTCAATTCAAAGAAGTACTTATTCAGAAAAACTTAGTGTAAAACTTACTAATTTAACCAAAACTACGTGTAGAACTTACTAATTTTAATGGCTACCTTTGGTGATCTCTTTCCACTCGACTCTGTACAACCCACCAATCATGGGGTCTAGGCCTTGGCCGTCGTCTGGGTCGTCAAAGATGTTGTTGCCGCCGAAGATGCTGGTGACTTCGCTCCTGCCTTTAGACACACATATCAGATGTCGTACTCGTGGGCGGCCTGCTCGGCGGAGTGGAAGCTCCCAAGCCACAACTTATTGTGGGTGTGCCAGTTCATAATCTCGGCCACCGACGTCCCCAAGGCATGCTGCCGCTCACCGACCGTACGACCTTTGTGGCAGTGATGGAGGGAGCTTAGGGAAGTCGGGCAGGCGGTTGTGGGAGGCAAATGGGGCAACACGACTGGAGGAAGCGTCGCAGCGGCGGGAGGTAGATGGGTCAATGCCGCGCTCGTGGTGGCGTGAATCCGCACTGCAAATGGGCGACGGGGAACGAGGGCCACGGGATCCAGCCATATCAGCACGGGCGGAGGTGCGTGGATCGCCGGCGAGGTGTGGGCGCCAGAGGATTGGGTTGGGGGAGGCGGAGAGGTGTGCACGTCTTTTACTCAGTGGAGGAGTACCTTTAGTAGCTCGGGGCGAGTTTGTCTTTCCTACAGAACTATACTATCATTGGTTCCTTCTACTCATTTGAATCATGCCGGTCCTCCCCCTAAGATTGTGAAAAATGAGGACTTTGATTCTTGGGTTTACCGCTTTAAATGTCATTTAAATCATGTGAACACTAACATTTGGAGAATCATTGAAGAAGGTTTTTATCCGCATGATCCAAGCAACTTCACTCCTCGAGAAGCCGTGGATAATCAATTCAATGAGAATGCTCTCTTCATCATTCAAGATGCAATTCCACCCGAAGACCTACCTCATCTTCGTCCCTTCGCCTTGGCCAAAGATGCATGGCATTGTGTTGTCTCTCTCTACCGGGGAAGCGCAAGCATTCAACGCTCCAACTATGAAGTGGTGCAAGATGAGGCCGATGAGTTTGCTATGAAAGAAGATGAAGAACCTCGTGAGCTTTATCGGAGAGTAACCAAACTCGCGGTCTCACTACGAGATCACGGGAGCAAGGACACGGATGACAATTGGATCAAGCGCAAATTCCTCAAGGCAATGATGCCCTACCACAAGGCCATGTCCTCCGTCATTCGTCAAAGACCGGACTTCCACACTTTGACCTCAAGCGAAGTGTTGGATGAGTTTGTGGCCATGAACATTTTGGACAAGACCGCCGACAATGCGGTGCTCCGTTCTCAACGGGCAAAGAAGCCTAACCTTGCATTGAAGGCCAAGCTCACCGTTGAAGAAGAAGAAGAGGAAGAAGAGGAGAGCAACCCCGAAGATACGAAGTATGCATATCATTAACACATGGCACTTGCTTCAAGGCAATTTTGGAGCAAGAAAAACTCGAGGCCAAACTTTAGCAAAAACAACTCGAGTGGCACGAGGGGCAAGCAACGTGTAAGGACTTGCTACAATTGCAGCAACGTGAGTCATTTTGTTGCGGAATGCCCGTATGAGAAGAGGGAAGACAATGGTGGCAAGTTCATCCGAAAGGACAAGGCCAAGTCGTTCCCCAACAAGAACAACTTCACAGAGAAGACTCCTCCCAAGGCGTTGGTGGTACAAGAAGAGTACAATGAGGATGATGACGATGATGAAGATGATGAGTCGGTTGCCATGGCCTCCGTTGCCATTGCGATGACTTCACGGGTGTCCCTCTTCGACTCACCCAATGAGAGCATCGCCGCCAAGTGCCTCATGGCTAAAGCCACCAACAAGGTAACCCCCAACATCAAAACTACCATCATTAATCATCCTTCTACGACGGATAGCATTAATGAACTTGAGGGAGCTAATGTGGAGGCTAACAAGTTTGAGGCCTTTATGGGCAAACTCAAGGGAAAATCCAAGAAGCACTTTGTTGCTCTCTTGGAACAACTTGGTGAAGCCAATGACATGATCGAGGCTCACGAAGACACCATCACTAAGATGGAAGGGCATAGTCGTGACTATGTCGATGAGATTTCAGATCTTTCCAATGCTCTTGAGGAAGAGCGTGGTCTTCGTTTGGCTCTTGAGGAGTCACATAACGTTGATCATGCTAAGTTAAAGAAAGATTATGATCATGTCCTCATAGTTTCTCATGTGCTAAACTCCGAGAAGGCCGAACTTGAGGTTGATCTTGCTAGGCTCAAAGAGGAGTTTGATCTACTTGACAAGGCTCACAAGGTCTTGAAGGGTGCTCATGCTAGCCTCAAAGAGTCTCATGATCAACTTCAAGTAAAGCTAACCAAGGAAAAAGCCACTTTCCCTCGTATGATGTTAATTGATAATGCAAATGCTACTAACCCGTGTTGTGAGCATGTGCATCTCTTTGAGGAGAACGCTAAGCTAAAGGGGCAACTTGAGAGAGGTCTTGCGGCTTGCATACAAGGCAAGAAGAACCTCAACGATCTCTTGATCAACCAAAAGGGAGTTGTGGCCAAGGAAGGGGTTGGGTACGTGCCCGACTCCAAGAACAAGAAGAAGAATGACAAGACCAAAAGACCACCTCCTCTCATGCAAACCTTTGTGAAGGAGGGAGAGAGTGCCTCCGAGGAGAAGAAAAATAACACTGCAAAGGGCGACAATGTCAAGAAGGGCAATGCCACCCCTCCCAACAAAGCCGGCGATTTTAACCCTTCTTATGTGTTATGCCGTGCTAGTGATGGGCATGTTTATGCCAAATTTGTTGGTTCTCTTCATGAGTACATTGAATGGTCTATTTGGGTTCCAAAGACCCTTGTTACTAACATCAAAGGACCCATTACAAAATGGGTACCTAAAACCAAGCATTGATCTCTTGTAGGTGTTTGCTTCCGGTGGTGGATCATGGTTGCTCGATAGCGGAGCTACAAATTATATGACCGGAAGCAAGGACTTGGTGGTGGACGTGCACAAGGTTCCATCTATGCCCACCAATGTCGAGTGGGGTGACGCCTCATCTTCTAAGGTATTGGGACTTGGCAAGGTGGTCATCTCTCATGATCTCACGATCGAGAAGGTCATGCTTGTTGAGTCCCTTGCATACAATTTACTTTCCATTCGTCAACTTGCAATCATGGGCTTTGACACTTTCTTTGATATCGATACCGTGGCCCTCTTGTGGAGCAAGACTCTTAAAGTAACCTTTGTTGGGTATGTCGAGAACGGTCTATATGTGATTAACTTTTCGGAGCGACCCACTAAGACCGCGACATGCCTAATGGCTAAAGTTGATGTGGGATGGCTTTGGCATCGCCATTTAGCCCATGTCAATATGAGATCTTTGCAAAGTCTCTTCAAGGGGGACCACGTCCGTGGACTAACGAATGTTAGTTTTGCTAAAGATCGTGCTTGCAGTGCCTGTATCGAAGGAAAGCTACATGAGAAGGCTCACCCTCCCACGACTATCATTTATTCGAAGAGGCCTTTGGAGCTCCTTCACATGGATCTCTTTGGGCCTCCATCCTTCAATAGTCTTGGAGGTAGGAAGTATTGCTTGGTGATTGTGGATGACTACTCAAGGTACACGTGGGTGTATTTCTTCAAGAGGAAGAGCGAGACCCAACAAACCGTCATTGACTTTGCAAATGAAGCACAACGTCAACACAATGCAAAGATCTTGACAATAAGAAGTGACAATGGCACCGAGTTCAAGAACTACACCTTGGATGAATTTCTTAGTGATGAGGGAATCAAGCATCAATATTCCGCACCCTACACCCCTCAACAAAACGGTGTTGCGAAGAGGAAGAACCGGACGTTGATGGATGCGGCAAGGACCATGATGGCGGAGTTCAAGTCTCCGTACAACTTTTGGGCCGAAGCCATCAACACCGCGTGTCATGCATCCAATCGGCTCTACCTCCGCAAGGGCTTGAACAAGACTCCATATGAGATACTCACCGGTAACAAGCCCAATCTCAAGTACTTTCGGGTATTCGGGTGTAAGTGTTTCATTCTCAAGAAAGGTGTTCGGTTTTCTAAATTTGAGGCTAGAGCTTATGAGGGCATATTTGTTGGTTATGCTACAAACTCTCATGCTTACCGTGTCCTCAATAAATCCACGGGACTTATTGAGGAGACATGTAACGTGGAGTTTGATGAGAATAACGGCTCCCAAGTGAAGCAAAGTGGCACTTGTGATGTAGGTGATGAAATTCCTCCCCAAGCCATAAGAAGAATGGGTGTTGGCTTTATCCTACCCATTGAGGAACCCCTTGTGGCCGAAGGAGAAGAACAAAGCTCCACTCAAGTGGAGCCATCACCAACCCAAGGCCCACACGCTTCCGAAGAACAACATGAAGGCCCTCATCCTCAAGAACATGACCAAGGACAAGATCGCGCTCAAGACGGTGTTGACACATCAAGTGATGCCCAAGGTCAAGTTCTCTCCCTAAACCTGTACTGATCTTGGACAATCAAACAGTAAGTGTTGTATACTGTCAGGTCCCAGCCTGCATTCTGGGCACTGAATTTTAACCTTCATGTGCGTAGAAGCAAGGACTGCTCGACATGGGAGAGCAGCATGTAGGAGCCGCCATGTAAATATTTTAATTTTTGCTGGGCATTCTAAGCTCCAAATCAAATTCCACTTCTTATCAGGTGATGATGGACCCGCATTATTATGATTCAGAGCACCAAACTGGAAATTCCATTCAATTTGATAAGCTGATCGCACTGAGAAGATACCGTTCTTGGTAGGGCTCCATGCAATAAAATCTGACATTTCATATAAAGGTAAGGGTATAGCCAGGATCCTGTGAACGTCCACATTCCAGAATGTTTGGTTCACCAACTGTATATCCCAATCTCCAGTCACCGGATCAATGAGGTCGCAAACTCGGGATATTAAGTTACTACCCCTGATAGTTAGCACTTTTTTCGTTGGCGATTGAGGAATCCACGAATCCTCCCATATATTCACCTTTTGACCACCTCCAATCCTCCAAATATACCCACGCCTCAATGTGTCTACCCCGGCCATAATGCTTTGCCATGTGAAAGATGATTTTGGCTTTAAAGTTGCCTCCAGTAGGTTTCCTTCTGGGTAGTACTTAGCTTTCAGAATAGTTGCACATAATGAATCTGGGCTATCAATAAGACGCCAGGCTTGTTTTGCAAGAAGTGCAAGGTTGAAACAGTGGATGTCCTTAAATCCCATACCTTCATATTTCTTTGGTATGCACATCTTTCGCCACGCAAACCAATGCATCTTTCTATTCGTTGCATCATCACCCCACCAAAACCGAGACATCGCATCTGTAATTCCTTTACAATTTTTTTAGGAATTTTGAAGACAGACATCGCGTAAGTCGGTATGGCTTGAGCTATGGATTTCAAGAGCACTTCTTTTCCTCCAGAGGAAAGGCATCTCTCCTTCCACCCTATTAATCTCTGAACCAATCTATCAATCAGGTATTGGAAATTATCACTTTTATCAACACCCAGAGTAGATGGAAGACCCAAGTATCTATCATTCAATGCCTCGGTCATAATATCTAGAATTGAGCAAACTTCGGCCTTAACCAGTGGCGGAGCTTAGTGAAGATCAAGCTAGGCCATCGCCCCCCCCCCCTCACAGGAGATTTGTTCATATTATCATGAGTAAATTGCCCATAGATTTATATAAATCTAGCCTAAACCTGATGTTGGAGCTTAGTGAAGATCAAGCTAGGCCATCGCCCCCCCTCACAGGAGATTTGTTCATATTATCATGAGTAAATTGCCCATGGATTCATAGAAATCTAGCCTAAACCTGATGTTGGTTGCCCCCCCTCCCTCCCCAACCCATTTGCCCCTTCTAAGATGTGTCCCAAGCTCCGCCACTGGCCTTAGCGTTAGTCTCCGTACTTGGGTTGAAGAAGGTACTCGATTTTTGCACACTGACAAGTTGGCCTGAAGCAGAACAATAAAGATCTAGAATTGATTTTTGCGCCCGGACAAACTTGATCCAGACCTTTGCGAAAGGGTAGAGTGTGCGTGTTCGAGACGCCTAACTTTCAGCCATCCATCAGGTGGTTCGGTCCGTCTAGACATTCCTACCTGGCCTGGTCCGGTCGACACCTCAGAGGAACAGTAGCAGCAACCAACCGGCTTCTTTCCCTTATCATCAATAATATTCAATAATTTTCCTCTAAAAATCAATGATCAGCAAAGACAAACTCGCCTGAAAAAGCTACAGTATAGTTCTGTAGGAAATCTAGCAGAAATCCAATACGGAGCGCTCTTGTCGGCCGGCCATTTCGTCGGACAGTGGAAGTGTGGCCTTCACAAGCGGTAAAGGGAGACAATGGAGACTGCTGAAGCGAGACAATGGAAAGTGAGACCAGCATATGCATGGCTAACCTTTCTAATCTCTTCCCACCACGGGCGGGCGGCGCGTGCGCGTGCTTGTTTGGTGCGTCGCGTGGCGTGGGTTTGCAGCGGCCAGCGACCCACCGCCGGCCGAACGGGCCATAAATGGCCGACCGATAGGCGCTACATTTGGCAGCAGGCGCACGACACGGATCACACGACCGCGGACGAGGTAGTGCAGTGGGCGCCATGGCGTCAGTGGGAGTGGGAGTGGTCGCCGACAGCGCAGCGCCACTGCTCGTCGCCGCCGTCGTCGCCGTCTTCCTGGTCGGCACGCTGGTCAGGAGGCATGGCGGGAATGCCAAGCACGGCCGCCTCCCCCCGAGCCCCGTGGCGCTGCCGCTCATCGGCCACCTCCACCTGATCCGCGAGCCCCCGCACCGCGCGTTCCACCGCATCCTCGCCCGCCACGGCCCGCTCGTCTACCTCCGCCTCGGCCCCTCCACGCACTGCGTCGTCGTCGGCTCCGCCGACGCCGCCCGCGACGTGCTCAAGTTCGAGGGCAGCATCCCGGAGCGGCCGCAGACGGCCGTCACGCGGCAGCCCGCCTACGGCTCCTCCGGCTTCGCCTTCGCGCCCTACGGCCCGCACTGGCGCTTCATGAAGCGCCTCTGCATGTCCGAGCTGCTCGGCCCGCGCACCATCGACCTGCTCCGCCCCGTCCGCGCCGCCGAGCTCGCCGGCGTCATGGGCGCGGCCGCCGCGGCGGCCGCGAGCGGCGAGGCGCTGGACGTGAGCGCGCAGCTCATCCGGCTGTCGAACAACTCCATGATGCGGATGGTCGCCAGCGCGCTGCCTGGCGACATGGCCGACCTGGCCCGCGACTGCGCCAAGCAGGTGGCCGAGCTGGTCGGCGCCTTCAACCTCGAGGACTACGTCGCGCTGTTCCGCGGCTGGGACCTGCAGGGGCTGTCCCGGCGGACCCGCGGCGTGCACGCCCGGTTCGACGCGCTGCTCGAGTCCATCATCCGGGCCAAGGAGAAGGAGTGGCGCGACGGTGCCGACGGGGGCAAGACCAAGGACCTGCTCGACATCCTCATGGACGCCGCCGCGGACCCGGCCGCCGAGGTCAAGCTCACCCGGGACAACATCAAGGCCTTCGTCCTCGTGAGTACTCCCTTGTCCTCTCCTCCCTGTTGTGCATCCATCCGAGTGAGGTGAGCTTGAACCCATTGTGTTGAATGAAACGAACAGGACATCTTCACGGCCGGGTCGGACACGACGGCGACGACCGTGGAGTGGATGCTGGCGGAGCTGCTGACGCACCCGGACTGCATGCAGAAGCTGCGGGCGGAGCTGGACGCCGTGGTGGGGAGGTCCCGGGTGGTGGGCGAGCCGGACGTGGCGCAGATGCCGTACCTGCAGGCGGTGCTCAAGGAGACGCTGCGGCTGCGCCCGCCGGCGGTGATCGCGCACCGGGAGGCGGTGGAGCCGATCCGGGTGCGCGGCTACACCATCCCGGCCGGGACGTCCGTCTTCTTCAACATCTACTCCATCGGGCGCGACGCGGCGTGGTGGGAGCACCCGCTGGAGTTCCGGCCGGAGCGGTTCATGCCGGGCGGGGCCGGCGAGGGCGTGGACCCCAAGGGGCAGCACCCGCAGCTGATGCCGTTCGGGAGCGGGCGGCGCGCGTGCCCCGGCATGGGCATGGCCCTGCTGGCCGTGCCGGCGTTCCTGGCGGCCCTGGTGCAGTGCTTCGACTGGGAGGTGCCCGCCCCGCCGCTGGACATGGAGGAGGGGGAGGGGCTCGTCATCCCGAGGAAGCAGCCGCTCCTGCTCCGGCCCACGCTGCGCCTCGGCCATCTGCCCCTGCCCTAGATGACTCCATTGATGCACCATGCATCCACCCAGCTCCTAGGGCTAGGATCTGATCAACTCGTATCGAGCATTTCATCTCGTGATCCAGTGTGTGTGCATGCTGTGCTCGCCATGGTGGAAAAACAACCGAGTTTTCTGTGCGTACTGTTTTGTATTGTACCCTGAGTTATGTGTTCTGCTTGTTTCTGTTGTGCGTGCAATATGCTAGATTTTCAAAAATTTCAATCATCTCATTACGTTGCAACATTCACTAGCTAACTGGCTAGTGCCTGCAACATAACACAACGCTAAAACCTGCAAGTAACCCGTAGATCCACATTAAACCTGGAGAGGTTATCTTATCACAGACTCCCATGTTGAAATATATTGGCCACATCTCTCTGTCCGGACTTTTGAAGCTACTGGCTGGCTGGAGTATGAATTCACTATGATATCCGAGTCAAGAGGTCTTTAATTGAAGAACCTGCCAACACATTATTAAAATAACGGAAATGTTAACGCCATATATATGATGTAGTTGGTTCTGGTAAGTTTCCCGGATACTTGGGAGTTGAGGCTGAAGGTGGTTACAGTTGAATAGAAACATAAGACTAGATAGAAGATTAAACAGAGAGAACTCCTAACTAATCTATGGAAAACACTATCCCTCAGCTGGCCGACTGATGCACGCGGAGCGTCCGCCGCCTGCGTAGCCGTCAGATCGATTTTGATTAAGCGCTCACGCAGGCCACCAGTCCCATGCAGGCAGTTTTTTGCAACAGGCGTATTGTTTCACAAGGTTTCTGCAACAGAGGTCTTGTTTCAGAAAAAAACGGTACGATGGTGAAGTTTTTTTCAGCAACGGGGTCTAGTTTTTGAAAGTTTCTGCAACATAGGTCTTGTTTCAGAAACAAAAAAATGGTTTGATGGTGAAGATTTTTTCCTCTGCAACATGGCTCTTGTTTCAGAAGCATATCCCCAGTTGCAGAAAGCGTCGGAGGAGCGCCCGGTCTTAGAGCATACAAGGCCAAGCATTGCAACACTGAAAGGATCGATATGGTTGACTAGAGGGGGGGGGGGTTGAATAGGCAACTACCAAGTTTTACTTTTCTTTACCAAATTAAACTTTGCATCAAAATAGGTTGTCTAGATGTGCAACTAGGTGAGCAACCTATATGATGCAATAACAACAAGCATACAAGCAAGCAAGAGAAGTAACACTAAAGAGCTTGCACAAGTAAAGGTAAGAGATAACCAAGAGTGGATCCGGTGAAGACGAGGATGTGTTACCGAAGTTCCTTCCTTTTGAGGGGAAGTACATCTCCGTTAGAGCGGTGTGGAGGCACAATGCTCCCCAAGAAGCCACTAGGGCCACCGTATTCTCCTCACGCCCTCACACAATGCGAGATGCCGTGATTCCACTATTGGTGCCCTTGAAGGCGGCAACCGAACCTTTACAAACAAGGTTGGGACAATCTGCACAACTTAATCGGAGGCTCCCAACAAAACCATGAAGCTTCACCATAATGGAATATGGCTCCGTGGTGACCTCAACCGTCTAGGGTGCTCAAACACCCAAGAGTAACAAGATCTGCTAGGGATGACTGGGGGAATCGAAAATCCCTTGGTGGAAGTGTAGATCGGGGCCTTCTCAACCACTCCCGAGCAAATCAACAAGTTTGATTGGCTAGAGAGATAGATCGGGCGAAAATGGAGCTTGGAGTATTTAATGGAGCTTGAGCAATAAATGGAGCTTGAGGGGGGAAGAGGTAGGTCAAAGGGAAGAAGGGGACCCCTTTTTATAGTGGGGCAACAATCCAACCGTTGCCCCTCACCAACCAGCCCCGCACAGGGCGGTACTACCGCTAAGAGGGGGCGGTACTACCGCTAGGTCAGCAGTACTGCCGCGCAGAGGAGACTAGTAGGGAATAGGACCCAACGCGGTACTACCGCGGTGGTAGGGGCGGTACTACCGCTCCTGAAACGGTACTACCGCCTCTACAACCGCAACTAGTGCCGCAAAACCCGACACGAGAAAAAGACCCCTCGAGTCGAGGCGGTAGGAGCCAGACAGCCCAGCGGTACTACGTCAGCGGGGTCACGGGCAATACTACCGCTGTGGAGCGGAACTGCCGCTTGTGACCCTTCGGCCGTACTACCGCTGGGACACTGAAGAGAGAGAGAGAGAATCTCTCCAAAGATGTTGAGGACGAGGCGGTGGTGCCAGGCACCCTAGCGGTACTACTGCTGTGGAGTCATGGGCAGTACTACCACTGTGGAGCGGTACTGCCGCTTGTGGCTCCTCTGCGGTACTACGGCTGGGTTGCGCGGTACTACCGCTAGGACCCAGACAGGACAAAGAAAAGCGGAGAGATCTCTTCAATGGAATGGAAAAACTCGGAGGGTGAGAAGCTGATGTGTACGTGTTGATTCCACCCATGCAATACCCCAGCAGACCCCCTCTTGATAGTACTGTGCCCTCTACGCAACTAGTCCACCGAGAGAGAAACGAAAGAGCTACACCGTCTTGAAGGACATCCCGAAGGGAAGAAAACGTATCGTGCCACGGGTGAATCTGTGAACTATTCAAAGCACATGATTAGTCCGCAAACATGTTGTCATCAATCACCAAAACTACCTTGAGAGAGATATGCCGTAACAATCTCCCCCTTTTTGGTGGATTGATGACAACTAGGGATTTGCGCAAGGAAAAGAAATAAATGTAAGAAAACTAAGAACTACAAAATATAGACGGGCTCCCCCAGAATGTGTGCACCTAGTTAGAGGAGCATTCGGAAAGCAAGACACACACATCCGGATCAACACTCCCCCTATATTTTATAGTCCAACAATTCTAAGCACAATTCTAAGCACAAGATATATGAGAGAAGAGTATAAAACAGGATAAGCATGCAACTCATAATAAACTACAGTACTGAATAGACATAAGTAATAAGGTAGCGATAGGGAGCATATGTCTCACACCATATGTCTAGAACTCCAAACCAAACCAAACAAAGACACCGAGAGAACACACAAGAAAACACAAGACGACAGACTCAAAGCACGGCAACAAAAATCCCTACACTCTCTCCCCCTTTGGCAGCGAGACACCAAAAAGGGAAAAGAGCGACGCTATGACTCCAGGTGATGGCAAGCTGAGGATCTCGAATCATCATATCTCAGCGTGATCGTCTGCATCTCCGTCGTTGGTTGAACACTGCTCGGCGTCGGAGTCGGTCCAAGGGCACTGCTGATGAATCCACTCCTCCTCTTCAGTGATCTGACCCTCAGATCCACTGGCAACTGTCGCTCCCATCTGACGCATGAGCTCCTTGTGGCGCACCCTGGCATGCTTCTCCGCCACATGAGTCATGTACTGACCATGAGACTCCATGCAGAAAAGCTTCTTCAACTTGTTTTTAAGCTTCTTCGCCCATGAGGGTTCAGCACTAGAGGGCCCAATATCCTCCTCGTGATCATCAGTGGCTGCCCCACCCTCGGTCTCCATGGCAGCAGCAGCAGCAGACGGACCCCCGGATTGAGGTGCTGGGGTGACCCAATTGTCCTTCTTCCTCAGACGCTTGATCTCATGGGAAACCAAGTCTCCAGTTTCCAGCAACACTCGGGGATAGATCTGTGCCCAAGCCCTCTCAATGAGCCTCATGATGAATGGACCATATATTGGACACTTGCGCTCAGACACGGCAGAGAGAAGTTCAGACCACATGACATGAGAAATATCCAGGCTCTCTCCAGTGCTTGCTTCCTTCTCATGCTGATAGAAAAGGAGCATGTCCACGAGGTAAGAGTGGACCATATCCAGATTCCTGATCCGAGGGAAGAGAGTCTCACGAAAGATGCGATGAAGAATGTCCAGATACGGAGACAGCTCATAGGTTTTCTTCTCAGTCACTGGGTGAACTTTCACAATGCAGTAGGGCCAAAGGGCTTGCTTGTGGGTGGACATAGCATTGCGGTGAGGGCGGAAACCGACAGGAGTCTCAAGCCCGTGATCCACCACATCAAGTAACTCCATGAAAGCCTTCCACTTGACGGAAAGCAGCTTGCCATTGGTCATCCATGTCAGAGTTCTGTCGACATCCGTCCCAAGATGGACGGTGGCATAGAATTGAGCCACCAAATCTGCATCGAAATCCTTGTTGAATTGCATGATCCTGAGAATGTTCAGCTGAGTGCACATCTGAAGGGATTCGCCAAAGTACTCCGGGTCCTTCTCCATAGCATCAGTGTCAATGGAGCGAACATCAACAAAGAGATTCTTCTTGGCCTTGATCACATCAAAATAGATGGCAAACTGAAATCGCTTCCAGAACGGGCGGTTGACCAAAGTGGGTTCTTGGTCCACCTCATAGGGATTGCGGCGACGCTTTCCCCAAAACTCCTTGTTGGTCATCTCACTCACAGTCTTCCCTTTTGGCTTGTTGGCGGATCTCTTCGTGTGCTGAGGAGGTGGAGGAACACTTGCGGATGCACTTGCTGGAGGCGGTTGGGTGCTAGAGGAACCACCGGCTGGCTCAGAGGTGCGGTAGCATTTTGATGTAGCACGCCCGGGGTTGATACGGCGAGCTTGATGCTCAGAATGGTCATCACCTGGAGCCAAACACAAGAACACGCAAAACAACCAGAAAGAACGAGCATAAGCCAACAAACACAACAAAAAGGATCAAGGTAAGGTAGGAATATGATGGAATTTGGCATGCAGCGGTAGTACCGTGACATGCCCGTGGTAGTACTGCCCAAGCGGTAGTACCGCCCCAAAGAGAGCGGTAGTACCGCTCGAGGTCAAGCAGTAGTACCGCTCCAACGAGAGCGGTAGTATTGCTCGAGGCGGAGAAACAGCAGTTTCCTACAGCACGAGGCGGAGAAACAGCGGTTTCCTACTACCGTGGTCAGATCCGGCACTACCGGCCTGCCAAATTCAAAAATATTCCTACCAAACTCTAATCGAGATAGTTTAGTTGCTTTCTCCAACCAACTCAAGCCTAGATTTAGCCAAAAATCTAGAGATGCTACCACCATTGCCCCTAAGAAACAAGATCTGAAAACGAGACAAAAGGAGAGAAGGAACGGGGGCAATACCGGCATCCATGGCAAGAGAACGGGGTGGGGATCGACTCCACCAAAGGAAATGGAGAGGGACGCCCCGGAGATGGAGATTCGCCGGAGCCCTCCCGCGACGAGTTGAGGCTGGAGAGAGGAAGAGGAAGGAGGGGGCGAAGCGAATGGGTATGGGGGAGAAGATACCTCCCCCTGCCCCGATATAACCCCCTGGTCCCGTCCCTCAGCGGTAGTACCGTGCTGGGGGCGGTAGTACCGCTTATGAGCGGTAGTACCGCGCACCACCAGTGGTAGTACCGCCCAACACGCTGCGGCAACCAAACGATATGGCTTTTGCTCGAAGGAAAGACAAGAACGGCAAGAAAAGAGAGCACACCAGAAAACGACCAAGACACACCTCTTCAAAAGAGGGCGGTGGCCGAGGCCACCTATGTTTGAGTCAAGAGGTATGGCGCCGCGAAGATTTTAACCTTGGTCCCATGACCAAAACTCGTCTTTGAAACACAAGTACCATCAACAATGGCTAAAGTGAAAGACTTGATCAATTTATGCATAATGGGAGGAGGGAGAGTTCATTGAGAGAACAACACTCCCCCTATGTCCATGCCTACACCTAAACTAGACAGCAAATTGAGCGTGGTGGGGTGTGCAAGGGTTCAAGCCACATTGCTCGAATCAATGATATTTAGCTCATGCCTTAACTCGTGAAATCTTGCTTCATCCAAGGGCTTCGTAAAAATATCTGCAAGGTTGTCATGAGTGTTGACATAGTTGAGCTCGATCTCTCCTCGCCTAATGTGATCCCGGATGAAGTGATACCGAATCTCAATATGCTTCATCTTGAAGTGTTGCACCGGGTTGAGAGAGATCTTGATGGCACTTTCATTGTCACACCACAGAGGCACTTTGTCACAAGTGACACCATAATCCTTTAAAGTTTGCCTCATCCATAGGAGTTGTGCACAACAACTACCGGCGGCAACATACTCCGCCTCAGTGGATGAGAGAGACACACAACTTTGCTTTTTGGAAGACCAACTTACCAAAGAGCAACCAAGGAATTGGCACCCTTTGGAAGTGGACTTCCTATCCACTTTGTCTCCCGCCCAATCCGAATCCGAGTACCCTACAAGCTTGAAGTTTGATCCTCTTGGGTACCATAAGCCAAAGTTTGGGGTATGAGCCAAATATCGAAAGATTCGGTTGACCGCCACATAGTGACTTTCCTTAGGTGCGGCTTGAAACCGTGCACAAATTCCCACACTCAACATGATGTCCGGTCTAGATGCACAAAGGTAAAGCAAGGATCCAATCATGGTACGATATACCTTTTGATCCACCACTTTACCATTGGGATCTAAGTCAAGTTGGCACTTGGTGGGCATTGGAGTGGAAGCCGGCTTGACGTCACTTAGCTTGAATCTCTTGAGCATGTCTTGAGTGTATTTGGATTGATTGATGAAGGTTCCTTCTCTTCTTTGCTTCACTTCGAACCCTAGAAAGAACTTCAACTCTCCCATGGAGGACATCTCGAACTTTGAGGTCATGAGAGCGGCAAATTCCTCATTAAAAGCTTTGTTAGGAGAACCAAAGATAATATCATCAACGTATAGTTGGCACACAAACAGCTCCCCTTTGACCTTCTTAGTAAAAAGAGTGCGGTCGATTAGCCCAACTTCAAAACCACGGTCTTGTAACAACTCGGTAAGGTGGTCATACCACGCACGTGGGGCTTGTTTAAGGCCACAGAGTGCCTTATCGAGTTGATACACATGATCGGGAAAGTAGGGATCCTCGAACCCGGGGGGTTGCTTGACGTAAACCAACTCATTAATAGGACCATTAAGAAAACCACTCTTCACATCCATTTGTTGTAACTTAAAGTTATGATGAGAAGCATATGCAATCAACATGCGAATGGATTCAAGACAAGCAACGGGAGCAAAGGTTTCACTGTAGTCGATACCCTTGACTTGGGAGTAGCCTTGTGCTACCAAACGAGCCTTGTTGCGAATGATAATCCCATGGGCATCTTGCTTGTTCTTAAATATCCACTTGGTTCCTATAACATTGTGATTCCCGGTCGGTCTTGGCACCAATCTCCACACTTTGTTGCGCTCGAAGTTGTTGAGTTCTTCATGCATGGCATTGAGCCAATCCGGATCTTCTAGCGCTTCATAGACCTTGTGGGGTTCCACACGAGAGACAAACGCGTGATGCTCACAATAATTTGCTAATTGTCTACGAGTGCTTACCCCCTTTCTTAAGCTTCCAAGCACATTCATCATGAGATGATCCTTGGTGGAGAGCTTGGAAGCAACCTTGGCGGCACGGCGCTCTAATTCCTCCTCGGGGGTGAGACGAGGAGTGGTCACTTGATTATCTTGAGCATCGTCTTGGGCTTGTTCTTGTTCTTGACCTTGCTCGGATGAGAGAACTTGACCTTGGGCATCACTTGATGTGTCAACACCGTCTTGAGCGCGATCTTGTCCTTGGTCATGTTCTTGAGGATGAGGGCCTTCATGTTGTTCTTCGGATGTGTGTGGGCCTTGGGTTGGTGATGGCTCCACTTGAATGGAGCTTTGTCCTTCTCCTTCGGCCACAAGGGGTTCCTCAATGGGTAGGATAAAGCCAACACCCATTCTTCTTATGGCTTGGGGAGGAATTTCATCACCTACATCACAAGTGCCACTTTGCTCCACTTGGGAGCCGTTATTCTCATCAAACTCCACGTTACACGTCTCCTCAATAAGTCCCGTGGATTTATTAAGGACACGGTAAGCATGAGAGTTTGTAGCATAACCAACAAATATGCCCTCATAAGCTCTAGCCTCAAATTTAGACAACCGAACACCTTTCTTGAGAATGAAACACTTACACCCGAATACCCGGAAGTACTTGAGATTGGGCTTGTTACCGGTGAGTATCTCATATGGAGTCTTGTTCAAGCCCTTGCGGAGGTAGAGCCGATTGGATGCATGACATGCGGTGTTGATGGCTTCGGCCCAAAAGTTGTACGGAGACTTGAACTCCGCCATCATGGTCCTTGCCGCATCCATCAACGTCCGGTTCTTCCTCTTCGCAACACCGTTTTGTTGAGGGGTGTAGGGTGCGGAATATTGATGCTTGATTCCCTCATCACTAAGAAATTCATCCAAGGTGTAGTTCTTGAACTCGGTGCCGTTGTCACTTCTTATTGTCAAGATCTTTGCATTGTGTTGACGTTGTGCTTCATTTGCAAAGTCAATGACGGTTTGTTGGGTCTCGCTCTTCCTCTTGAAGAAATACACCCACGTGTACCTTGAGTAGTCATCCACAATCACCAAGCAATACTTCCTACCTCCAAGACTATCGAAGGATGGAGGCCCAAAGAGATCCATGTGAAGGAGCTCCAAAGGCCTCTTTGAATAAATGATAGTCGTGGGAGGGTTAGCCTTCTCATGTAGCTTTCCTTCGATACAGGCACTACAAGCACAATCTTTAGCAAAACTAACATTCGTTAGTCCACGGACATGGTCCCCCTTGAGGAGAATTTGCAAAGATCTCATATTGACATGGGCTAAACGGCGATGCCAAAGCCATCCCACATCAACTTTAGCCATTAGGCTTGTCGCGGTCTTAGTGGGTCGCTCCGAAAAGTTAATCACATATAGACCGTTCTCGACATGCCCAACAAAGGCTACTTTAAGAGTCTTGCTCCACAAGAGGGCCACGGTATCGATATCAAAGAAAGTGGCAAAGCCCATGATTGCAAGTTGACGAACGGAAAGTAAATTGTATGCAAGGGACTCAACAAGCATGACCTTCTTGATCGTGAGATCATGAGAGATGACCACCTTGCCAAGTCCCAATACCATAGAAGATGAGGCGTCACCCCACTCGACATTGGTGGGCATAGATGGAACCTTGTGCACGTCCACCACCAAGTCCTTGCTTCCGGTCATATGATTTGTAGCTCCGCTATCGAGCAACCATGATCCACCACCGGAAGCAAACACCTACAAGAGATCAATGCTTGGTTTTAGGTACCCATTTTGTAATGGGTCCTTTGATGTTAGTAACAAGGGTCTTTGGAACCCAAATAGACAATTCAATGTACTCATGAAGAGAACCAACAAATTAGGCATAAACATGCCCATCACTAGCACGACATAACACATAAGAAGGGTTAAAATCGCCGGCTTTGTTGGGAGGGGTGGCATTGCCCTTATTGACATTGCCGCCCTTTGCAGTGTTATTTTTCTTCTCCTCGGAGGCACTCTCTCCCTCCTTCACAAAGTTTTGCATGAGAGGAGGTGGTCTTTTGGTCTTGTCATTCTTCTTCTTGTTCTTGGAGTCGGGCACGTACCCAACCCCTTCCTTGGCCACAACTCCCTTTTGGTTGATCAAGAGATCGTTGAGGTTCTTCTTGCCTTGTATGCAAGTAACAAGACCTCTCTCAAGTTGCCGCTTTAGCTTAGCGTTCTCCTCAAAGAGATGCACATGCTCACAACACGGGTTAGTAGCATTTGCATTATCAATTAACATCATACGAGGGAAAGTGGCTTTTTCCTTGGTTAGCTTTACTTGAAGTTGATCATGAGACTCTTTGAGGCTAGCATGAGCACCCTCCAAGACCTTGTGAGCCTTGTCAAGTAGATCAAACTCCTCTTTGAGTCTAGCAAGATCAACCTCAAATTCGGCCTTCTCGGAGTTTAGCACATGAGAAACTATGAGGACATGATCATAATCTTTCTTTAACTTAGCATGATCAACGTTGTGTGACTCCTCAAGAGCCAAACGAAGACCACACTCTTCCTCAAGAGCATTGGAAAGATCCGAAATCTCATCGGCATAGTCACGACTATGCCCTTCCATCTTAGTGATGGTGTCTTCGTGAGCCTCGATCATGTCATTGGCTTCGCCAAGTTGTTCCAGGAGAGCAACAAAGTGCTTATTGGATTTTCCCTTGAGTTTGCCCATAAAGGCCTCAAACTCATTAGCCTCCACATTAGCTCCCTCAAGTTCATTAATGCTATCCGTCTTAGAAGGATGATTAATGATGGTAGTTTTTATGTTGGGGGTTACCTTGTTGGTGGTTTTAGCCATGAGGCACTTGGCGGCGATGCTCTCATTGGGTGAGTCGAAGAGAGACACCCATGAAGTCGTCGCAATGGCAGCGGAGGCCATGGCAACCGACTCATCATCTTCATCATCGTCATCATCCTCATTGTACTCTTCTTGTACCACCAACGTCTTGGGAGGAGTCTTCTCTATGAAGTTGTTCTTGTTGGGGAACGACTTGGCCTTGTCCTTTCGGATGAACTTGCCACCATTGTCTTCCCTCTTCTCATACGGGCATTCCGCAACAAAATGACTCACGTTGCCGCAATTGTAGCAAGTCCTTACACGTTGCCGGCACCTCGTGCCACTCGAGTTGTTTTTGCTAAAGTTTGGCCTCGAGTTTTTCTTGCTCCAAAATTGCCTTGAAGCAAGTGCCATGTGTTCATGATATGCATACTTCGTATCTTCGGGGTTGCTCTCCTCTTCTTCCTCTTCTTCTTCTTCAACGATGAGCTTAGCCTTCAATGCAAGGTTAGGCTTCTTTGCCCGTTGAGGACGGAGCACCGCATTGTCGGCGGTCTTGTCCAAAATGTTCATGGCCACAAACTCATCCAACACTTCGCTTGAGGTCAAAGTGTGGAAGTCTGGTCTTTGACGAATGACGGAGGACATGGCCTTGTGGTAGGGCATCATTGCCTTGAGGAATTTGCGCTTGATCCAATTGTCATCCGTGTCCTTGCTCCCGTGATCTCGTAGTGAGACCGCGAGTTTGGTTACTCTCCGATAAAGCTCACGAGGTTCTTCATCTTCTTTCATAGCAAACTCATCGGCCTCATCTTGCACCACTTCATAGTTCGAGCGTTGAATGCTTGCGCTTCCCCGGTAGAGAGAGACAACACAATGCCATGCATCTTTGGCCAAGGCGAAGGGACGAAGATGAGGTAGGTCTTCGGGTGGAATTGCATCGTGAATAATGAAGAGAGCATTCTCATTGAATTGATTATCCGCGGCTTCTCGAGGAGTGAAGTTGCTTGGATCATGCGGATAAAAACCTTCTTCAATGATTCTCCAAAGGTTAGTGTTCACATGATTTAAATGACGTTGAGGGAGTCCTGGATTAGGGGGTGTTCGGGTAGCCGGACTATACCTTCAGCCGGACTCCAGGACTATGAAGATACAAGATTGAAGACTTTGTCCCGTGTCCGGATGGGACTTTCCTTGGCGTGGAAGGCAAGTTTGGCGATTTGGATATTCAAGATCTCCTATCATTGTAACCGACTCTATGTAACCCTGACCCCATCCGGTGTCTATATAAACCGGAGGGTTGTAGTCCATAGGCGATCAACTCCATATACAACAATCATACCATAGGCTAGCTTCTAGGGTTTAGCCTCCTTGATCTCGTGGTAGATCTACTCTTGTACTACCCATATCATCAATATTAATCAAGCAGGAGGTAGGGTTTTACCTCCATCAAGAGGGCCCGAACCTGGGTAAAACATCGTGTTCCCTGCCTCCTGTTACCATCCGGCCTATACGCACAGTTCGGGACCCCTTACCCAAGATCCGCCGGTTTTGACACCGACATTGGTGCTTTCATTGAGAGTTCCTCTGTGCCGTCACAATCAGGAAGGATGCCTCCTCCCGTCTTTAAAGACGGCGCCGTTGCTAAGGGAGCCTTGGCTGTCGGCCAAACCCTCCGGCTAGGTGGTTTCCTCATGACCGCCTGTTCGGCTGTTGCGCCGACGGTGACCTCTCGGGTCTTCAAAAGCAACCTACACGTCAGCTCGGAGCTCGTCGAGCAGCTAGATCCAATGGAGCTCTCTTCCGTAAACGAGCTCTTGGATCGCATCGCCGCCCAGGGGGTCGCTACGGATTACGACCAGGTTGGGCTTAAACCCGATCTAAGAGAAATTAACTCTCCCCAAGTCACCCACCATGTTGCCATGGTAGAGACGATGTGTGGCGACCCTTCATCTATTTTAAGGACTAGCTACGTCCGAATTCCCGACCCCTCCAAGCTGGATACCCGCGGAGGGGGAGATATAACTCAAGACCTGAGCTTAGGATCAGGCAACGGGCCAGATTCACTGGACAACATCCAAGAATCCGAACTTCAGAGTTCGGAAACTCTTCGGCCTCCGAATCTTGGATTGGGTGAGGTTTCATATTCAACGACACCCACCCACCCAATCATAAGCGATCTCTCCCAAATCAGGCAGAGGCCCGAGGAAATAGTACACCATTACTGGGCCAGATTCCTCCTGGTTATGAACAGGATAAAGGATTGCCGCGAGGAAGACGCAATCTCAATTTTTTTGCGGTAATTGCACGGACAAGGGAATCCTTAACGCCGTAAGTCGTCGTGATATCACACGCTTCACTGACTTGGCGTCCATAGTACAAAAATACTGTGCGATGGCAAGCGCCTGGAAAACCGAAATAAATTTTTGGGATAATCCGGCCTTGAATAGTAATCCCGTCTGAACTAAGAGGGTGCATCATCACAGGACACCCGGGATAAACACCAAAAAGCCAAAACCCTCTACAGGGCATGGAATCGTACTGGAAAGATGGCTTGATGGACCCTGTAGAATTCACAGTACAGAGGACGCCACACCAACTCACAGCCTTAGAGCATGTTGGATACTCCGGCAGGTGGCCAAAATCGGCGAGGACCTCTTAATTCCGGAGGCCGCAGAAAGCCAGCCCAAGGACACCAGTACCGTTCTCACAGTCTTCGAGACTTTCGCATCAAACAATGTGCGAAAAAGAACACTCCGCAGCCTCGCCGAAGTCTATCAAGTTGCAACAATAAATCCATGGAGCGACACTGCCATTACCTTCAACGCAAGTGATGAACCTAGATTCCGAACAGCCCGAGCACCAGCCGCATTGGTCCTTAGTCCCATAGTGGACGGCTTTCGCCTCACCAAGGTGCTCATGGATGGAGGCAGCGGACTGAACCTCATTTATGAGGAAACCCTTCAAAAAATGGAAATAGACTAGAACCGCATTGAGCGAAGCAGCACAACCTTTAGAGGAATAATCCCCAGCCGGGAAGTGCGCTGCACAGGAAAAATCACACTAGATGTGGTGTTCGGCACGCCGGATAATTACAGGTCCGAAGAAGTCACGTTTCAGGTGGCCCCGTTTAAGAGCGGATATCACGCTTTACTAGGGCGGGAAGCATTCACAATCTTCCAAGCAATACCCCATTACGGGTATATGAAGCTTAAGATGCCCGGGCCGAATGGAATTATCACCCTAGCTAGTGATCCGGACATAGCACTCCGCGCCGAAGACAAGACGGCCGCATTAGCCCTTGAGGCGCTATCCGAAGCCTTAGCGGCCGAGGAACTGACTGCGCTGCGCTCCACGGTTAACAGGGATGATGTGATACTCGATAAGAGATCCAAATCCACATCCTTCAAGCCAGCCGACGAAATAGTCAAATTCCAGGTCCATCCAACGGACCCCAATAAAACAGCTTCAATCGGGGCACGACTGAACCCCGATGCAGACGCCGCACTGTGAGAGTTCCTACGACAGAACTGGGACATCTTCGCCCGGCACCCTTCAGACATGCCAGGGATCCCACGCAGGCTGGCCGAACACAGCTTAAATATCCTAAAAGGATTTAAACCTGTCAAACAAGCCCTTCGGCGTTTTTCCGAACCCAAGAGACAGGCTATGGGAGAGGAGCTAGCCAAGCTATTGGAGGCCGGATTCATCAGAGACATAAAACATCCGGACTGGCTAGCAAACCTGGTGATGGTACCAAAGAAGGACAAATCCTGGCACCTGTGTGTCGATTTTAAAGACCTTAACAAGGCTTGCCCAAAGGATCCCTTCCCCCTCCCCCGCATCGATCAAATTATCGATGCCACTGCAGGACACGATTTGTTGTGTTTCCTCGACGCATACTCCGGTTACCATCAAATCAAGATGGCAGAATCAGACCAAGCTGCAACAGCATTCATCACACCATACGGCCCATTCTGCTTCAACACAATGCCCTTCGGGCTGAAAAACGTCGGCGCAACATATCAGCGCATGATCCAGACATGTCTGGCAAACCAGATCGGCAAAACAGTGGAGGCGTATGTGGATGATGTGGTCGTCAAATCAAGACATGTCGAATCCCTAGTAAATGACTTGAGGCTTACATTCAATAACCTCTGACAATATGACATCAAGCTCAACCCAGAAAAATGCGTCTTCGGCGTTCCAGCCGGAAAGCTCTTGGGCTTCATTGTATCCGGTAGAGGAATTGAAGCAAACCCAGCCAAGATCCGAGCTTTGTTACAATTGGATATCCCAAAGGACCTTAAACAAATACAAAAATTAACCGGGTGTGTGGCGGCTTTAAGCCGCTTCATCTCCCGCTTGGGAGAAAAGGCACTACCCCTTTATCGCCTCCTTCGGCGCACCGAACACTTCGAGTGGACGGATGCCGCCACGGCCGGACTTGATGAAATAAAAGCCATATTGGCAACAAACCCAGTCCTGGCCGCGCCAATCACCGGTGAACCAATGATTTTGTACATTGCAGCAACACACCAAGTTGTCAGCGCAGTGCTCGTTGTCGAGCGGGAAACGGACGGACACAAATTCCCCCTTCAAAGGCCGGTCTACTACGTGTCCACTGTCCTCACTCCATGCAAATCACGGTACCTGCATTATCAAAAGATTGCATACGCGGTATTCATGGCATCCCGGAAGCTACGACACTACTTTCAAGAGTGTTCCATAACAGTAGCCTCGGAAGTGCCACTAAACGATATTATCAACAACCGCGATGCAACGGGCCGGATTGCAAAATGGGCCATCGAGCTTCTCCCGTTCGATATAACCTATAAGCCACGGCGAGCTATTAAATCGCAAGTTTTGGCCGACTTCATCGCAGAATGGACGGAGGTCGAGCTCCCTAAAGAGTACGACACATATTCAAATTGGATTATGCATTTCGACGGCTCCAAAATGTTGGCCGGACTGGGGGCCGGCGTCGTCCTGACGTCCCCCATAGGAGACACAGTCCAATATGTGCTCCAAATCATGTACACGGATTCCAACAATGCAGCCAAATATGAGGCCCTCCTACATGGCCTCCGGATAGCAGTATCCATGGGTATCCAGCGCCTAGAGGTACGCGGGGATTCAAACCTCGCGATATCACAAATAAATGGAGACTTCGACGCCAAGGACCCAAAAATGGCAGCTTACCGCGACGGCGTCCTAAAAATGTTAGCTCGGTTCGAAGGGCTGGAGTTTCACCATATAGCCCGAGAAAACAATCAAGCGGCGGACGTCCTAGAACGCATCGGAGCAAAACGCGATGCAACCCCCCCAACGTCTTTTTGGAAAGATTGTTCAAGCCATCCGTAGCATGGGAGGGGGAACCCGCAAATAACAGCCCGAACCCAGTCGCACCACTCGACGCCGAACAATCTGACACAATTGGAGGCTCTGCCAACGAAATTACACCTTCAGCCCACGTAATAATGGCGGTTATCGCCCCGTGGACAGAACCATTCCTCGCCTACCTTACTAGGCAGGAACTCCCGGAGGACCAAAACGAGGCCCGCTGCATAGTGCGGCGATCTAAGGCCTACAGAGTCCATGAGGGAGAACTTTATAAGAAAAGCACTACCGGAGTCCTTCAAAGGTGCATCTCCGAAGAGGAAGGGCGGAACCTCCTGGCTGAAATTCATGCCGGACTCGGTGGTCACCACGCCGCTGCTTGGTCCCTCATTAGCAAGGCTTTCCGTACAGGCTTTTACTGGCCGATGGCCCGAGCAGACGCTCAGGACCTAGTCCAACGATGCGCTGGTCGCCAACTTTTTGCCAACCAAAGCCATATGCCACCCACCGCACTCCAAACTATACCCATCACCTGGCCTTTTGCGGTCTGGGGGCTTGACATGGTCGGACCCCTTAAAAGTGGAACCCATAGGAAAAAAATACTTACTGGTCATGGTGGATTAGTTCACCAAATGGATAGAAGCCAAGCCTGTTAAAACGGCCGAATCCGGACCTGTGATAGACTTCATATCCGGGGTTGTACACCGTTATGGCGTCCCCCACAGCATCATAACCGACAACGGTACAAATTTTACCGCCGACGAGGTAAAACTCTGGTGCAAAAACATGGGCATCAAGCTCGATTATGCTTCCGTCTATCACCCACAAACCAACGGCCAGGTCGAACGTGCAAATGGTCTTATCATGAGCGGCATCAAACCCAGACTGGTGCAGTCCCTCAAGGAATCTAACACGCACTGGGTAGAGGAGCTCGACTCCGTGCTATGGGGGGTTGCGGACCACGCCAAATCGCACCACCGGGTACACACCATTTTTTATGGTGTACGGCGCAGAAGCAGTTCTGCCCTGCGACATAATTCATGACTCACCTAGAGTGCGCATGTACGAAGAAAGAGAAGTCGAGCTCGATCGGCAGGACAACTTGGACGCCTTGGAGGAGGAGCGCGATGTGGCAAAAGCCCGTTCCGCATTTTATCAACAGCAGGCCCGAAGATATCAAAGCAGAGAAGTACGGGCCAAAAATTACAATGTTGGCGAACTAGTTCTACGCCTGCCGGATAAGAAAGAGGACAAACTCAAGCCCAAGTGGGAAGGTCCATTCATAATCGACCAAGTCCTGACTGGTGGGGCGTACCGCCTGTGAGATGCGTCGAACAACCGACTCGAGCCGAACCCGTGGAACGCCACCCGTCTCCGAAGATTCTATGCCTAGCACCGGACTCTGTGTTCGTCTCCTTCCTCTGTCCATCCCTTTTTGTATTTTTCTGTCTTACATTTCTCTCCTTCCCATTTTTTTCTTTCATAGCCCTTAAAGGCTCATCTAGTGACGCGCCACTCGCGCTCATTAAACCTGGGGGCTTCTTTAACAGAAGCTTATTTATACGGGCTTCACGCCCAACACATGCGTCAAACTTCCGCATGTACCTTTTTTCTTCACCATTATATGCATCGATACGACTTAAGTTTTGGCCAAGCTGGGTTGCCTGGCTCCTGTGCTTACCCCTACATTCCCGATTGTTCGGCTAGGCGGTAAAGGGAGCACCTCTGCGATTGTTACTGCCGGGTCAGCCGGATGTGTACCTCAGACTGGGTGAAGCCGAAAGCTAGCGTTTTTAAGGGAATATTCGGTCGGTGAAATAAAAGATGATCTTTTTACTCATTTTATGCGCCCCCAGATGCCTTTTTTTCTGCGTCTCTTCACGCAGTCCGGACATGCACCTTAGGGCATGCCTCCTAGCGAAAGGAACCCTTAACGGAACTATTCTCTCTGGAAGATGTTTCTTACTAACCATGTAATATAACATAACTAGTTGGGCACTTGTCTGATAAAGCACTGATGACCCCTACGCCTGGTCTCCATGCATACCCCGGTTCTTATATAACCGCTAGGGTATTTGGACACACTCCGGACCGTCAGGTCCCGAGGTTGAAGCGAAAAGGTCGGCAACGACAAACGATCTACAATCCGGCTAGAAGGCATTACACATGTCAATTCAAAATTACACAGTCATTCTGACTGATTGTATTCCTCTTCTATACCATCTAACAGGCTGTCTAATTTACAGTCCTGCTGGGAATACTTCGCGGCCAACTCTACTTGGCCGTATACTAAGCTTACAGGGATCTCCTTCCCGTCAGGCCCCACTGGTCCGACCTCGGCCATGTGGTTTGGGTCAAACTTCGTAAAATGGGTCTTCACCATGGCCCAGGCCTCCCTAGCGCCTTGTCGGCAGGCCGATATCTTCCACAACCGGAAGTGCCGCCGAGCTCCCTTCAGCTTCTCCGCAAGCTCTCCAAGGTCCTCGGGCACGGAGTGGGCAGGCCATAAGGCTTGGGCAATATCCCGCATCGCCTGCCGAATTCGCTCGTGCAATTGCAAGAGTCCGGGAAGAAGGCCACCCGTAGAACCGGGCATCTCCTCTGCAGGACGACCTGTGAGCACACCTACAGACATTACTCTGTTAGTCGACTTCCTCGCCGAACTCTTTTTTCAAAGTTCGTTCAAGCACTTACTAAAAATGCCGCGTCGAAGCCGCTGAATCTCCTTCATGGAGTCCGACAGCTGGCCACAAACATCTTTAAGTTCGACGTCCAGCTTGGTGTTGGCATCCTGAAGATCATTCTTCTCTCACCTCACCTTTGTCAACGTACTCTCACCGGCCTTTAGCCGGCGTAAGAGTTGTTGCTTGTCCGGATCGAGTCCGACGCCATCTGCAACATGATTTGTCAGATTTGCACCCACACCGCACAATACTAATCTTTCAAAGTGTATCTTACCTGAGGGGGTCTCTTTGGGCTCCCCTGCTGCGGCTAGTGCGGCCTCTAGTTGGGCCTTACACTTTTCCAGCTCCTGGGACAGTACGGTATTCTTCTCTGTAAGAAGCTGCATATTAAATGATCCTTAAATCAGTTGCTCTAACTGCTTCAAGTCTCGGGGGCTACTGGCATATATATATATATATATATATATTTAACCAAAATTTTCTTACCCGTATGTCTTTTACATACTGCTCTGTGGCTCTGGCTAAACCATTTTGAGCGGCACGGAGGTATGCATCTCCCGAATTAAAGGCATCTAAAGCCTCTTGGGAGAAACAAGCATCGCGTAGAATTGTCCGGCGACGCCTGTGGTTCATGGCACTCTCCACTTCAGAATTTGTGGCAGACAGCCTGTCCGCATCCTCTGTCGGAGGAGCGTCCGGTGCGCGCCTTGTGCTCGCTTCCGCTTCCTGGCCAGACATTGGAGCCTGGCTGGTGGAGGCGCGATTGGCAACCTCTCCGGATGTAGTCCGGCGAGGTCTCTTCGTTCTGAAGATAGCACGAACGTTAATATGCCCTGACAGAATAACTCCAGGGAAACAGAGGGTGCACTATACCTTTGCGCTGGCATCTCAGTCCTTTGCCCCACGGAGCTGTGCGGCCCCTCGTTGGCTAGCCGCCGCAGGTTCGGCCTCCTACCTCGTAAATCTCCCCTGCAAACATGGTTGTCGTCAGAAACACCAGGCTACGTGTGGGTGGAATCTCTTTCAAGGGAATAAGACCCCGGTTTTTGTCACCTGGGAGGCCGGGATTAACCCTAGGTAATCCGCCGTAATGGCTACCAAGGTATTGTCCTTGCTTAGCTGATGGAACACCCCATCGAAAAGCTCCACCGATATGTCCGGATCCTCTTCGGAGTCCGGATTGAGGGACCGTTCTGGGTCCTCGGGCTGTGGAGGGCGGCTGCTTATATCCTTTACCTCCTGTCGCAGTTCCTGCATTGAAGTCGTTAGACTACCTATCTAACCATGGGAGTATAAAACAAACGGGCAAGCGCAATTGTTCACTTACCCAACTTGGAGGATCGTACATACTGAATCCGGCCCGCGGGTTGACGCGGAGGAATTCCTCCTTTTCTCCCTTGTACAAAGAGGATAAGATCTTTACTAAGGCGGCGGCTGAGGCCGGCCCCTTACGACCGTAATGTGTGGCGTCATCCTCCCCGTTGAAATCCCACATGGGGTGGCCTCTATATTGAAGTGGCTGCACCCCCCGCATAATGCATGCAGCCATGACTCCAATCATGGTTAGTCCGGAATGAGCCAATAGTCTTATCCGGCCCATCAGGTAAAGGACGCCTCTGTTGCTTTCTCTCTGAGAGCTCCGCGGACGCCAGCTCAAGCGTTTCTTCAATGGAGCACTGTTGAACTCAGGGAGATCGACCTGGATAGGGTCCGGTAGCGGGACGTCATCTATATAAAACCATTCTGAAGGCCAGTCCTCGGATGCCTTCTTTGGGGTTCCGGATAGGTATCCGGTCCCGGCGATGCGCCATACTTCGGCTCCGCCCACTTGGTATATAGACCCCTCTCGAGAACGGGGCACCAGGCAGAATAACCTCTTCCACAGCGCGAAATGAGCCTCAACGCCTAAAAATAGCTCACAAAGGGCGACGAAACCCGCAATATGCAATACGGAGGCGGGCGTGCGATTGTGCAGCTTGAGGTCGTAGAACTCCAGAAGCCCGCGGAGAAATGGATGAATTGAAAATCCCAGTCCCCTTATTAGATAGGGGACGAGGCACACCCACTCTCCTTTAGAAGGATTGGGGGTGCTCTCCGCTTGTTTTCCGCCATTGTAGGTGGCGAGACCGGCTCGGACCGGGACCATGTATGCCTGAGGGAGAAATTCCTTGGCCTGAAGCGACACTAACT
Organism: Triticum dicoccoides; assembly: GCF_002162155.2. Lineage (NCBI taxonomy): Eukaryota > Viridiplantae > Streptophyta > Magnoliopsida > Poales > Poaceae > Triticum > Triticum dicoccoides. Next base: position 712,250,650 of record NC_041392.1, read on the forward strand.
CGCTATGCGGGATGGTGCAACTCTCCCAGTCCTCGGGTTTGGGACCGGAGGGGCGAGGGGAGGAGCTGCGACGGCTGGTCATGTTGGAATGGACCTTTGTTGGAAGCGCTCTGATGATAACTCACGGAAAGGAGAAGATGTGGTTTGGACCTAAATCCCCATCCCGTTAAATAAGCGGCTCGTTTATACAGCTAGGGGTGTGGATGTAAATACGCCCCGGCTTTTCGCATTCGTTTGACACGTGGAAGACGGCCATTATTGGGCATGGAAGCTGAGGAGCACTACATTACAAAAATCGGACATTATTCCTACAGGTACGCAGGATTTGGAGAAGAACCTGCCTTGCAATGCCGAACAATCTGCGCGCTGGACTTGTCGTCATTGAAGCCTGGTTCGGGGGCTACTGAGGGAGTCCTAGATTAGGGGGTGTTCGGGTAGCCGGACATACCTTCAGCCGGACTCCAGGACTATGAAGATACAAGATTGAAGACTTTGTCCCGTGTCCGGATGGGACTTTCCTTGGCATGGAAGGCAAGTTTGGCGATGTGGATATTCAAGATCTCCTATCATTGTAACCGACTCTATGTAACCCTAACCCTATCCGGTGTCTATATAAACCGGAGGGTTGTAGTCCATAGGCGATCAACTCCATATACAACAATCATACCATAGGCTAGCTTCTAGGGTTTAGCCTCCTTGATCTCGTGGTAGATCTACTCTTGTACTACCCATATCATCAATATTAATCAAGCAGGATGTAGGGTTTTACCTCCATCAAGAGGGCCCGAACCTGGGTAAAACATCGTGTTCCCTGCCTCCTGTTACCATCCGGCCTAGACGCACAGTTCGGGACCCCCTACCCGAGATCCGCCGGTTTTGACACCGACAGACGTTTAAAGCGGTAAACCCAAGAATCAAAGTCCTCATTTTTCACAATCTTAGGGGAAGGACCGGCATGATTCAAATGAGTAGAAGGAACCAGTCCACCATAAACAAGTGGTGGTTCTACATGAGCAAAGATGTCGGTGCCATTTTTACCACTAGAAGATGGAGCCTTTTCACTACTAGCTTCCCCCTTGTCGGGGATAACATTCGTCACCTTGTTGGTGGGATCACCCACTTTCAACGGTGCGGTGGAAAGTTTAAGCCCCTCAAGAAATTTAGTAAACATGCGTTCAACCTCGGTCGTCATGGAGGTCTTCAATGTTTCTAAGGCCACATTAAACTCCTCACGAGAGATCGAGGTTGCCCCATCGCCCGTAGACGAGATCGGATTCACACCGGAGTGTTCCTCCACACCGTCTACGGTATCAACCATATTCTTTGGACGGTAAAGTCCTTAATAAAGAGACGAGGCTCTGATACCAATTGAAAGGATCGATATGGTTGACTAGAGGGGGGGTGAATAGGCAACTACCAATTTTTACTTTTCTTTACCAAATTAAACTTTGCATCAAAGTAGGTTGTCTAGATGTGCAACTAGGTGAGCAACCTATATGATGCAATAACAACAAGCATACAAGCAAGCAAGAGAAGTAACACTAAAGAGCTTGCACAAGTAAAGGTAAGAGATAACCAAGAGTGGATCCGGTGAAGACGAGGATGTGTTACCGAAGTTCCTTCCTTTTGAGGGGAAGTACGTCTCCGTTAGAGCGATGTGGAGGCACAATGCTCCCCAAGAAGCCACTAGGGCCACCGTATTCTCCTCACGCCCTCACACAATGCAAGATGCCATGATTCCACTATTGGTGCCCTTGAAGGCGGCAACCGAACCTTTACAAACAAGGTTGGGGCAATCTCCACAACTTAATCGGAGGCACCCAACAAAACCATGAAGCTTCACCACAATGGAATATGGCTCCGTGGTGACCTCAACCGTCTAGGGTGCTCAAACACCCAAGAGTAACAAGATCTTCTAGGGATGAGTGGGGGAATCGAAAATCCCTTGGTGGAAGTGTAGATTGGGGCCTTCTCAACCACTCCCGAGCAAATTAACAAGTTTGATTGGCTAGAGAGATAGATCGGGCGAAAATGGAGCTTGGAGTATTTAATGGAGCTTGAGCAATAAATGGAGCTTGAGGGGGGAAGAGGTAGGTCAAAGGGAAGAAGGGGGCCCCTTTTTATAGTGGGGGCAACAATCCAACCGTTACCCCTCACCAACCAGCCCCGCACAGGGCGGTACTACCGCTAAGAGGGGGCGGTACTACCGCTAGGTCAGCGGTACTGCCGCACCAGCCAGCGGCACAGCCGCGCAGAGGAGACTAGTAGGGAATAGGACCCAACGCGGTACTACCGCGGTGGTAGGGGCGGTACTACCGCTCCTGAAACGGTACTACCGCCTCTACAACCGCAACTAGTGCCGCAAAACCCGACACGAGAAAAAGACCCCTCGAGTCGAGGCGGTAGGAGCCAGACAGCCCAGCGGTACTACGACAGCGGGGTCACGGGTGGTACTACCGCTGTGGAGCGGAACTACCGCTTGTGACCCTTCGGCCGTACTACCGCTGGTAGTGCGGTACTACCGCTGGGACACTGAAGAGAGAGAGAGAGAATCTCTCCAAAGATGCTGAGGACGAGGCGGTGGTGCCAAGCACCCCAGCGGTACTACTGCTGTGGAGTCACGGGCGGTACTACCGCTGTGGAGCGGTACTGCCGCTTGTGGCTCCTCAGCGGTACTGCGGCTGGGTTGCGCGATACTACCGCTGGGACCCAGATAGGACAAAGAAAAGCGGAGAGATCTCTTCAATGGAATGGAAAAGCTCGGAGGGTGAGAAGCTGATGTGTACGTGTTGATTCCACCCATGCAATACCCCAGTGGACCCCCTCTTGATAGTACCGTGCCCTCTACGCAACTAGTCCACCGAGAGAGAAACGAAAGAGCTACACCGTCTTGAAGGACACTCTGAAGGGAAGAAAACGTATCGTGCCAGGGGTGAATCTATGAACTATTCAAAGCACATGATTAGTTCGCAAACATGTTGTCATCAATCACCAAAACTACCTTGAGAGAGATATGCCGTAACAATCTCCCCCTTTTTGGTGGATTGATGACAACTAGGGATTTGCGCAAGGAAAAGAAATAAATGTAAGAAAACTAAGAACTACAAAATATAGACGGGCTCCCCAGAATGTGTGCACCTAGTTAGAGGAGCATTCGGAAAGCAAGACACACACATCCGGATCAACACTCCCCCTATGTTTTATAGTCGAACAATTCTAAGCACAATTCTAAGCACAGGATATATGAGAGAAGAGTATAAAACAGGATAAGCATGCAACTCATAATAAACTACAATACTGAATAGACATAAGTAATAAGGTAGCGATAGGGAGCATATGTCTCACACCATATGTCTAGAACTCCAAACCAAACCAAACAAAGACACCGAGAGAACACACAGGAAAACACAAGACGACAAACTCAAAGCACGGCAACACAAATCCCTACACTCTCTCCCCCTTTGGCAGTGAGACACCAAAAAGGGAAAAGAGTGACGCTACGACTCCAGGTGATGGCAAGCTGAGGATCTCGAATCATCATATCTCAGCGTGATCGTCTGCATCTCCGTCGTTGGTTGAACACTGCTCGGCGTCGGAGTCGGTCCAAGGGCAGTGCTGATGAATCCACTCCTCCTCTTCAGTGATCTGACCCTCAGATCCACTGGCAACTGTCGCTCCCATCTGACGCATGAGCTCCTTGTGGCGCACCCTGGCATGCTTCTCCGCCACATGAGTCATGTACTGACCATGAGACTCCATGCAGAAAAGCTTCTTCAACTTGTTTTTAAGCTTCTTCGCCCACGAGGGTTCAGCACTAGAGGGCCCAATATCCTCCTCATCATCATCAGTGGCTGCCCCACCCTCGGTCTCCATGGCAGCAGCAGCAGCAGACGGACCCCGGATTGAGGTGCTGGGGTGACCCAATTGTCCTTCTTCCTCAGACGCTTGATCTCATGGGAAACCAATTCTTCAGTTTCCAGCAACACTCGGGGATAGATCTGTGCCCAAGCCCTCTCAATGAGCCTCATGATGAATGGACCATATATCGGGCACTTGCCTCAGACACGGCAGAGAGAAGTTCAGACCACGTGACATGAGAAATATCCAGGCTCTCTCCAGTGCTTGCTTCCTTCTCATGCTGACAGAAAAGGAGCATGTCCATGAGGTAAGAGTGGACCATATCCAGATTCCCGATCTGAGGGAAGAGAGTCTCACGAAAGATGCGATGAAGAATGTCCAGATACGGAGATAGCTCATAGGTTTTCTTCTCAGTCACTGGGTGAACTTTCACAATGCAGTAGGGCCAAAGGGCTTGCTTGTGGGTGGACGTAGCATTGCGGTGAGGGCGGAAACCGACAGGAGTCTCAAGCCCGTGATCCACCACATCAAGTAACTCCATGAAAGCCTTCCACTTGACGGAAAGCAGCTTGCCATTGGTCATCCATGTCAGAGTTTTGTCGACATCCGTCCCAAGATGGACGGTGGCATAGAATTGAGCCACCAAATCTGCATCGAAATCCTTGTTGAATTGCATGATCATGACAATGTTCAGCTGAGTGCACATCTGAAGGGCTTCGCCAAAGTACTCCGGGTCCTCCATAGCATCAGTGTCAATGGAGCGAACATCAACAAAGAGATTCTTCTTGGCCTTGATCACATCAAAATAGATGGCAAACTGAAATCGATTCCAGAACGGGCGGTTGACCAAAGTGGGTTCTTGGTCCACCTCATAGGGATTGCGGTGACGCTTTTCCCAAAACTCCTTGTTGGTCATCTCAATCACAGTCTTCCCTTTTGGCTTGTTGGCGGATCTCTTCGTGTGCTGAGGAGGTGGAGGAACACTTGCGGATGCACTTGCTGGAGGCGGTTGGGTGCTAGAGGAACCACCGGCTGGCTCAGAGGTGCGATAGCGTTTTGATGTAGCACGCCCGGGGTTGATACGGTGAGCTTGATGCTCAGAATGGTCATCACCTGGAGCCAAACACAAGAACACGCAAAACAACCAGAAAGAATGAGCATAAGCCAACAAACACAACAAAAAGGATCAAGGTAAGGTAGGAATATGATGGAATTTGGCATGCAGCGGTAGTACCGTGACATGCCCGCAGTAGTACCGCCCCAAAGAGAGCGGTAGTACCGCTCGAGGTCAAGCGGTAGTACCGCTCCAACGAGAGCGGTAGTATTGCTCGAGGTGGAGAAACAGTAGTTTCCTACAGCACGAGGCGAAGAAACAGCGGTTTCCTACTACCGTGGTCAGATCCGGCACTACCGGCCTGCCAAATTCAAAAATATTCCTACCAAACTCTAATCGAGATAGTCTAGTTGCCTTCTCCAACCAACTCAAGCCTAGATTTAGCCAAAAATCTAGAGATGCTACCACCATTGCCCCTAAGAAACAAGATCTAAAAATGAGACAAAAGGAGAGAAGGAACGGGGGCAATACCGGCATCCATGGCAAGAGAACGGGGTGGGGATCGACTCCACCAAAGGAAATGGAGAGGGACGCCCCGGAGACGGAGATCCGCCGGAGCCCTCCCGCAGCGAGTTGAGGCTGGAGAGAGGAAGAGGAAGGAGGGGGCGAAGCGAATGGGTATGGGGGAGAAGAAACCTCCCCCTGCCCCGATATAACCCCCTGGTCCCGTCCCTCAGCGGTAGTACCGTGCTGGGGGCGGTAGTACCTCTTATAAGCAGTAGTACCGCGCACCACCATTGGTAGTACCGCCCAGCACGCTGCGGCAACCAAACGACATGGCTTTTGCTCGAAGGAAAGACAAGAACGGCAAGAAAAGAGAGCACACCAGAAAACGACCAAGACACACCTCTTCAAAAGAGGGCGGTGGCCGAGGCCACCTATGTTTGAGTCAAGAGGTATGGCGCCGCGAAGATTTTAACCTTGGGCCCATGACCAAAACTCGTCTTTGAAACACAAGTACCATCAACAATAGCTAAAGTGAAAGACTTGATCAATTTATGCATAATGGGAGGAGGAAGAGTTCATTGAGAGAACAACACTCCCCCTATGTCCGTGCCTACACCTAAACTAGACAGCAAATTGAGCGTGGTGGGGTGTGCAAGGGTTCAAGCCACATTGCTCGAATCAATGATATTTAGCTCATGCCTTAACTCGCGAAATCTTGCTTCATCCAAGGGCTTCGTAAAAATATCTGCAAGGTTGTCATGAGTGTTGACATAGTTGAGCTCGATCTCTCCTCGCCTAATGTGATCCCGGATGAAGTGATACCGAATCTCAATATGCTTCGTCTTGAAGTGTTGCACCGGGTTGAGAGAGATCTTGATGGCACTTTCATTGTCACACCAAAGAGGCACTTTGTCACAAGTGACACCATAATCCTTTAAAGTTTGCCTCATCCATAGGAGTTGTGCACAACAACTATCGGCGGCACCATACTCCGCCTCAGTGGACGAGAAGACACACAACTTTGCTTTTTGGAAGACCAACTTACCAAAGAGCAACCAAGGAACTGGCACCCTTCGGAAGTGGACTTCCTATCCACTCTGTCTCCCGCCCAATCCAATTCCGAGTACCCTACAAGCTTGAAGTTTGATCCTCTTGGGTACCATAAGCCAAAGTTTGGGGTATGAGCCAAATATCGAAAGATTCGTTTGACCGCCACATAGTGACTTTCCTTAGGTGCGGCTTGAAACCGTGCACAAATTCCCACACTCAACATGATGTCCGATCTAGATGCACAAAGGTAAAGCAAGGATCCAATCATGGAACGATATACCTTTTGATCCACCACTTTACCATTGGGATCTAAGTCAAGTTGGCACTTGGTGGGCATTGGAGTGGAAGCCGGCTTGACGTCACTTAGCTTGAATCTCTTGAGCATGTCTTGAGTGTATTTGGATTGATTGATGAAGGTTCCTTCTCTTCTTTGCTTCACTTTGAACCCTAGAAAGAACTTCAACTCTCCCATGGAGGACATCTCGAACTTTGAGGTCATGAGAGCGGCAAATTCCTCATTGAAAGCTTTGTTAGGAGAACCAAAGATAATATCATCAACGTATAGTTGGCACACAAACAGCTCCCCTTTGACCTTCTTAGTAAAAAGAGTGGGGTCAATTAGCCCAACTTCAAAACCACGGTCTTGTAACAACTCGGTAAGGTGGTATGACCACGCACGTGGGGCTTGTTTAAGGCCATAGAGTGCCTTATCGAGTTGATACACATGATCGGGAAAGTAGGGATCCTCGAACCCGGGGGGTTGCTTGACGTAAACCAACTCATTAATAGGACCATTAAGAAAAGCACTCTTCACATCCATTTGTTATAACTTAAAGTTATGATGAGAAGCATATGCAATCAACATGCGAATGGATTCAAGACGAGCAATGGGAGCAAAGGTTTCACCGTAGTCGATACCCTCGACTTGGGAGTAGCCTTGTGCTACCAAATGAGCCTTGTTGCGAATGATAATCCCATGGGCATCTTGCTTGTTCTTAAATATCCACTTGGTTCCTATGACATTGTGATTCCCGGTCGGTCTTGGCACCAATCTCCACACTTTGTTGCGCTCGAAGTTGTTGAGTTCTTCATGCATGGCATTGAGCCAATCCGGATCTTCTAGCGCTTCATAGACCTTGTGGGGTTCCACACAAGAGACAAACGCGTGATGCTCACAATAATTTGCTAATTGTCTACGAGTGCTTACCCCCTTTCTTAATCTTCCAAGCACATTCGTCATGAGATGATCCTTGATGGAGAGCTTGGAAGCAACCTTGGCGGCACGACGCTCTAATTCCTCCTCGGGGGTGAGACGAGGAGTGGTCACTTGATCATCTTGAGCGTCGTCTTGGGCTTGTTCTTGTTCTTGACCTTGCTCGGAGGAGAGAACTTGACCTTGGGCATCACTTGATGTGTCAACACCGTCTTGAGTGCGATCTTGTCCTTGGTCATGTTCTTGAGGATGAGGGCCTTCATGTTGTTCTTCAGAAGCGTGTGGGCCTTGGGTTGGTGATGGCTCCACTTGAGTGGAGCTTTGTCCTTCTCCTTCGGCCACAAGGGGTTCCTCAATGGGTAGGATAAAGCCAACACCCATTCTTCTTATGGCTTGGGGAGGAATTTCATCACCTACATCACAAGTGCCACTTTGCTCCACTTGGGAGCCGTTATTCTCATCAAACTCCACGTTACACATCTCCTCAATAAGTCCCATGGATTTATTGAGGACACGTTAAGCATGAGAGTTTGTAGCATAACCAACAAATATGCCCTCATAAGCTCTAGCCTCAAATTTAGAAAACCGAACACCTTTCTTGAGAATGAAACACTTACACCCGAATACTCGGAAGTACTTGAGATTGGGCTTGTTACCGGTGAGTATCTCATATGGAGTCTTGTTCAAGCCCTTGCGGAGGTAGAGCCGATTGGATGCATGACACGCGGTGTTGATGGCTTCGGCCCAAAAGTTGTACGGAGACTTGAACTCCGCCATCATGGTCCTTGCCGCATCCATCAACGTCCGGTTCTTCCTCTCTGCAACACCGTTTTGTTGAGGGGTGTAGGGTGCGGAATATTGATGCTTGATTCCCTCATCACTAAGAAATTCATCCAAGGTGTAGTTCTTGAACTCGGTGCCGTTGTCACTTCTTATTGTCAAGATCTTTGCATTGTGTTGACGTTGTGCTTCATTTGCAAAGTCAATGACGGTTTGTTGGGTCTCGCTCTTCCTCTCGAAGAAATACACCCACGTGTACCTTGAGTAGTCATCCACAATCACCAAGCAATACTTCCTACCTCTAAGACTATCGAAGGATGGAGGCCCAAAGAGATCCATGTGAAGGAGCTCCAAAGGCCTCTTCGAATAAATGATAGTCGTGGGAGGGTGAGCCTTCTCATGTAGCTTTCCTTCGATACAGGCACTGCAAGCACGATCTTTAGCAAAACTAACATTCGTTAGTCCACGGACGTGGTCCCCCTTGAGGAGACTTTGCAAAGATCTCATATTGACATGGGCTAAACGGCGATGCCAAAGCCATCCCACATCAACTTTAGCCATTAGGCATGTCGCGGTCTTAGTGGGTCGCTCCGAAAAGTTAATCACATATAGACCGTTCTCAACATGCCCAACAAAGGCTACTTTAAGAGTCTTGCTCCACAAGAGGGCCACGGTATCGATATCAAAGAAAGTGTCAAAGCCCATGATTGCAAGTTGACGAACGGAAAGTAAATTGTATGCAAGGGACTCAACAAGCATGACCTTCTCGATCGTGAGATCATGAGAGATGACCACCTTGCCAAGTCCCAATACCTTAGAAGATGAGGTGTCACCCCACTCGACATTGGTGGGCATAGATGGAACCTTGTGCACGTCCACCACCAAGTCCTTGCTTCCGGTCATATGATTTGTAGCTCCGCTATCGAGCAACCATGATCCACCACCGGAAGCAAACACCTACAAGAGATCAATGCTTGGTTTTAGGTACCCATTTTGTAATGGGTCCTTTGATGTTAGTAACAAGGGTCTTTGGAACCCAAATAGACCATTCAATGTACTCATGAAGAGAACCAACAAATTTGCATAAACATGCCCATCACTAGCACGGCATAACACATAAGAAGGGTTAAAATCGTCGGCTTTGTTGGGAGGGGTGGCATTGCCCTTCTTGACATTGCCGCCCTTTGCAGTGTTATTTTTCTTCTCCTCGGAGGCACTCTCTCCCTCCTTCACAAAGGTTTGCATGAGAGGAGGTGGTCTTTTGGTCTTGTCATTCTTCTTCTTGTTCTTGGAGTCGGGCACGTACCCAACCCCTTCCTTGGCCACAACTCCCTTTTGGTTGATCGAGAGATCGTTGAGGTTCTTCTTGCCTTGTATGCAAGTCGCAAGACCTTTCTCAAGTTGCCCCTTTAGCTTAGCGTTCTCCTCAAAGAGATGCACATGCTCACAACACGGGTTAGTAGCATTTGCATTATCAATTAACATCATACGAGGGAAAGTGGCTTTTTCCTTGGTTAGCTTTACTTGAAGTTGATCATGAGACTCTTTGAGGCTAGCATGAGCACCCTTCAAGACCTTGTGAGCCCTGTCAAGTAGATCAAACTCCTCTTTGAGTCTAGCAAGATCAACCTCAAGTTCGGCCTTCTCGGAGTTTAGCACATGAGAAACTATGAGGACATGATCATAATCTTTCTTTAACTTAGCATGATCAACGTTATGTGACTCCTCAAGAGCCAAACGAAGACCATGCTCTTCCTCAAGAGCATTGGAAAGATCTGAAATCTCATCGGCATAGTCACGACTATGCCCTTCCATCTTAGTGATGGTGTCTTCGTGAGCCTCGATCATGTCATTGGCTTCACCAAGTTGTTCCAGGAGAGCAACAAAGTGCTTCTTGGATTTTCCCTTGAGTTTGCCCATAAAGGCCTCAAACTCGTTAGCCTCCACATTAGCTCCCTCAAGTTCATTAATGCTATCCATCGTAGAAGGATGATTAATGATGGTAGTTTTGATGTTGGGGGTTACCCTGTTGGTGGCTTTAGCCATGAGGCACTTGGCGGCGATGCTCTCATTGGGTGAGTCGAAGAGAGACACCCTTGAAGTCATCGCAATGGCAACGGAGGCCATGGCAACCGACTCATCATCTTCATCATCGTCATCATCCTCATTGTACTCTTCTTGTACCACCAACGCCTTGGGAGGAGTCTTCTCTGTGAAGTTGTTCTTGTTGGGGAACGACTTGGCCTTGTCCTTTCGGATGAGCTTGCCACCATTGTCTTCCCTCTTCTCATACGGGCATTCCGCAACAAAATGACTCACGTTGCCGCAATTGTAGCAAGTCCTTACATGTTGCTTGCCCCTCGTGCCACTCGAGTTGTTTTTGCTAAAGTTTGGCCTCGAGTTTTTCTTGCTCCAAAATTGCCTTGAAGCAAGTGCCATGTGTTCATGATATGCATACTTCGTATCTTCGGGGTTGCTCTCCTCTTCTTCCTCTTCTTCTTCTTCAACGGTGAGCTTGGCCTTCAATGCAAGGTTAGGCTTCTTTGCCCGTTTAGAACGGAGCACCGCATTGTCGGTGGTCTTGTCCAAAATGGTCATGGCCACAAACTCATCCAACACTTCGCTTGAGGTAAAAGTGTGGAAGTCCGGTCTTTGACGAATGACGGAGGACATGGCCTTGTGGTAGGGCAACATTGCCTTGAGAATTTGCGCTTGATCCAATTGTCATCTGTGTCCTTGCTCCCGTGATCCCGTAGTGAGACCGCGAGTTTGGTTACTCTCCGATAAAGCTCATGAGGTTCTTCATCTTCTTTCATAGCAAACTCATCGGCCTCATCTTGCACCACTTCATAGTTGGAGCGTTGAATGCTTGCGCTTCCCCGGTAGAGAGAGACAACACAATGTCATGCATCTTTGGCCAAGGCGAAGGGACGAAGATGAGGTAGGTCTTCGGGTGGAATTGCATCTTGAATGATGAAGAGAGCATTCTCATTGAATTGATTATCCACGGCTTATCGAGGAGTGAAGTTGCTTGGATCATGCGGATAAAAACCTTCTTCAATGATTCTCCAAATGTTAGTGTTCACATGATTTAAATGACATTTAAAGCGGTAAACCCAAGAATCAAAGTCCTCATCTTTCACAATCTTAGGGGGAGGACCGGCATGATTCAAATGAGTAGAAGGAACCAGTCCACCATAAACAAGTGGTGGTTCTACATGAGCAAAGATGCCGGTGCCATTTTTACCACTAGAAGATGGAGCCTTTTCACTACTAGCTTCCCCCTTGTCGGGGATAACATTCGTCACCTTGTTGGTGGGATCACCCACTTTCAACGGTGCAGTGGAAAGTTTAAGCCCCTCAAGAAATTTAGTAAACATGCGTTCAACCTCGGTCGTCATGGAGGTCTTCAATGTTTCTAAGGCCACATTGAACTCCTCACGAGAGACCAAGGTTCCCCCATCACCCGTAGACGAGATCGGATTCACACTGGAGTGTTCCTCCACACCGTCTACGGTATCAACCATATTCTTTGGACGGTAAAGTCCTTAATAAAGAGACGAGGCTCTGATACCAATTGAAAAGATCGATATGGTTGACTAGAGGGGGGTGAATAGGCAACTACCAATTTTTACTTTTCTTTACCAAATTAAACTTTGCATCAAAGTAGGTTGTCTAGATGTGCAACTAGGTGAGCAACCTATATGATGCAATAACAACAAGCATACAAGCAAGCAAGAGAAGTAACACTAAAGAGCTTGCACAAGTAAAAGTAAGAGATAACCAAGAGTGGATTCGGTGAAGACGAGGATGTGTTATCGAAGTTCCTTCCTTTTGAGGGGAAGTACGTCTCCGTTAGAGCGGTGTGGAGGCACAATGCTCCCCAAGAAGCCACTAGGGCCATCGTATTCTCCTCACGCCCTCACACAATGCGAGATGCCGTGATTCCACTATTGGTGCCCTTGAAGGCGGCAACCGAACCTTTACAAACAAGGTTGGGGCAATCTCCACAACTTAATCGGAGGCTCCCAACAAAACCACGAAGCTTCACCACAATGGAATATGGCTTCGTGGTGACCTCAACCGTCTAGGGTGCTCAAACACCCAAGAGTAACAAGATCCACTAGGGATGAGTGGGGGAATCGAAAATCCCTTGGTGGAAGTGTAGATCGGGGCCTTCTCAACCACTCCCGAACAAATCAACAAGTTTGATTAGCTAGAGAGATAGATCGTGCGAAAATGGAGCTTGGAGTATTTAATGGAGCTTGAGCAATAAATGGAGCTTGAGGGGGGAAGAGGTAGGTCAAAGGGAAGAAGGGGACCCCTTTTTATAGTGGGGGCGACAATCCAACCGTTGCCCCTCACCAACCAGCCCCGCACAGGGCGGTACTACCGCTAAGAGGGGGCGGTACTACCGCTAGGTCAGCGGTACTGCCGCACCAGCCAGCGTCACTGCCGCGCAGAGGAGACTAGTAGGGAATATGACCCAACGCGGTACTACCGCGGTGGTAGGGGCGGTACTACCGCTCCTGAAATGGTACTACTGCCTCTACAACCGCAACTAGTGCCGCAAAACCCGACACGAGAAAAAGACCCCTCGAGTCGAGGCGGTAGGAGCCAGACAGCCCAGCGGTACTACGGCAGCGGGGTCACGGGCGGTACTACCGCTGTGGAGCGGAACTGCCGCTTGTGACCCTTCGGCCATACTACCGCTGGTAGTGCGGTACTACCGCTGGGACACTGAAAAGAGAGAGAGAATCTCTCCAAAGATGCTGAGGATGAGGCGGTGGTGCCAGGCACCCTAGCGGTACTACTGTTGTGGAGTCACGGGCGGTACTATCGCTGTGGAGCGGTACTGCCGCTTGTGGCTCCTTAGCGGTACTACGGCTGGGTTGCGCGGTACTACCGCTGGGACCCAGACAGGACAAAGAAAAGCGGAGAGATCTCTTCAATGGAATGGAAAAGCTCGGAGGGTGAGAAGCTGATGTGTATGTGTTGATTCCACCCATGCAATACCTCAGCGGACCCCCTCTTGATAGTACGGTGCCCTCTACGCAACTAGTCCACCGAGAGAGAAATGAAAGAGCTACACCGTCTTGAAGGACACTCCGAAGGGAAGAAAACGTATCGTGTCAGGGGTGAATCTGTGAACTATTCAAAGCACATGATTAGTCCGCAAACATGTTGTCATCAATCACCAAAACTACCTTGAGAGAGATATGCCGTAACAAACACGATGACTATTTCAGAAACATAGCTCTAGTTGCAGAAATCGCTAGAGGAGTGCCGGTGTGAGAGCTCGTCGCCTTCGTGCTGGAGTAGAGGCAACTGCTTGGGGTGCTAGGTCGGAGGAGGCGCGGCAACTCCGGTGGCCAGCGGCGCTCCACAGCCGAGGCGCTCAGGCCATGGCGGGGCAGTCGTGTTGTCTCGGTGGACCTTTGCAAAAAGGCCCTTGTTGCAAAGCCCCTGAGCGCAACAAGCTAGTTGTTGCAAAGGTCCTTGGTTGGCTGGGACGGTAGATCAGACGGCTATTTCTAGCAGCATCCGATGGCTACCAAGGCGGCTGATCTAAACAGTTTATCACGCGGTGGACGTAGCACTGCCCCTAATTTCTCTAGTCTACAGATATGACTTGGGCTACAAGAAGGAATAAGAGGGAGAGAGAATTATAGTCACGTTACAATATGTTTAACATCCCAATCACAAATCTCGCAAAAAAAGAACAACCCAATCACAAACCATCTATTATGGAAACATAGTTGATATGAGGAAACGGTTATATCCACACAAAGAATAAGATCATCAGTCATTGTTGTGGGTATCTTCCCACAAAAAATTCTTACAAATCGTCAAATCGTTCCAATAATGGGCTAAGGTCTAACTGACCATCCATAAAACACATAGTTTGGGCATTCTGGCTTGGGTGATTGCGAGGTTTAACTTGTCTGCAACACTTGAACCTTTTTTTCGAGGAAGCAACACTTGAACCTTCCCCAAGGCCTTCTCGCCATCACCAACACCGAGCTTCTTACGGACGACTAATAGCACCTCTCCGGCACCACGGATGTAAGCTGTTGTTCGCCTACGGACAGAGTTACTTCCTCCACATCGTCCATATAGTCCCGCAAACACAGTAAGAGAGATCATGGATTTCTCGTCGCATCTAGTAATACTAAATACACATCGTCTAATGTTACGAGTATCTAGTAAACAATCTCTTCTGCCTAAAACCGACTCCATTTTTTTTTAGATTTTGATAGCAAATTATCTGCATTGGTGGTCAGGACCATATATGTCAAACCTTTTGAAAAGAAGACTATGTATGTTTACTCTTCGGAGCGAGACAAGAAGACATTTTTGAATGATGATGTCTTGTGATTAGGAAGTGATCAGACTATCAGGTCTAAATGGGCCACTTCCAACTTTCCAAGAGTTTGGCGATACACGCTAGACCATGTAGCGTTTAAGCCTCGGGGTGATGGAAACAAAGCTAAGACCTGCAATAGTATTGAGCTACAGAGGAAATGATGCAAAGTGGTTTGGTCTAGGGCTGGACTAACGAGCTACTCGGCTTGTTAAGACTCGGCTCGTTAAGGTTCATGAACGTTAAGGCTCGGATTGTTAAGCTCGTTATTTTAAGGATAACGAGCTAAATATAAAGATTGGCTCAGTTCATTACATGTTCATGAGATTGTTAAGCTCGTTAGAAAAATGCATTAGTAGATAAGATACATCACATGCATGTAATTACAAACATAGATAGGTCCAGCCAGTATGATTCAATAAATCAAGAATATGGGAAGACGAGAAAGATGTGAATGTGGGAAATAGCCCGTCCATAGACTTATGAGTGATCGAAGTCACCGAAAAATTCTCTTTAATGAACAAAATCACGCTACTACCGAGCTTAACGAGTAGCTCACGAAAATCGCAATCTCGATCGCTTAACTCGTTAGTGTTAACGAGCAAAAATTGCTGCTCGGCTCGGTTCATTAAGAAAACGAGCCGAGCTCAAACGAGTCGAGCAGGTGAGCGCTCATTAGACTCACCGAGCTTCAAGCTTTTTGTCCAGCCCTAGTTTGGTCCCCCAAGCAGCTCAAATCTGCAAGCAATACCTCCAAGTGTTAGCATTGGCATGGTACAGTGAAGTAGTTAGTGGCCTAGTAACGGCTGTGCAGCAGCAAGAGAATCAGATAGTTGGAGTAACGAATACACATGCCATGTAATAAAATATGCCTTGGTGGCTCAGTCCAAATCTATCTATATCCATAACTGTCTATTCTAGTTATATCAATATCTTCTAGGAGTGTATGCTATACCTGTATTGTATATATCTATATCTATATCAATACAATGGTAAGTAATCAAGCATTTTGCAATATTACAAGTATCCTCCGCCGTCTAGAAGAAGGCCCGACAAATTGCATCTACTGCTTTGGGGACCTTTTTGGGTAACAAAGATTGACATACAATATGTGGCGAAGGAGTCAAGAACAATGGTGAGAAGGACAACGAGAGGGTCCTAGCCCTCCAACCTTTAGGAACTTATGACATTTCGAAATGATGGGTTGAAAAGCACAGGCAGACATGAGGGCAAAGAGGGGTGGGCCAAGGTATATGTCAGGGAAGGAGGAAACGGATCAATTATGATACATAACCATGCAATGATTATGTGTCCAAGATTAAAACATTTGTGTTCTGTACTCATAATCGATTAACTATAAACGAAGTATTTTACATGAAATCTGTGATCGAAGTTAAACTTAGGAACACGTGGGCAACTTGCATTATCCAAGAGGGAGTACATAAGAGGTGATTAATATCTGCATTACTATGCAGTAACATAACACAGGAATAGATGACAGTTGGCTTTTGCTGCTTATATAATTCTATTGGGCAAACGAGCTGTGAGCCACAGCAGGCCTGCAACTCAGCATCACCTGATAACTGCCAAACAAATGTTTTTAGTGAACAAATCATACACAACAATGCACTCCATGAATGGTACACAGGATAACATCAGGTCGAATTATTCAAGATATACCTAACATGATTCAAGTAAACCTAAGTAATGGAACATTAAATATCTAAGGACGTGAAAAAACAGAAATGAATATGTACAGCTGGGCCATTACATGGAGGTGACAATCAGGAGCATCCCATATTAGCCAAACCAATTTAGACCAAGTTGGTTAGAAGTCGGTGGTAGTTTTACTGGTTTCTGCCATGTTTGAGAATTTTTTCACCTTTGTTCGGACGGCCACCAACTTCCTAGTAGCAGAGCAAACAAGGTGGACCTGATCTATCAACACTTACTCTGCCCGTCATGTGATCATGTTAGAACACAGGCTACTCGAATGAACGCGTAACTAAGTGTTGCCTCCTTTCACTGAAGCTGAGATCTGCTGCTGCTTTCAGGCCAATGGAAGCTCGGCGCATTGTTATATTGTGTCAAATCGCAAGATATGGTCTCCACCTAGAAGGCAAACAAAATTTAAGAAAAATAAACATTAGTTCATCAGAATTTACTAAGACCAGTAAGAACTTACTAAGACCAGTAAGACCAGTAAAAACGGAGGGAGCAGTAGCATAAATGATAAAATCCCGAAGAAGAATACGGTTCAGCCCAGCTTGGACGCCATGTGCGAATTTGCGACTATTTTGGAATGAGAACAAAGTTTCAATGTTCTGAACATCTCTTTAAAACGGAATATATTTTAAAATTCTGCACATTTTATAAAAATTTGAGTTCGATTTTTTATGATATTATATGAACTTTATTGAAAATTTTGAATTTACGAAAAAAGAGGAAGAAAGAAAAGTAAACTTGATAGAAAAAAACAAAAGAAATATGAATGAAAAAGTGAAAGAAACTGAAAAAGAAAAATAGAAACATAACAGAAAAAGGATTCAGGCCTAGTTGGGCATCATGTGCGAATCTGTGACTATTTTGCGCTCGATGCGATAAATAGGGTTTTCCCACCTGTGTGGGTACAAAAATAACTAGGCTGGCTTTGCTGGGCCACACTGTAGGCGACCCATGTACGAAATTCTGTCTTTTTATTTTCTAGTACAGGCATGGACAAATATTTAATACCACCTCAAACAGAAAAAAATCTTTTCGACGGTGAACGGATAAAAAAATCGAAAAAACGCACCTTGATTTATTAATATTAATTAATATTAATAATTATAATTATAATTATATATATTATTATTATTATTATATTATTAGTAAGAAAGTAAGAAATATAGAAATGAAGTTTTGCCTTTTGATTGTAAGCAATTTTTTTAGTGGTATGTAACAAGGTTGAGGCGGGTGGACGGGACGAGTGGTATTTTCGGCCCGCTCCTGTAAACAAGGTATACATTGAACGAGTCGAGTTGTATATTTCGCCCCGAATGCTTTTGGCTCGGTAAACTGAACAAGCTAAGTTGTATATTTCGGCCTGAAGTTTGACCGGTCCAGCTCGGTTGGCCCAAAAAAATCATGGTCGGCACGGCCTTGACTCGTCAGCCCCCATGGCGAACCACCGTGCCCCCGAGCACCGCCGCATCACCATTGTCCTACACCATGTTTCAAGACGACGATGGCCCGAGCTTCAACAACAATTCCAGGCTTGCAGTCCTGGATGACAAGGGTTGGTTCTCCTCAACCGATGGCCTCACGGCACCAGAAGAAGACTGACGCTCGAGCACGACGGCAACCTCAGAATGCACAGCCTGGACGCGTCGAGTGGAAGATGGGTGGTCACATGGCAAGCCATACTGCAGATGCACTATGTGCATGGCCTATGTGGGAAGAAGGGGTTCTTCGAGTACTCGCCGAGACTCCGCTGCTCGTGTCCTCCTGGATTCGAGATGGTTAATCCAAACGTGTGGAGCAAAGGCTGCAGGCCGACGTTCAGCTACAACTGTGGTCAAGACAGGTACAGCTTCATCCAGATCCCTCAAACCGATTTCTACGACTTTGATCTTGGCGTCAACGACTCCATCTCGTTTGAAGAGTGTAGAAACATCTGCTTGGGCATGTGCTCTTGCATCGCTTTCTCTTACCGGCTGACCGGAACCGGCGTTTGTTACCCTAAAGGCCTGCTGTTCAATGGCTACAAGTCGCCTGCATTCCCAGGAAGTGTCTATCTTGAAGTGCCCCTCACTGCTGACATTCAGATTCAGGTCTCTGAATCACCACAATCAGCTCTCACATGCTCCCATGTTGGTCCCAAGACTAGGCATGAACCTTCAGATCACATGGACAGATGGCTATATTTCTATTTATGTCCTGGATTGTTAGGAGCCCTGGAGCTCATTCTCATCTTGACGACATGGTGGTTCCTTTCCAGGAAGAATGGCAATGTGCAAGATTCAACACAGGGAGGTTATGCGGTGTTAAGAAATCAGTTCAGGAGATTTACTTACCAAGAGCTACAGCAAGCAACTGGAAGGTTCAGAGAAGAAGTTGGAAGAGGTGGCTCTGGGATTGTGTACAGAGGATTGCTAAAAGATAAGAGGGTCATCGCGGTGAAGAATCTCATGGATGTCACCAAACACGAAGAGGAATTCTGGGCAGAGACGAATGTGATCGGGAGGATCAATCACATGAACCTGGTTCGCACATGGGGATTCTGCTCACAAGGCAAACACAGGCTGCTGGTATATGAATTTGTGGAGAATGAGTCACTGGACAGGCACCTGTTCAGCGCGGAAAGATTGCTCACGTGGAGCGAGCGTTTCCATATCGCCTTGGGATCGGCGAGGGCCCTGGCTTATCTCCACCACGAGTGCCTTGAGTGGGTTCTACACTGTGACGTGAAGCCTGAGAACATACTCTTGACCCGAGATTTTGAAGCCAAGATAGCAGACTTTGGGTTAGCAAAGCTGTATAAAAGAGATGGATCCAGTTTCAACTTCTCACATATGCGAGGAACAGCCGGTTATATGGCCCCGGAATGGGCGATGAATCTGCCAATCAATGCCAAGGTCGACGTCTATAGCTTCGGAGTGGTGCTCCTAGAACTGGTGGCTGGGAGGAGGATTTCCAGCTGCACAAAGGATGACAAAGTTATCAAACTGAAACAATTTGTCCGGGGTGTGAAGGAAGCTTTAGTTACCGGGGATGCTGCGAGTATAGTGGATGCGAAGCTTCATAGGCAGTTCCACACCGATCAGGCGATAATTATGATGACGGCTGCTGTATCGTGCCTCGCAGAAGAAAGAAGCAAGAGACCAACCATGAATGAAGTTGTAAAATCTCTCTTGCATTGCGAGGGATGAAGGCATTCGATCCGCGTAATTAACACAGTTGCAAACAGTGGGGGACCAAAAGATAGTGAGAAACTGAGAACATCGACCTGAATATATAAATGTGTTTTTGCTTCTGTGTGACCTTTCTCACATTGCTACCAGATTTCCTGACTTAAATGGCGAAACAGGATATCTTGTATATGATTGAGTCAAGAGCTGTTTGTTTATTGGCTCTGTCCACTCATTTGATACTTTGTTGTCATTCAACTACTTTGAATTTTGCTTGTTATTCTCTGGACGTACAACGCTTGATGGTAAAATTTCCCTACTAATGGGACTCGTTTAAACGGTAAACATCGATCATAATTCAGAAAATAAACACAAGATGGAGTGGCATATATACTCTCTCCGTCCCAAAACACAAGATGAACTGAGTTTGAAATTTGAACTAAAGCGTCGACATTATCTTGGGAGGCAGGGGATACCTACTAACATGTACTACTCTCTGATGGATGGCCTGGACATACAATCAGTTCGTCCTGTTGTATGATGAACTTGCTGGTGATGGTCACACATGCTAAGGGGTCACCTATGCATCAGTTGCTTCGACAGAAAAAGAAACCCAGTTCCATTCCACTGGGTCTGATGTATGGAGAGGGCCGGTGGCGAGCAAACCTGGCCAGCATGGGCCATTCCACCCAACGTGGTCAAACCTCCTTGGCACATAGCTAAAACACGAGAGATAATTGCACACAAGAAGCAATCATACACAACAATGCACTCCATGAATGGTACACAGGATAACATCAGGTCGAATTATTCAAGATATACCTAACATGATTCAAGTAAACCTAAGTAATGGAACATCAAATATCTAAGGACGCGAAAAAAACAGAAATGAATACGTACAGCTGGGCCATCACATGGAGGTGACAATCAGGGGCATCCCATATTAGCCAAACCAATTTAGACCAAGTTGGTTAGAAGTCGGTGGTAGTTTTACTGGTTTCTGCCATGTTTGAGAATTTTTTCACCGTTGTTCGGGCGGCCACCAACTTCCTAGTGGCAGAGCAAACAAGGTCGGACCTGAACTATCAATACTTACTCTGCCCGTCATGTGATCATGTTAGAACACAGGCTACTCGAATGAACGCATAACTAAGTGTTGCCTCCTTTCACTGAAGCTGAGATCTGCTGCTGCTTTCAGGCCAATGGAAGCTTGGCGCATTGTTGTATTGTGTCAAATCGAAAGATATGGTCTCCACCTAGAAGGCAAACAAATTTTAAGAAAAATAAGCATTAGTTTATCTGAATTTACTGAGACCAGTAAGAACAGACAGGGGTACTCGAAAGGGTATATTTGAGCTTACTCCGTATGGGAAGGTATCTGGTGCACCACTAGATGTTAATGGCCATCCCTCATTTACTTGATCTTCCTGAACCTAATGGGGAAAAACTTCAATGTTAATCATCAAGAACTATATGAAGAAAAAAAATTACTAGTCAAATGTGTGGACCTAGTAACAATACATACATTTGCGCTTTCTGTTATGCTGTCAGTTGCGGTGACCGTTGTGCATAGGTTGTTCGCAGTGGCATTCCTCCTCTTGTTATAGGCCCTTTTAGTTTTCTTCTTCAGGGTATCAAGAACTGTTGGTGTCGTCAGTTTCTTCTTGCGAGAACGTTTTGACTGACCTTGCATGAGATCCCAGCCCTTCGTACTAAGAGAAATGGGTAATGCATCATCAGTAAAATCCTCATTCACTGGATTATATGCAAAGTTGGCAGTTGAAACTTGGCTGTCAACCCTTTGATCTCTCAGTGACTTCTCATAAGAAATCACTTTATCCCTGATCTCCCTCATGACTGACAAAGCATAATCTTTTGATTCTGAGTTCACAGAACCCAGTTCCACAACTTCTGCAAAGTATTGGTGGCCTAGTTTGTAGAGATCATCATAACCTCCCAATTCCTGACTACTTAATGAGACGTCCCGGGACATGGAAGAACAAGTTAGTTTACAATCCTTGCACCAGCGATGAATGATGTATTTTGATGGAATCATCGGTACAAGCTCCTGCCTCAGTACAGTGAGAGCATGTCTGCACAATATACCTTTAAATTGAAACAAGCGGCAGAAGCACCATATGTCATCTTCAGCATTGTCATAAGCAACTTTGTAGTCCACCTTTGTTTGATTTACATGCTCTGATACTATGTATGTAACTACTGAATCACTCCGATCAAGTATACTATAATTGCAGTGAAATGAACGCCCTAATTCATTCAAGAAAGTTTGAAATATCTCCATTGTGTACATCTTTGCTGCTTGCTCCTCCACAGGCAATCCAGTCATCAACTGTGGCCTCATCTGAGACGAGTGCAAATCCTCATAGGTTTCCTTTTCTAACTTAGTTCTAACAGCTGCCTCATACTGCTCAACAAACATTTTCACAGATGTATCAGACGTCAACCACCCATCAAAATAGTCAGTTGCACTGTCAGTTCTGTCTGTGACGGACATTCCCGCCCAAAAAAAATCCTTCACATAAGCAGGAGCCCACTGTGCCCTGACCTCGTATAATTTGGACAGCCATTCATTTCCCTCCAACTGAAATTGATGCGTCATTTCTTGCCACTCTTTGTCAAAATCAAGAGTAGTAACTGAGTCATAGGCCAATGTGCTGAAAGTAGAAATCACTTCATCCTTCTTTTCCATTCCGGCCAACTTCTCAGGAAGCTCATTTAAAATGTGCCGAAGGCAAAAGCGGTGCCGTGAATTGGGGAAAACCTTTTTAACAGCTATTGCAACATCATGACAATAGTTGGTAATTATTGAAGGTGGTGACGTGGCATTCATGCATCTTAACCATGTATCAAAAAGCCACACGTAAGCTCCAAGAGATCTACCAGCAAGCAAACCACACCCTAGTAACAGTGGTTGAGCGTGGTGGTTAGTGCCCACAAATGACACAAACTGTATATCATACTGATCGCTGAAGTTTGTGACATTAATAGCAACCACATCACCAAAGTAATTGTAAGAACTACGTGATTTGGCATCAGCCCAGAAGACATTCCTTAGCTGTCCTTGCTCATTCATGTCTAAACTGTGAAAGAAACACGGGTTTCGGTCTTGCATGTCGTTGAAAAAACTCACTAATGCCTCTAAATCTCCTTCAGCAAGCTTCAGTTTCCTATTTCTGTCTATCTTGGTCTTGATTTCAATCTGGGCAGATGAAGGTATGCCACTATCTCCAAAACTACTAGAATGTCCAACAACTGAGCTACTCTGTGGCGCCTCAGACAAACGAGGTGGATTTAGAGAGAAAGGGATGTTCTCTAGATGCTTCTTATATTTAACCGAACCAGGATCCAGTGGATGGTTATGCTCCAACTCGAGAACAATAACTTCCCAGCGATTCTGAAAATGGGCGTCCTTGACAATGATCTTAGCCTTGCAGCCAGTCTTTGTGCCCCGCTTTCTTGCAGGCCTTGTCACACCAGATCTCAGCCTAGATTGCCCTCCTTTAGAGCATATGAAGGTAGAGCGATAGCGGAAACCATCAAAGGTGTTGTTAGACCTCCTTGTGATACCAAAACCAGAGTGGCATCCATATGCGACATAGAACTGAAAGGCGTCTTCCTCTGAGTCGAATACCATCCCCACTTTAGGTATCCATTCTGGATCCATATCAACCGGCTTAAAGACATCGCCCTCAGCAAGGCTTTTCTCCTTGTCACCGTCTTCTTGCACGTCTCCTTCATTGGATGATTCGGTGCTATAGCCTTCCTCTTCCATTGGCCCCAAATAATCTATTCGGCCTGAAAGAAGATGAGCAGTATCATAAACCGTGTATAAATACAGTTGAAAGAAGCATGCTGAGCATTTCTACAGCAGTTTTGGTTCATAAATAATTTTACAACTTTCTTCAATGATTATTACTTCAGAGTACTACTGCCGGCACTCGGTGGCGGAGCTAGGATTTGAAACGAATGTGACATGTGAACATTTCTAGTAATTACCAATATCATATATAAATAGATCAAAAAATGTAGTCTTGCAACATCGAGAAGGTTATTTGTCGAACCGTAAATAAAACTGAACATGTTATGTGTCGATGTAGTGTTGTACAAATAATAATTCCCTGGCTACCTGACTTCAGTCTCTGGATAAATTGAGATCGGGGCTGCTGCACGCCTCCAGTTTCCAGACTCTGGTGAATCCCAAGGAGGGCGAAGGCTAGAGGAGCTGCCGGGCCTGGACAAATTCAGATCTGTGCCAAAAAATCTTGTCAAATTCGATGTAAATATGTCTAAATCAGAGATCAAGTGAGCAACCATGGGGGATGGGGTACCTCTATAGGAAGGAGACGGGCACCACACCTGAGCGGATTGGGCGGCTCCGGCAGTTCGGTTAACAGGGAGGGAGGCTCCGCGTACTGCTGCGCAGTGGTACGCGCCTGCGCGGGCAGCAGCCGCCGGGCGGTGGGAGGGCAGGCAGGCAGGCAGCGGGCGTCAGGGCGGTCCGGCGGTGGCTCCGGGCGGCCGGGCGGGCTGGCTCGGCTGGCGGCGGATCAGTGCGTCTCAGCAGTCACCGTGGACTGGGTTGGCCGGACAAGCAGACGACACCAGCGTAGGCTGTTTGCTGGGCTTCTTTTCTCCCAGGCCCATCTCCTGGTAATTCTCAAAAAAAAAGACCAGCCCAAAATCCCAGGGTGGGCCGCGGCACTCCCTGTTTGTTGGCTTGCTGAAGAAAGAAAGCAACCAACCAACCAAATTCAGAGGAGGGGCTCGCAAGCAAGCAAGGAGGCCAAGAGAGCAAAGGAGGGGCTTATCATCAGCTATGTGGGAGCCGGGCGAGGTAGCGCTTGCTGAGACGGTCGATGGAGATGCCAACGGCGCGTGCTTCGAGCTGGACGACATGCGCAGGCACAGGAGTCACGCAAGGCCTGATGGTGCAAACATTGACGCACTTCAGCAGTGCATGAGGATAGAGGTGTGCCAAGCTACGGGATACGCTAGGCTCCAGCTATGTCGTGGATGAATAAAGAAGGGAGCATCCAGCATCCCTTGCGCGCTATAAAAGGAGGAGGATTGAGCGGTGTCACACACACACACACACACACACAACACCAGACTCCAGAGCATGGCAGCATCCAAGCACCGAAGCCCTCACACTCCTCTGTAGT
The DNA here is from genome assembly GCF_002162155.2 of Triticum dicoccoides. Lineage (NCBI taxonomy): Eukaryota > Viridiplantae > Streptophyta > Magnoliopsida > Poales > Poaceae > Triticum > Triticum dicoccoides. Next base: position 712,275,548 of record NC_041392.1, read on the forward strand.
TGTAGTAGTAGCTAGCTCTAGTTGTAATAAAGCCTTTGAGGCATTGTATTAATCCGTGGTGAAGGTAGGCAAAAGGTAGTTTTCTTTTCTCTTTGTAGTCCCTTCAGGGTCTCTCGAAAGGGAAATCCATATGTAAATTATGTTGTCAAAATGAAGTAGTTTCGTGTTTCACTTGGTCTTTCTATTATGAATTTATGAGATAAGTTCTTACGCTAGGGATCCAATAGGAGAAACCTCTGCCGGTAATTCTCTGTTTAGCCTGTGTGGCGTCTGTTGAGAATCTTGTGGCCGTAGAGAAGTGTTCCCTTCTAGCAAAACTGTCTGGGAAGACGCCCATAAATTCGTAATATAAACATCAACTGAAAGTACTTAGCTGCTTCTGATGCAACATAGTGGTAATACGGAGGGTACTAGGATTAACACAACCGCTGCATACCCGTAGGCTGTCTTGTTGATTTCGCCAACCCGTAAAAGAACCCGCAGAGCATCTAAATAAATTACGTTAATCTCAGATTCACTAATTAAATAATTTTTGATGTTAAATAATTTTGAAATTTTTAATTACCTAAGTTTCATACTAAATAATTTTGTATTTTTGCGTATTAATAAATTTTTAAATTAATTTATATATTTGTGTGTCATGTGTACTTTTTCAAACTTTTCAAAAACTTAAAAGATTGATTTTTAATTTTATTTTTATTCTTGGCATTCGGCCTGCCAGGCTGCAAACACTTTTTGGTAGGTAGGTGATGAGGCACGAACTAGCGAGATGCCAATTCGGGCGTGTAGATGGCCCGATCTTTCACGGCAATACTCGATCAACACCTTGTCTCCCTGTTCCTCCTGGTAACCTCCAAGAACAATTTTCACCTGTGTACAAAAATACACAAACGAAAATAATGACCCCCTTGGATCAGCACGTAGGCGTCGATGTGATGATCAACCCTCTGTCGCTAGTAAATTTCTACGATGGGAAAATCATAAATAATACACAAGATATGGCCGCCCGTAACTCGGACGTTTTTCTGTATATCTCATACTCGAAATAAAACTCCAAACTGATCTCTCTGTTAGATGGACGCCATCCATTTTTATATAACCAACGCATCGCCTAAGGCCCACACCGCCTAGACTCCTAAGTAGTACGTAACTAGTACAACTTGCCATCACGATTTATATGGCACGCAATTAGAAGGAAAACTACTAGCTAACAAGAAGATATACTTCCTATTTTTAAAATAAAACACATACGTACGTAAGGTAAAGGGACTATGAAAAAAAGACTATTCTCCATGCAATTAGGACCCAACATGCAGCTCCATCGTCCCTTTTTTAATCCATCAGGGAGGTGTACGAAAGTTGGGCTGCACCTTGCCACGTATGGGTTCCTCCATAATCTCAAGTTTGTTGCCGTGATGAGCATATGCTTCTTGGAAAGGATCTGACTTCCTTTTATTTATCAAACCAAATTGATATATTGGCTTAATATATGGACGTGGCTCACATGGCTTCTGCGATTCTCCTATATCTCCTTGTGTATGTGCATGTACAAGATTTGTACAAGCACGTCTACACATCAATTTGTTGTCCAAATTACCATCTTGACGTGCACCCATCTTTGCGGCACGAATACCTGGACCGCATAGCAAACGTTCATTGCCATCTCTGCCGGTGTGCAATATATCTGGACAACTTATAATTGTATCAGCATCCTCGAATAGATTCTCCTTGCTCACCTTAGTTGGTTCGAGTTTAGTAGCAGCCGCACTTGATAATATTCTAGACGTTGCAATGTCCGTATCAGTAGGCCTGCAACGGATTTTGAACAAAGGGAGAGATGGCTCGTGGAGAATAAGTTAGCTGCTTCATGTGTGACCAGCCTGCCAACCAGGGACGAGCGAGCAACATAAATGAATACCGGGGGTAGGATTCAAAGTAATGGAGTTTTTTCCTCTCTTTTTTATGGATTTTTTTCACTGTCTTGCATCAGGTTTCTTCGAGTTTTATATGGTTTTATTGGGTTCCATTTTCCTTTTGCACTTTCCCTTTTTTTTTCTTTGCCTTTTTTTCTTTGTTCTTTGTTTTTTTCTTTCTTAATTTTATTTGTATTTTTTGCAACACATGTCAAATATATTCATACACATTTTTATATCTTTTTACACATGTCAAATATTTTCGTACCATTTTTTATTCTTTTGTGTACTTGAGCAACATTTTTTTACACATGTCAAATATTTACATACACATTTTTATTTATTTTTGTATACATGAGCAACATTTTTTACACATGTTTAACATTTTGCAAATACATGATTAGCATCTTTTCAAATATATGTTTTCATGTCTACATTTTTCCTTACACATTGTGTATTTTTGGTATACATCAAACATATTTTTTACATACTTTTAACATTTTAAAATACGTGATCCACATTTTCTCAAATACTTGTTTAAAAAATCAAATATGCGCTAACTTTTTTCAAATATGCATTGATGTTTTTTTGGTATGATACATAACCATTATTGTAAACTATGCGGACATTTTTTTACATTGGATAAATACTCTTTTAAATGCCACAAACATTTTTTTGAACCGTGTGAACATTTTTCTTAAGTAATGTTCGGTACAAGACATTTATTACATGGATATATTTTTTACATTGTACTCCTTACGTAAAGAAATATAAGAGTGTTTAGAGCATTTAGTGATCTAAACGCTCCTATATTTCTTTACTGAGGGAGTATATTATTTTCAAAAAGTACCACTTACATTTTTTTGAAAACACGTAAGAAATTTTTTTAATATCACATACATTTTTTAATGGTAAGAGCATTTCATGTTGAGCGAACATTTTTAAATGTGTGGTACACTTCTAAAAAAGTTAACTAAATTATTTTTTTCATAAATATATGTATTTAGTATTTTCAAAATATACATAAAATATAATGTGCGGTACACGTGAACAGACTTCTGAATCCAGTTGATATATTTGTGCTGAATGTGGTGCCTGAGCTGATCTTGGACCGTAAACTGTTGAAACGAGGTAATCGAGCCCATCTCAAGTGTCAATTCAACGGTTAGCACTTTCTGCAAAAGGCGAGTACCCCGGAAGGACTATGACAACCTACGACGGCGCTATCCATCGACGTAAGCATATGGTGACATGCTTTTGCACAAGACGGCGGAAACGTCAGCATGACGTCCCTTAGACCGACGACCGAGGCACCTGGGATGGGAGCAGAGGAGTGGGCGGGAGGTTCAGGCGCGCGCCGAGTGGGCGACTGAACGAATGGGCCGTGGGTGTGGAGCAACCGTTATGGCATGTGATCGAGTGGCTGGATTAAAAAGGGTGGACAGTCGTTTCTCAAAAAAGAAAAGAAAAAGGTGGACATTGAATAATAAGCTTAGTAAAGTCTAGTTGTTTCTCAAAAAAAAGTAAGATCTTGTTATTCCTTCCGTTCACTTTTGTAAGTCGTTTCAGACAATTCAAAATAGGTTGTTTTACATATTGTCTAAGATGTCTTTAAGGTCTTATAAAAATGAACATAGGGGGTACTAAAAAAAGATGAGTAAAGTCTAATTTTGTACTAAGTGATCTCTCTGGACTCTGATCGAACCCTTCCCCAAGTTATTCTTCTTCTACACTAGTAGAAAACAGGGTTTTGGTCCAGGCCGGGTCAGCCCATTAGTTTCGGTTCAGTCCAGAATCAGGACCAATGGGGGCATTGGTCCCGGTTCGTGAGCCCAGGGGGCCGGCCGGGCCACGTGGGCCATTGGTCCCGATTCATCTGGACCTTTTGGTCCCGGTTGGTGGGATGAACTGGGACCAATGGGCCTCGCTCCTGGCCCACCACCATTGGTCCCGGTTGGTGGCTCGAACCGGGACCAAAGGCTCCCCTTTAGTCCCGGTTCATGTCACCAACCGGAACCAATGAGGTGCCTATATATACCCCTCGCTCGCGAGCAGAGCACCCCAGTGCTCGGTTTTTCTCTGGCCGAGGGGGAGAGGCTTGGTGGTGCTCTAACTTACCTCCTATGCACACAAGGTGTTCGATGAAATGCCCGAGCCACACTACTTAAGCTTTCTCCTCTCCAAGCTCGACCTCCAACCTCCATTTTCCACAATATTTGTCTAGGTTTAGCGGTCCGTCACGCCCCGTCCCCGTCTTCACCGCCGTCGATCACCCGCGCCGAGCTCATCACCGGCACCACCGTGGTGAGCCTCTTGTTCTTATCTTCTTTCTGAAAGAAAAAATATTCTTACTTGTATGTTTACATAGATACTTGTATTATTTTCCTACTTTTATTATTGCAACTTATATAGTGCGATGGTTTTGGTATCCGCCCCTGTCGGCCCTCGTCCTGTCTATGATTCGGATGTGGTATATATATTATCTTTATAACTATTGGTTCATTAATTGTTTATGAAAATTATGCCGACCAACGTGACATAGATTTTATTTATGTAGGATGTATGTGAATCGGAAATGCCAACCGACCCTATTGTCGAGAGGTTAAATTTAGTTGAAGAAGAAAACAATTTGTTGAAGGAAAAAATAAAAAAAATTGAGAGGAGAAGATGATATTGGAGTTGCATGTTGCGGATGTCGTCGATGATCACAAGATCAAGATGGATGCAATGCGCTTGAAGATTAGAAAGATTAGAAAATATGCCATTCATACCGAGGCTTGGTATCATTATGCCGTTGGATCAATTGTTACCTTGGTTGCGATTATGATCGCATTTGTTTTCGCATTGAAATGTTTTACATAGTTTCAATGTATGGTTTAATTAATTAGATGCTCTGGAGAGCTATATGTTGTTAGATGAGAACTATGTATGCATTTTGGTTTTAATGTGATGATGAACTTCTATTAATTTGGACACTTAATTATATATAATGCACGCAGATGAACCGGTAATGGATGTACGGTGACAGACACATCTGCGAGTATATTAAGGGCGTGCATGAGTTTCTCGATGTGGCTGAGGCAAACAAGTAGAATGGTTTTATGTGTTGTTCATGCACTGAATGTGGGAATACGAGGTCTTACTCTAACCGGAAAATTCTTCACTCCCACCTGCTTTACAAGGGTTTCATGCCACACTATAATGTTTGGACGAGGCACGGAGAAATAGGGGTTATGATGGAAGACGGCGAAGAAGAAGAGTACGATGACAACTATGTGCCCCCTGAATACGGTGATGCTGCAACGGGGGGAGCTGGTGAAGATCAAGAGGAACCAGACGATGTGCCCAATGATGCTGCAACGGGTGAAGCTGCTGAAGATCAAGAGGAACCAGACGATGTGCCCGATGATGATGATCTCCACCGGGTCATTATCGATGCAAGGACGCAATGCGAAAGTCAAAAGGAGAAGCTGAAGTTCGATCGCATGTTAGAGGATCACAAAAAAGGGTTATACCCCAATTGCGAAGATGGCAACACAAAGCTCGGTACCGTACTGGAATTGCTACAGTGGAAGGCAGAGAATGCTGTGGCTGACAAAGGATTTGAGAAGCTACTGAAAATATTGAAGAAGAAGCTTCTAAAGGATAACGAATTGCCCGACAGTACATACGTAGCAAAGAAGGTCGTATGCCCTCTAGGATTGGAGGTGGAGAAGATACATGCATGCTCTAATGACTGCATCCTCTACCGCGGTGCATACAAGCATCTGAACGCATGCCCGGTATGCGGTGCATTGCGGTATAAGATCAGACAAGATGACCCTGGTGATGTTGACGGTGAGCCCCCCAGGAAGAGGGTTCCTGCGAAGGTGATGTGGTATGCTCCTATAATACCACGGTTGAAACGTCTGTTCATAAATGAAGAGCATGCCAAGTTGATGCGATGGCACAGTGAGAATCGAAAGAAAGATGGGAAGTTGAGAGCACCCGCTGACGGGTCGCAGTGGAGAAAAATCGAGAGAAAGTACTGGGATGAGTTTGCAAAGGACCCAAGGAATGTATGGTTTGCTTTAAGCGAAGATGGCATTAATCCTTTCGGGGAGCAGAGCAGCAATCACAGCACCTGACCCGTGACTCTATGTATGTATAACCTTCCTCATTGGATGTGCATGAAGCGGAAGTTCATTATGATGCCAGTTCTCATCCAAGGCCCTAAGCAACCAGGCAACGACATTGATGTGTACCTAAGGCCATTAGTTGAAAAACTTTTACAGCTGTGGAATGGAAACGGTGTACGTACGTGGGATGAGCACAGACAGGAGGAATTTAACCTTAAGGCGTTGCTGTTCGTGACCATCAACGATTGACCCGCTCTCAGTAACCTTTCAGGACAGACAAACAAAGAATACCACGCATGCACGCACTGTTTAGATGACACTGAAAGTATATACCTGGACAAATGCAGGAAGAATGTGTACCTGGGCCATCGTCGATTTCTTCCGACCAACCATCAATGTCGAAAGAAAGGCAAGCATTTCAAAGACGAGGCAGATCACCGGAAGAAGCCCGCCATGCGTAGCGGTGATCATGTACTTGCTATGGTCAATGATTTACACTACGTAATCTTTGGAAAGGGTCCCAGTGGACTAGCTGTTCCGAATGACGCTGATGGACACGCACCCATGTGGAAGAAGAAATCTATATTTTGGGACCTACCCTACTGGAAAGACTTAGAGGTCCGCTCTTCAATCGACGTGATGCACGTGACGAAGAACCTTTGCGTGAACCTGCTAGGCTTCTTGGGCGTGTATGGGAAGACAAAAGATACACCTGAGGCACGGGAGGACCTGCAACGTTTGCACGAAAAAGACGGCATGCCTCCGAAGCAGTATAAAGGTCCTGCCAGCTACGCTCTTACGAAAGAAGAGAAAGAAATCTTCTTTGAATGCCTGCTCAGTATGAAGGTCACGACTGGCTTCTCATCGAATATAAAGGGAATAATAAATATGCCAGAGAAAAAGTTTCAGAACCTAAAGTCTCATGACTACCACGTGATTATGACGCAACTGCTTCCGGTTGCATTGAGGGGGCTTCTACCGGAAAACGTCCGATTAGCCATTGTGAAGCTATGTGCATTCCTCAATGCAATCTCTCAGAAGGTGATCGATCCAGAAATCGTACCAAGGCTAAGGAGTGATGTGGCGCAATGTCTTGTCAGTTTCGAGCTGGTGTTCCCACCATCCTTCTTCAATATCATGACGCACGTCCTAGTTCATCTAGTCGACGAGATTGTCATCCTGGGGCCCGTATTTCTACACAATATGTTCCCCTTTAAGAGGTTCATGGGAGTCCTAAAGAAATATGTCCGTAACTGCGCTAGGCCAGAAGGAAGCATCTCCATGGGCCATCAAACAGAGGATGTTATCGGGTTTTGTGTTGACTTCATTCCTGGCCTTAAGAAGATAGGTCTCCCTAAATCGCGGTATGAGGGGAGACTGACTGGAAAAGGCACTCTTGGAAGAGACTCAATAATATGCAGGGACGGATATTCTTGGTCTCAAGCACACTACACAGTTCTACAGAACTCTACCTTGGTGACCCCGTATGTCGATGAACACAAGAACAGTCTGCGCTCCAAACACCCGGAGCGGTACGACAACTGGATTACATGTGAACACATTAGGAATTTCGGCAGTTGGTTGGAAACACGTCTCAGAGGTGACAACACTGTTTGTGATGAGTTGTACTTGTTTTCCAGGGGACCATCTTTGACTGTATTGACTTACAAAGGATACGAGATAAATGGGAATACATTTTACACGATCACCCAAGATCAAAAGAGCACCAACCAAAACAGCGATGTCCGCTTTGATGCAGCAACCGAGAGCGGAAAGGACACATATTATGGTTACATAGTGAACATATGAGAACTTGACTACGGACCTGATTTTAAGGTCCCTTTGTTTAAGTGCAAATGGGTCAATCTGTCAGGCGGCGGGGTACCGGTAGACCCACAGTACGGAATGACAACAATGGATCTGAAAAATCTTGGGTACACTGACGAACTGTTCGTCCTAGCCAATAATGTGGCACATGTTATCTATGTGAAGGACATGTCTACCAAACCGAGAAAAAAAAAGATAAGGAAGCGAATACATCATACGATGAGCCAAAGCGCCACATAGTTCTTTCAGGAAAAAGGAACATCCTGGGAGTGGACGGCAAGACAGACATGTCTGAAGATTATGAAAAGTTTCATGAAATTCCTCCCTTCAATGTCAAGGCTGACCCAAGCATCCTGATAAACAATGAAGATTATCCATGGTTACGGCGCAATAAGCAAATGACACAAGCGAAGAAAAAGTGAAGACTTTCTCCCGCAACTATTATGATGATACCATGCCAACTTTGTAACACACGAACATGCTACCATTGTCCGTTTTGTACATGCACATGCTATGTGGGTGAAATTATGATACCATGCCAACTTTCAACTTTTTCAGAGTTCATTTGAAATGCTTTCATGTCTTATGGTTCGGCCCTCGTAATACCATTATTCAAATTTTAACTATTCAAATTTGAAAACTAATGGCACTAACAGAAAGTTTATAATTTTTTCTAAAACTGATGGCACTAACAAAAAGTTTATAATTTTTCTGACCTAAAAGCAAAAAGAATTAAAAAATGCAAAAAACAAAAGAAAATAAATAATGCAAAAAACAAAAAAAACTGGAAAAAGTAAAGTTAATCACAAACTTGTGATTCAAACAAATTTCAAAGAATTCAAATTTTAACTATTCAAATTTGAAAACTAATGGCACTAACAAAAAGTTTATAATTTTTCTAAAACTAATGGCACTAACAGAAAGTTTATAATTTTGCTCCTCGCCCCTGGCCCATGACCATTAGTCCCGGTTTGTGCCACAAACCGGGACTAAAGGGTTGGTCCTCGTTGCGGGCAGAGTTTAGTCCCACCTCGCCAATCGAAGGGGGCTCACACCGGTTTATAAGTGAAGGAAATATGCCCTAGAGGCAATAATAAAGTTATTATTTATTTCCTTATATCATGATAAATGTTTATTATTCATGCTAGAATTGTATTAACCGGAAACATAATACATGTGTGAATACATAGACAAACAGAGTGTCACTAGTATGCCTCTACTTGACTAGCTCGTTAATCAAAGATGGTTATGTTTCCTAACCATGGACAAAGAGTTGTTATTTGATTAACGGGATCACATCATTAGGTGAATGATCTGATTGACATGACCTATTCTATTAGCTTAGCACCCGATCGTTTAGTATGTTGCTATTGCTTTCTTCATGACTTATACATGTTCCTATGACTATGAGATTATGCAACTCCCGTTTGCCGGAGGAACACTTTGTGTGCTACCAAACGTCACAACGTAACTGGGTGATTGTAAAGGTGCTCTACAGGTGTCTCCAAAGGTACATGTTGGGTTGGCGTATTTTGAGATTATGATTTGTCACTCCGATTGTCGGAGAGGTATCTCTGGGCCCTCTCGGTAATGCACATCACATAAGCCTTGCAAGCATTGCAACTAATGAGTTAGTTGTGAGATGATGTATTACGGAACGAGTAAAGAGACTTGCCGGTAACGAGATTGAACTAGGTATTGAGATACCGACGATCGAATCTCGGGCAAGTAACATATCGATGACAAAGGGAACAACGTATGTTGTTATGCGGTCTGACTGATAAAAGATCTTCGTAGAATATGTAGGAGCCAATATGAGCATCCAGGTTCCGCTATTGGTTATTGACCGGAGACGTGTCTCGGTCATGTCTACATTGTTCTCGAACCCGTAGGGTCCGCACGCTTAAGGTTTCGATGATAGTTATATTATAGTTTATGCATTTTGATGTACCAAAGTTTGTTTGGAGTCCCGGATGTGATCACGGACATGACGAGGAGTCTCGAAATGGTCGAGACATAAAGATTGATATATTGGAAGCCTATATTTGGATATCGGAAGTGTTCCGGGTGAAACCGGATTTTACCGGAGTACCGGGAGGTTACCGGAACCCCCCGGGAGGTATATGGGCCTTAGTGGGCTTTAGTGGAAGAGAGGAGAGGTGGCCAGGGCTGAGCCGCGCGCCCCTTCCCCCCTAGTCCGAATAGGACAAGGAGAGGGGGCGGCGCCCCCCTTCCTTCTCTCTCTCCTCTTTCCCCCTCCCGAATCCTATTCCAACTAGGAAAGGGGGGAATCCTACTCCCGGTGGGAGTAGGACTCCTCCTGGCGCGCCCTCCTCCTGGCCGGCTGCACCCCTCCTTTGATCCTTTATATACGGGGGCAGGGGGCACCCCTAGACACACAAGTTGATCCACGTGATCATATTCTTAACCGTGTGCGGTGCCCCCTTCCACCATAGTCCTCGATAATATTGTAGCGGTGCTTAGGCGAGGCCCTGCGACGGTAGTACATCAAGATCGTCACCACGCCGTCGTGCTGACGGAACTCTTCCCCGACACTTTGCTGGATCGGAGTCCGGGGATCGTCATCGAGCTGAACGTGTGCTAGAACTCGGAGGTGCCGTAGTTTCGGTGCTTGATCGGTCGGGCCGTGAAGACATACGACTACATCAACCGCGTTGTGCTAACGCTTCCGCTGTCGGTCTACAAGGGTACGTAGATCACACTCTCCCCCTCTCGTTGCTATGCATCACCATGATCTTGCGTGTGCGTAGGAATTTTTTTGAAATTACTACGTTCCCCAACAATAAGCCCTTCCCTCTCTGCCTTGTTGAGCTCCTCTCAAAGTGAAAATAGATGCCCTAATAGAGAAAAGTTTAACCTAAATTCATAGTGAATTTCTCTGAAATTCATAGAAATTTAGTATGAATTTAGGTTGAATTTTCTCTATAAGCGCATCTATTCTCATTTTTTAATAAGTTAATCACAAACTTGTGATTCACACAATTTTCAAAAAATTCAAATTTTAACTATTCAAATTTGAAAACTAATGACACTAACAGAAAGTTTATAATTTTTCTAAAACTAATGGCACTAACAGAAAGTTTATAATTTTGCTAACCTAAAAGCAAACAGAATTAAAAATTAAAACAAAAAACAAAATAAAATAAATAATGCAAAAAACAAGACAAAAAACTGGAAAAAATAGCAACAATAAGTATTTTGTTGTAAGTAGAAACAAAATAAAATAAATAAAGCAACAAAGAAAACAAAAAAAACAAAAAAAAGTGTTTTCAATTTGAAAACTAATGGCACTAACAGAAAGTTTATAATTTTTCTAAAACTAAAAGCAAAAAACAAAAGAAAATAAATAATGCAGAAAACAAAACAAAAAAACTGGAAAAAAATAAGCAACAATAAGTATTTTGTTGTAAGTAGAAACAAAATAAAATAAATAAAGCAACAAAGAAAACAAAAAAACAAAAAAGTGTTTTCAAATTCGAAAATTAATGGCATTAACAAAAAGTTTATAATTTTTCTAAAACTAAAAGCATAAAGAATTAAAAAATAAAGCAAAAAACAAAAGAAAATAAAATAAATAAAGCAACAAAAAAACAAAAAAAATGCCACCTACTAGGCCCCCACGGCCTGAATACGACTAGAAACCCATCCAAGGGCCAGGATTCAGGCCTGCAGGAGGCCCAGTAGGCCCACAGGCATAGCAGTGACAATTAGGCCCGTAAGGCTGCAATGGAGAGAAGCTCGAGAGGGGTGCGGCAGTGGGGCTTATAAACCACTGCGCACCCCTCTCAACTAGCGAGGTGGGATTAAACTTTCAACACCGCAGCAGCACAAGGCCTTTGGTCCCGGTTGGTGGCACCAACCGGGACTAAAGGGGGCATTGGTCACAGTTGGTGCCACGAACCGTGACCAATGCCCCCCTTTAGTCCCGGTACCGTGCCCAATGCCCCCTTTAGTCCCGGTTGGTGCCACCAACCGGGACCAAAGGCCGCCACTTCCCGCCCTTTGGGCTGCTGAAAATTGGCATTTGGTCGGGAACGAGGGTCGTCGAGGGTCAGGGTCGTCGAGTGGTAGAGGAAACCCTAAATAGCAAGTATCGTCGGTGTGAGATACATGTGGCCGTCGGTGTCGGACACTACATCCAGGTCCCACATGTATCTCACACCCACGATACTTGCTATTTAGGGTTTCCTCTACTGCTCGGTGACCCTCGTTCCTGATAAAAAAAAGAGGAAGAAGAAGAAAAAGAGGAGAAGAAAGAATAGAGGAGTTCTTACTCCTCTATTCTTTCTTCTCCTCTTCTTTTTTCTTCTTCCTCTTCTTTTTTTATCCTTGAAGCGTTGTCGAGGCCACCCCAAACCTTAGAGAAGCAGCGTCGAGGCCACCCCAAACCCTAAAGAAGCAGCATCGAGGCCACTAATTAATATTAGTTCTACGTTTGCCACTAATATATCCATCTGTCATGTTTGAATAATAATTGCCATGTTGTCAATATTTGTAGAAACTATGGACACCGCCCGAGATGAAGTACAAGAAGAGTTGTTGGGGGACATAATCGCACGAGGAAGTGATGCCGTCGTCTCGTTGTTTCTCAATGACACCGATGGTCTGGAAGCAGCTGGCTATGATTATGATGGCTCCGGTGACCTAATGCCGGTGCAAGAAGGAGACCGTGAGGACGGCTCCGGTGACCCAATGCCGGTGCAAGAAGGAGACCGTGATGACGTCTCCGGTGACCGAACCGAGTCCGGCCAGGTATATATATTAGTTAAGCCTGTGCTGATTAGCTAATTGATGCATTCATTGTTTTGGTATGCACACATATTAATTAAGTCTTTGTTCTTTTTTCTAGCCCTCCGGATCGAGCACAACTTCGGTAAAGAGACGAGGCCCGAAGAAAAAGTTGAGCTCGGATGAAAAGTTTGAGATCATAGCAATCGCGCCCGACGGCCAACAGATTGAACCCCTCCGGACAAAGAGCGCATTTGTTGCTCAGTGCGGGGTTTTGGTTAGGGACAAGATGCCGATCAGCATCCAGCAATGGTTAAAGCCGGCTACAGAAGACCCTGAGGTGTCTTATGTCAATAATATGCAGAAAAATGATCTTTGGACTGAGCTGAAGTCAAATTTCACCCTACCGCCGGAGGATCCAGAGAAGCCAGTTAAAGAGCAATTAATCAAGTTTTTTGCTCTTAAGAGGATGGCAGAACTATTCAGGAGGTGGAAGAAAGAGCTGAATAAGTTTGTCGAAAATAAAGAGACACCAGAATTCAAGGGCAGATATGAGAAGATCAGAGATCACTGGCCCGCATTTGTGGCCCACAAGATATCGGAAAAGAGTAAGAAGATGTCGGCGACAAACAAGCAAAATGCTGCGAAGAAGAAGCATCACCATCGCACGGGGTCAGGTGGCTACCTCATAGCCCGGCCTAAGTGGGCCAAGACTGAGAATGATCTGGTTGATAAAGGGATCGAACCAGAGACAATTAACTGGCCAGACCGTTGCCGGACTTGGTTCTTCGGGGCTGGCGGAACCTTGGACCCTATAACAGGGAAGTGCATTTGGACGAACGATCAAATGGACATACCAGTCAGGAAGCTTCAGCAGTATATCGAAGCAGCACAGCAAGGGACGTTCTTTCTAGACAAAGAGAACGACGAGCTCACAATGGCCCTCGGGAATCCTGAGCACCCTGGACGGGCACGAGGCACGCTAGGCTCCATTCCGTGGAAGGTTGGGTTTCCGGACGCAGGCGATTACAAATCCCAGGAGAGGAGGAAAAAATTGCAGCAGACCCAAATGCAGGCACTGCAAGCAAGGGTACAAGTGATAGAGGAACGAGAAGCAAATCGCAGCAAACGTACTGCCGAAGCTTCCCCCAAAGCTACCCCGCCATCTCAGCGGAGAAGTGGCGTGGCTTCCACCGAGCTGCTTCAGCTGGAGCATGCCTTGACGGCTCCTGCCAGCTATCCCGTGGATGCTATCACGGAGTCTCAAAATTGCCACCTTATGACGCAATGGATGAATTTGAAGGTCAAGGCGGCTGTTGGCTCTGTTTATCCTACTGAACCCGGCGCAACTTTTCACTGCCGTCCGATTCCAGAAGGATATGCTAGGGTGATGGTGGATGAAATAATGGAGGGATTTGAGGACCTCCAGCTTGACCACCCTACCGGTGAACGGGAGACTAGGCTGGGGTCTGCTCTGAAGACTCCATGCCTATGGCGGAAGTAGCTCATCAACCTTCCGAACTGGACGCCTCCGCCTCCTCCTCCTCCTCCGGCAAGTCAGGGCACTCCGCCTCCTCCACCGCCTCCTCCTCCGGCGAGTCAGGGCACTCCGCCTCCTCCACCGCCTCCTCCTCCAGCGAGTGACGATCAGGGCACTCGACCGGCTCCTTCTCTGGCGCGTGGCGGCACTCTGCCTCCTTCTCCGCCTGCGCCGACGCGCCCGAGCAGCCAGCCTCCTCCTTCTCCGCCTCGTCAGCAAGGGCAGAAGAGACCTGCCGCCGCTCCGGCTGCTCCGGCGCATTGTAGTCCTTCTCCTCCGCCTCGTAAGCAAGTAAAGAAGACAACCACTCCGTCTGCTCTGCCGGCGTCTAGCAGTACAGCCAGAGGCGGGAGGAAATACAGATTCGATCCTTCTCTGAAGACTCCAGAGAAGTTACCATACGAGAGGACCCCGGAGGAGAACGCCGAGATCGCACGAGAAGAAGTGAGGAACTAATTTGAAGGGGTGAAAGCAAAGAAACATCCACCTCCAGAGGAGAAGGTAGATCCGGTGAAAGCGAAGCACACTCTGGCTGCCCTGACAAAACCACCCAAGTCTCCGTCGAAAGGAAACTATGAGCGCATTATTGGAAAGGAATTTGCCGAAGCGGAGCGGTCGGGAAGTACTGTCAGTGATCAAAGGCTGAAAGAACGACGAGCTGGGAAACAAATTGCCCAGCTCGGCGAACAAGCGAAGCAATCGTGCCCCCCCCGCTCAAGGTGCCTAGCGACAACGTTGCTAATGATCCGAGGATGGTGCCCGGTTATAGCAATCTTGGCGATTACCTGCCCGACGATGTACATTATGATTTCATGGAGGTGCAGATACAAAGATACGAGTACAGGAAGCCTCTCGTCAAAGATGAAAGATCTCTATCAACGATGATGCGAAGATTGCATGATTGGTACTTGAAAATCTGCAGAGACTCTGGGGGGAGGAGTACTTTGTATGTGAAAGTTAAAAAGGAGCATGACTTCGTTGGAATTGAACTGTTGCCTGTTCCATTTGAGGAGTTCTTTCAGTTTTTCAATCAATTGGCCCTCGATAAAACAACGGTCACCTGCTACTGTCTGTAAGTAGTACTACTTCTGTCGTTAAGTCTCTCTATATAGCTCAGCTCTTTCATTGCATGTATTTATAATCATCCTCACTATATTATGCAGATTGAAGATTGCCGAATTGAAGAAAAGACAAGTCGGTGATATTGGGTTCATTAACACATATCTCATAGATGCAACTCAGGTTAAATTTCATGCCGCAGCTACCGAGGCCAACTTGCTACGATCGTTGGTAATAAATGAAAACAAAGATATAATACTCTTTCCTTACAACTTCAAGTGAGTGTTACTATCTTGTGCGTATTCAATTTCCCTTATATATTAGTCAAGGTTATAGTAATGTAATTGATGAGTTATGCATGCGTGTGCTGTTGGGGAACGTAGTAATTTCAAAAAATTCCTACGCACACGCAAGATCATGGTGATGCATAGCAACGAAGGGAGAGTGTGATCTACGTACCCGGTAGATCGACAACGGAAGCATTTGGTTGATGTAGTCGTACGTCTTCACGGCCCGACCGATCAAGCACCGAAACTACGGCACCTCCGAGTTCTAGCACACGTTCAGCTCGATGACGATCCCCGGACTCCGATCCAGCAAAGTGTCGGGGAAGAGTTCCGTCAGCACGACGGCGTGGTGACGATCTTGATGTACTACCGTCGCAGGGCTTCGTCTAAGCACCGCTACAATATTATCGAGGACTATGGTGGCAGGGGGCGCCGCACACGGCTAAGAATATGATCACGTGGATCAACTTGTGTTGTTCTGGGGTGCCCCTGCCTCCGTATATAAAGGACTAAAGGGGGGAGGCTGGTCGGCCACATAGGGCGCGCCAGGAGAGTCCTACTCCCTCTGGGAGTAGGATTCCCCCCCCCCCAATCCTAGTTGGAATAGGACTCGCGGAGGGGGGAAAAGAGAGAGAGGGCCCGGCCCCCTCTCCTTGTCCAATTCGGACCAAGGGAGGGGAGGGGCGCGCGGCCCACTATGGGCTGCCTCTTCTCTTTTCCACTAAGGCCCATTAAGGCCCATCTAGCTCCCCGGGGGTTTTCGGTAACCTCCCGGTACTCCGGTAAAATCCCGATTTTACCCAGAACACTTCCGTTATCCAAACATAGGCTTCCAATATATAAATCTTTATGTCTCGACCATTTCGAGACTCCTCGTCATGTCCGTAATCACATCCGGGACTCCGAACAAACTTCGGTACATCAAAATGCATAAACTCATAATATAACTATCATCGTAACCTTAAGCGTGCGGACCCTACGGGTTCGAGAACAATGTAGACATGACCGAGACATGTCTCCGGTCAATAACCAATAGCGGGACCTGGATGCCCACATTGGCTCCTACATATTCTACGAAGATCTTTATCGGTCAGACTACATAACAACATACGTTGTTCCCTTTGTCATCGGTATGTTACTTGCCCGAGATTCGATCGTCGGTATTCCATACCTAGTTCAATCTCGTTACTGGCAAGTCTCTTTACTCGTTCTGCAATACATCATCCCGCAACTAACTCATTAGTCGCAATGCTTGCAAGGCTTAAGTGATGTGCATTACCGAGAGGGCCCAGAGATACCTCTCCGACAATCGGAGTGACAAAACCTAATCTCGAAATACGCCAACCCAACATGTACCTTTGGAGACACCTGTAGTACTCCTTTATAATCACCCAGTTACGTTGTGACGTTTGGTAGCACCCAAAGTGTTCCTCCGGTAAACGGGAGTTGCATAATCTCATAGTTACAGGAACATGTATAAGTCATGAAGAAAGCAATAGCAACATTCTAAACGATCAAGTGCTAAGCTAATGGAATGGGTCATGTCAATCAGATCATTCACTTAATGATGTGATCCCGTTAATCAAATAACAACTCCTTGTTCATGGTTAGGAAACATAACCATCTTTGATTAACGAGCTAGTCAAGTAGAGGCATACTAGTGACACTCTGTTTGTCTATGTATTCACACATGTATTATGTTTCCAGTTAATACAATTCTAGCATGAATAACAAACATTTATCATGATATAAGGAAATAAATAATAACTTTATTATTGCCTCTGGGGCATATTTCCTTCAGTCTCCCACTTGCACTAGAGTCAATAATCTAGATTACACAGTTATGATTCTCACACCCATGGAGCCTTGGTGCTGATCATGTTTTGCTCATGGAAGAGGCTTAGTCAACAGGTCTGCAACATTCAGATCCAAAGCAGCTATGTACTCCGCTTCACATGTAGATCCCTGTAACGCCCGGATAATTAAGCTACAGTAATCCCTGCTAATGATGCCACGTCACCTCGGTTACCGTGATTAAACTCACGTTGATTCGAACCCGGTTCAAATTCAATTGAAAACATAGGCAAACAATAAAAGTTTTCAAAAATTAAATCTAAAATGTTCGGGGGTTGTCAAATATTACAAAGATAATTATGGTGAAGTAAACACATTTTTATAAAATGCATAAATATTTTAAATTGAATAAAACAGAAAGGAAAATAAATTAAAAAAAAGAAACAAGTGAAAGAAAAAAAAAACAAAAACAACAGACACCCCCCCCGCTGGGCCAAGTGGCCCAGCTGGCCTTCGCCGCCCGAACGGGCCGGCCCAACCGGCCAAAGGCCCAACCGGCCAAAGGCCCAGCCGGCCAACCCCACTCCTCTCCTTATCCCCCCCCACGCAACCCTAGCCGCCACCCCACTCGTCCACTCCCCCCACTCGCTCCTCCCACGTTCCCCTCTCTCCCTCGTCTGGATCGAGACGGGGGG
>NC_041392.1:712293798-712303131 GCF_002162155.2 Triticum dicoccoides
GTCACCGGCGTCGCCCGTCACCACCCTCCCCCTCGCCGGACGCCTCCTCGCCTCACCCCGAGTCGCCCCGGCGCCCCTCCACGCGCCACCCTCGGTCTAGAGTTGGGACGCCACAACCGCTTGGAGTACCCCTCGCCGGAACCACGCCGCCGCCTCCACCTCGTCGTTCTACCCCGCCGGACTGCCTCCTCTCCGACGCGCGTCACCGTCCTGCTCCCCGCGCCCCATTGCCCCGATCCCTGCATCCCGCAGTGAGCCCCGACTCCTCCTCCCCTCCTCTGTCTCACGCGCTCACCGCGGCCGGTCGCGCCCTGGCCGAGCGTGGCGCCCCGTCCGGCCACACCACTTTGCGCTCGCCTCGCCCGAAGATGTCGCTCCTTCGTCCCCTGTCCCCACGTCCCCGTGTCGCCTCCCACCGCGGTGATCGCCGCTCCGGCCGCTTGGCCGGCACCGTGGCCTCCGGCCCCGCCTTGCGCCATCACCTCCCCTGCTCCGGCCACCTCGGCCATGGCCTCGCCCCTCTCCTAGCGTCGCCGCTGGCCATTGGCCGCGTGCGCCCCGCTGCCTGCTGCCGTTCCTGCCGGCCCCGCCGCTCGCCGGCGCTGGTCGCCCCTCTCCCCGACCCCATCGGCGCCCGCGCGCCCCACCGGGTGCGTCCTCATGGCTGCGCCCATGCGCCCGAACTCCCTGTGCCCGTAGCACCCGAACCCAATATGGCCCCTAGGGGCCTATGACAAACGGGGCCCTTGCCCCAGAACGTTTTATAAAAAAAAGAATTAAATATATATATATATATATATTAAATAAATAAATAATAATTAATTAATTAATTAATTAAGGAATTAATTAAGTTAATTAATCATAATTAGATTAACCTAATTAACTAATTAGTTTAATTAAACAGTAATTAGATTAGCTAAACATTAATTAGACTAAACAGTCAATGACGAACGGGACCCACCTATCGGGTTGACCAAGTCAACCCTGTTGACTGCTGACGTCAGCATGACATCATGCTGACGTCATAAATTCATTTTCGAATTAAATAATTAATTAATTAAATTCCAGAAATTAATATAATCTTTAGAAAATCATATCTTTTAATCCGTAACTCGGATTAAAATATTTTCAACATGAAAGTTGCTCAGAACGACGAGACGAACCCGGATACGCAGCCCGTCCGTCCACCACACACCTCTAACATACCAAACACGCAACTTTCCCCCTCCGGTTCATCTGTCCGAAAACGCGAAACCCCGGGGATACTTTCCCGGATGTTTCCCCCCTTCGTCGGTATCACCTACTACCGCGATTGGGCACACCTAGCATCGTTACTTGTCATGTCATGCATCGATATGCATTTGTTTGCATTTTATTCATTGTTCCTTCCCCCTCTTCTCTCCGGTAGACTACGAGACCGACGCTGCTGCTGCCCAGTTCGACTACGGAGTTGACGACCCCTCCTTCTTGCCAGAGCAACCAGGCAAGCCCCCCCCCTTGATCACCAGATATCGCCTATTCTTTTCTATACTGCTTGCATTAGAGTAGTGTAGCATGTTACTGTTCGGTTACTCCTATTCTGTTGCATAGCCTGTCATTGTTGCTACAGTCATTGATACCTTACCCGCAATCCTAAATACTTAGTATAGGATGCTAGTTTATCATTGTTGGCCCTACATTCTTGTCGGTCTGCCTTGCTATGCTATTGGGCCGTGATCACTCGGGAGGTGATCACGGGTATATACTATACATACATACATACTATACAGATGGTGACTAAAGTCGGGTCAGCTCGAAGAGTACCCGCGAGTGATTCACGGATTGGGGGCTGAAAGGACCTTTGTCCCGACGGCCCTCTGTGTGGATCTTTGAGGCGGAGCGGCAGGGCAGGTTGAGACCGCCTAGGAGAGAGGTGGGCCTGGCCCTGTTCGGCGTTCGCGGATATTTAACGCGCTTAACGAGATCTTGGTATTTGATCTGAGTTGGCTACGAGCCTATACGCACTAACCATCTACGTGGGAGTAGTTATGGGTATCCCGACGTCGTGGTATCAGCCGAAGCACTTCAGACGTCAGCGACGGAGCGGCGCGCGCCGGATTGGAACGTAAGCCTGCTCTTGTATTAAGGGGGCTAGTTCTGCTTCCGGCCGCCCTCGCAACGTGCAGGTGTGCTATGGGCGATGGGCCCAGACCCCTGTGCGCTTAGGTTTAGACCGGCGTGCTGGCCTCTCTGTTTTGCCTAGGTGGGGCTGCGACGTGTTGATCTTCCGCCGCCGGGCATGACCCAGGAAAGTGTGTCCGGCCAAATGGGATCAAGCGTGTTGGGTAAGTTGGTGCACCCCTGCAGGGAAGTTAATCTATTCAAATAGCCGTGATCTTCGGTAACAGGACGACTTGGAGTTGTACCTTGACCTTATGACAACTAGAACCGGATACTTAATAAAACACACCCTTCCAAGTGCCAGATACAACCGGTGGTCGCTCTACCTCAGGGATATGAGGAGGGGATCGCCGGGTAGGATTATGCTATGAGATGTTACTTGGAGATGCTACTTGGAGGACTTCAATCTACTCTCTTCTGCTTGATGCAAGACGGTGGTTGCGAGAAGCGTAGTCTTCGACAAGATTAGCTATCCCCCTCTTATTCTGGCATTCTGCAGTTCAGTCCACTGATATGGCCTCCTTACACATATACCCATGCATATGTAGTGTAGTTCCTTGCTTGCGAGTACTTTGGATGAGTACTCACGGTTGCTTTCTTCCCCTTTTTCTCCCCTTTCCTTTCTTTCTGGTTGTCGCAACCAGATGCTGGAGTCCAGGAGCCAGACGCCACCGTCGACGACGACCCCTACTACACCGGAGGTGCCTACTACTACGTGCTGCCCGCTGACGACAACCGGGAGTAGTTTAGGAGGATCCCAGGCAGGAGGCCTGCGCCTCTTTCGATCTGTATCCCAGTTTGTGCTAGCCTTCTTAAGGCAAACTTGTTTAACTTATGTCTGTACTCAGATATTGTTGCTTCCGCTGACTCGTCTATGATCGAGCACTTGTATTCGAGCCCTCGCGGCCCCTGGCTTGTATTATGATGCTTGTATGACTTATTTATGTTTTAGAGTTGTGTTGTGATATCTTCCCGTGAGTCCCTGATCTTGATCGTACACATTTGCGTGCATGATTTGTGTACGATTGAATCGGGAGCGTCACAAGTTGGTATCAGAGCCGACTGCCTGTAGGAATCCCCCTTCCACACTCCTTGGCCGAAGTCGAGTCTAGACATTACAAGAACTTTTACTAACTTGGCTGTGTGCCTTACGGGCCCACGTCGCCATCGGGTGGTACTAGGATCTTTTACTCCTCGACCTTTACTCTGGGACTCTGAACTCTTTTCTACTCGAGTTAAACGAATTTACTAACTCTAACATTAGGATCCCGTTACCACGTTCACCCCGAAGTTGGATAAGCCATAGTTATTCTGTAGGATAGCATTTTGAATAGTGCCCATGTTGTCATTTGACTCCATTGAAACATCTTTGTTTTCAGATGGAACCCATGAGGCAGGTCGTGCGCCACACTGCGGCCATTGGTGCCTCAGGATCACCTGCTGTGCTAGCTGATATGATGACCTATCTGGGTTATCGCTGGCACCCTGAGTACACCGTCTACGAGGAGTACCAGGACTTTAACCAGGAGCAGTACCGCGCCATCGTCCACCTCTACTCTCGGGAGTATGAGTCCACTACCGTGCTGCACACCGCTCATGGTGTTGGAGTGACCATCGAGATGGCAGTCCACGATGCGGCTCATGCTGCTCTGACACGTCTTCGTGGAGAGTATCAGGCGTTGGACACTTCCCCTTTCAGACACATTCCTATCGCATCTGACGTTGGCGCGGAGGGATACTACACTGCCGCCTACTCTATCGTCACCCGAGAGCCCTTCCACCATCAGCGCCTGGTTCTGCATGCTGATGGGCTGGACCGAGCTAACAGAGCTCTTCGCCACGAGTTGTACACCACTCGTCAGCACCTTTACAGGGCTCTGACGCGGTTGCACCCCTTTGTCCGGTCTGGACAGCTGCCGCGTTCTGCGATCTACCCAGCCAGGACCGTGATGCCCCACGGTGTCGGATGGCCAGAGGTGGGAGGCTACTCTCCCGCACTTGGTCCTCTTCTGCCACCTGAGCGTCGGGTTCTACACCAGAGTATCCGCGGCCCCCAGGCCACTGACGTGGAGGACTATCCGTTGCCTCACTACCAGCTATCAGGTTACAGCTACCTTCACAGTACCTCCTGGGACTGATGTAGTCTTGCTCATTAGTCTTAGATGCACTCGCGAGCCTGCGTGCCGCCTATGATGACTTAATCTATGTACTGAACTCTGTGTACTGAACTCTATGTCCGACCCCTTTTGTAAGTTATGCCGACTATCTATGTGGTATCTGTCGTGCTCCTTTCATTAAGCATGTTTCATCATGAATGACTCTTGTCTATGCAAATTTCTCAATACTGAACTACCCCTGTTATATATTAGCAGGATGGTTAGACCAGCTGGTCGTGGTCGTGGTGGCAACTTCCCACCACCGCCTGAGTACATGGCTGGTATGATCCAACAGCTCGAGATGAATCGCCAGTTCATGGAAAACGTGATGGCTCAGTTTCCTCGCCCTAATATGAACCAGCATCCAAACACAACAACTCTGCAGGATTTCATACGCCTCAACCCAAGTGTGTACCGCAGCTCAACCCAGCCGCTGGATGCTGATGACTGGCTCCGTGACATCACCTATGAGATGGAGTCTGCTGATGTAGCCCCTGCCAGCTATGTCACTTTTGCTTCCTTCTTCCTGAAGGGACCCGTAGCTCAATGGTGGGACAGCCATAGGCGTACTCTGCCAGTTGGAACAATCATCACCTGGCCAGACTTCCAGGCTGCTTTCCGTGCCCGCTTCATCCCACAAGGAGTCATGGACCGGAAGAAGCGTGAGTTTCGCAACCTCACCCAAGGCAACAAGACTGTTGAAGCTTATCAGCGAGAGTCTCTGGACTTGTCTCGCTATGCTGAAGAGGACATTGCAACTGATGCACGTAGGCAGGAGAAGTTCCGTGATGGCCTTCAAGCTGACATCAAGCTCGCACTTCTAGTGCACGACTTTGCTGATTTCGCCACCTTGGTGAATAAGGTCATCAATGTTGAGACTGGTCTGCAAGAACACCAGAGCTCTCAAAGACGCAACCGTGACACGGGCTCATCTTCGGGCCCGCCCTCGCAGAAGCGTAAGATATGGATCCCGAACAGCATGTACCGTCCAAATGCACCTGCCCCAAGGCAGTCTTATGCTGCACCTCGTCTGCCTACTGCTCCAACTAGGCTGCCAAGGCTTCCAGCTCCGCCACCCCAAGCTCCTGTTCCCACTCCCAATAATGGCCTGTGCTACAAGTGTGGTCAACCAGGTCACCGTGCTAGGGATTGCATTCAGAATCAGAATCAACTGGCCCTTCCAGCCGCTGGCCGTGGAAACAACCAGGCCCGCAACAACAATGCCAAGTCTTATGGCCGTGTTCATGCCAACCACATTGATCTGAATGAAGCTCAAGACCAGCCTGCTACTGTGATGGGTACACTCCTCGTAAATTCAGTACCAGCATCCGTTTTATTTGATACTGGTGCATCGCATTCATTCATGTCTGAAGATTTCGCATTCATGCATGGCATTAAAAGTGAAGACATGAATGCTTCACTATTAGTACACACCCCTGCGGGCCAATGTCGAACCTCCATGATTTGCAACGACGTCCCCGTTGAAATCGAAGGACTGGAATTCCTTGTCTCACCCATCGTACTAAAGTCTTGTAGCATTGACCTCATTCTGGGAATGAATTGGTTAAAGGCGCATACTGCTTCTATCGTTTGCGCCACTAAGACCGTCCATCTGCTACACCCTTCTGATGAAATAATTAGCTACGATGCTCATCTGGTTCGGAATGCCGAGGCCAGACTTTATGCCTTAAACGCATTGAACGCTGCACCACTTGAGGGCATTGAAAACATTCCCGTCGTGCGTGAATTCCTAGACGTCTTTCCTGAAGAACTCCCAGGGATTCCCCCTGCTAGAGCTGTCGAATTCGTCATCGACTTGAAACCAGGCACCACTCCTATAGCCAAGCGACCCTACAAGATGCCGCCGCATGAACTCCTTGAGCTTAAGGAGGAAATCGATAAATCTCTTCGAAGTGGTTTCATTCGCCCAATTTGCTCTCCTTGGGGAGCACCTTCTCTCTTTGTCAAGAATAAAGATGGGACAAACCGATTGGTCCAAGACTACCGTCCTATAAACCAAGCTACCATTCAGAATAAGTATCCTCTTCCTCGGATCAATGATCTGTATGATCAATTGGCTGGTTCATCAGTGTTCTCTAAACTCGACTTGAGGTTGGGTTACCACCAGATCCGTGTTCGTAAGGAGGATATCCCCAAGACCGCATTTGTGACTCGTTATGGTTCATACGAGTACACCGTCATGTCTTTCGGCTTGACCAATGCTCCAGCCACCTTCTCTCGCCTGATGAACTATATATTCATGGATTACCTCGACAAGTTCATCGTGGTTTATCTGGATGATATCCTGATATTTTCCAAGAGTGAAGAAGAACATGCTGAACATCTTCGTCTTGTGCTGGAAAAGCTACGAGAGCATCAACTTTATGCCAAGTTCTCCAAATGTGAATTCTGGCTTCCCGAAGTAACCTATCTCGGGCATGTCATCTCTAAAGATGGTATTGCCGTCAACCCTGAACGAGTCCAGGCTATTCTTGATTGGACTCCTCCGAAGAACGTTAAGCAAGTCAGAAGTTTTCTCGGTCTCGCCAGCTACTGCCGTCGATTCGTCGAGAACTTCTCCAAGATTGCCAGGCCTCTGACTAACCTATTACATAAGGGCGTCAAGTTCCAATGGACAGATAAATGTCAGGAAAGTTTTCAGGCACTCAAGGACAAGTTGACTTCTGCCCCAGTACTAGCTCCTCCTGATACTAAGAAGGACTTCGTCATTTACTGCGACGCTTCCCGTCAAGGACTAGGCTGTGTCCTAATGCAAGAGCGCAAAGTGGTTGCATATGCCTCTCGGCAATTGCGCCCTCATGAAGAGAACTACCCAGTTCACGACCTCGAACTTGCTGCTGTCATTCATGCGCTAAAATAGTGGCGACATTACCTACTCGGTAATCGTTGCGAGATCTTCACTGACCACCAAAGTCTGAAGTATCTGTTTACTCAGCCAGACCTGAACCTCCGTCAGCAGAGATGGATGGAGACTGTTGCCGACTTTGATTTGGGTATTTCCTATACCCCAGGCAAGGCTAATGTAATGGCTGATGCCTTGAGCCGCAAGTCTTACTGCAACCACCTCCAGGTTCACAAAGTTCAGCCCTCACTTGTTGAAGAATTCAGAAAGCTAAACCTCCATATTGTTCCTCCGGGTGCACTCGCTCCCCCTCCTCCGGAGTTCCGCAAGATGAATCTCCGTGTTGTTTCCCAGGGTTCCCTCTATACCCTGGCTGTTGAACCCGATCTCGTGGGCACCATAAAGACAATGCAGGGATTTGACTCTGAAGTCTACAAGGTTAAGCAAGACCTCAAAGAAGGAAGTCCCTCATCCTTCACTATTGCTGATGATGGCGCCTTGTACTTCAAAGGCCGCCTAGTGGTGCCGTGTAAGAAGGAAAACCTGAATATGACTCAGGAGGTTATGAAAGAAGCTCATGATACGCCTCTATGTATCCACCCTAGTAGTACAAAGATGTACCAAGACATCCGCCAGAGATTCTGGTGGTCTAACATGAAGCAAGACATTGCTCGTTATGTTGCTGAATGTGACGTTTGCCGTCGTATCAAAGCAGAACATCAAAGGCCTGCTGGAATTCTGCAACCTATATCTATTCTTGAATGGAAATGGGACCATGTCGAGATGGACTTCGTTACTGGATTTCCCAAATCGCAAAAGGGTAATGATGCTATTCTTGTCGTCATTGACCGACTTTCTAAAGTTGCACATTTTCTGGCTGTCAAGGAAACGATCACTACTAGCCAGCTGGCAAACTTCTACATGACCAGA
This sequence comes from Triticum dicoccoides, assembly GCF_002162155.2. NCBI lineage: Eukaryota > Viridiplantae > Streptophyta > Magnoliopsida > Poales > Poaceae > Triticum > Triticum dicoccoides. The sequence goes on from NC_041392.1 coordinate 712,301,908, forward strand.
ATTGTCTCGCTTCACGGTATTCCATTGGTAATCAGTTCAGACCGTGGCAGCTTATTCACTTCAAGATTCTGGGCAAGTTTCCAAGAAGCTATGGGCACTCATCTGTCTTTCAGCACTGCTTTTCATCCTCAGTCACAAGGGCAAGTTGAACGTGTCAACCAAGTTCTCGAAGACATGCTCCGAGCTTGTGTTATTTCCTTCGGCAAGAAATGGGAGGAATCTCTTCCGTATGCTGAGTTCTCTTATAATAATAGCTATCAAGCTAGTCTGAAGATGGCCCCCTTCGAAGTGTTATATGGACGAAAGTGCCGAACCCCTCTGAACTGGTCAGAAACTGGGGAACGTCCACTCTTCGGTCCGGATATTATCCAACATGCCGAAGAACAAGTCCGCATTATTCGCGAGAATCTCAAGACTGCTCAGTCACGTCAGAAGAGTCAGTATGACCGTCATCATAAAGACATGGTCTATCAACCTGGCGAAAAGGCCTATCTTCGCGTTACGCCAATGAAGGGTGCTCACCGCTTCGGGATCAAGGGCAAGCTAGCTCCTCGCTATATTGGCCCATTCACTATTCTGGAAAGGCGTGGAAAGGTGGCATATCAACTGGAGCTTCCGTCGAACCTTTCTCAGGTTCACGATGTGTTCCACGTGTCACAACTTCGACGCTGCTTCAAGGACCCAATCCGAGCAGTGGACCATGAAGTGCTCGAATTGCAACAGGACCTCTCCTATAAAGAGAATCCGGTCCGCATTCTCGACCAAGCTGAACGCCGCACACGTCAGAAGGCGATCAAGTTCCTGAAGGTCCAGTGGTCGAATCACTCTGAAGACGAAGCCACCTGGGAACGCGAGGATCGTCTTCGTGATGAATACCCCGCACTGTTTCCTTCTACCTCCTAAATCTCGGGACGAGATTTATTGTAGTGGAGGAGATTTGTAACGCCCGGATAATTAAGCTACAGTAATCCCTGCTAATGATGCCACGTCACCTCGGTTACCGTGATTAAACTCACGTTGATTCGAACCCGGTTCAAATTCAATTGAAAACATAGGCAAACAATAAAAGTTTTCAAAAATTAAATCTAAAATGTTCGGGGGTTGTCAAATATTACAAAGATAATTATGGTGAAGTAAACACATTTTTATAAAATGCATAAATATTTTAAATTGAATAAAACAGAAAGGAAAATAAATTAAAAAAAGAAACAAGTGAAAGAAAAA
>NC_041392.1:712303984-712339160 GCF_002162155.2 Triticum dicoccoides
GTGCGCCCCGCTGCCTGCTGCCGTTCCTGCCGGCCCCGCCGCTCGCCGGCGCTGGCCGCCCCTCTCCCCGACCCCATCGGCGCCCGCGCGCCCCACCGGGTGCGCCCTCGTGGTTGCGCCCATGCGCCCGAACTCCCTGTGCCCGTAGCACCCGAACCCAATATGGCCCCTAGGGGCCTATGACAAACGGGGCCCTTGCCCCAGAACGTTTTATAAAAAAAAGAATTAAAAAAATATATATATTAATTAATTAATTAATTAATTAATTAATTAATTAATTAAGTTAATTAATCATAATTAGATTAACCTAATTAACTAATTAGTTTAATTAAACAGTAATTAGATTAGCTAAACATTAATTAGACTAAACAGTCAATGACGAACGGGACCCACCTGTCGGGTTGACCAAGTCAACCCTGTTGACTGCTGACGTCAGCATGACATCATGCTGACGTCATAAATTCATTTTCGAATTAAATAAATAATTAATTAAATTCCAGAAATTAATATAATCTTTAGAAAATCATATCTTTTAATCCGTAACTCGGATTAAAATATTTTCAACATGAAAGTTGCTCAGAACGACGAGACGAACCCGGATACGCAGCCCATTCGTCCACCACACACCTCTAACATGCCAAACACGCAACTTTCCCCCTCCGGTTCATCTGTCCGAAAACGCGAAACCCCGGGGATACTTTCCCGGATGTTTCCCCCCTTCGTCGGTATCACCTACTACCGCGATTGGGCACACCTAGCATCGTTACTTGTCATGTCATGCATCGATATGCATTTGTTTGCATTTTATTCATTGTTCCTTCCCCCTCTTCTCTCCGGTAGACTACGAGACCGACGCTGCTGCTGCCCAGTTCGACTACGGAGTTGACAACCCCTCCTTCTTGCCAGAGCAACCAGGCAAGCCCCCCCCCCCTTGATCACCAGATATCGCCTATTCTTTTCTATACTGCTTGCATTAGAGTAGTGTAGCATGTTACTGTTCGGTTACTCCTATTCTGTTGCATAGCCTGTCATTGTTGCTACAGTCATTGATACCTTACCCGCAATCCTAAATACTTAGTATAGGATGCTAGTTTATCATTGTTGGCCCTACATTCTTGTCGGTCTGCCTTGCTATGCTATTGGGCCGTGATCACTCGGGAGGTGATCACGGGTATATACTATACATACATACATACTATACAGATGGTGACTAAAGTCGGGTCAGCTCGAAGAGTACCCGCGAGTGATTCACGGATTGGGGGCTGAAAGGACCTTTGTCCCGACGGCCCTCTGTGTGGATCTTTGAGGCGGAGCGGCAGGGCAGGTTGAGACCGCCTAGGAGAGAGGTGGGCCTGGCCCTGTTCGGCGTTCGCGGATATTTAACGCGCTTAACGAGATCTTGGTATTTGATCTGAGTTGGCTACGAGCCTATACGCACTAACCATCTACGTGGGAGTAGTTATGGGTATCCCGACGTCGTGGTATCAGCCGAAGCACTTCAGACGTCAGCGACGGAGCGGCGCGCGCCGGATTGGAACGTAAGCCTGCTCTTGTATTAAGGGGGCTAGTTCTGCTTCCGGCCGCCCTCGCAACGTGCAGGTGTGCTATGGGCGATGGGCCCAGACCCCTGTGCGCTTAGGTTTAGACCGGCGTGCTGGCCTCTCTGTTTTGCCTAGGTGGGGCTGCGACGTGTTGATCTTCCGCCGCCGGGCATGACCCAGGAAAGTGTGTCCGGCCAAATGGGATCAAGCGTGTTGGGTAAGTTGGTGCACCCCTGCAGGGAAGTTAATCTATTCAAATAGCCGTGATCTTCGGTAACAGGACGACTTGGAGTTGTACCTTGACCTTATGACAACTAGAACCGGATACTTAATAAAACACACCCTTCCAAGTGCCAGATACAACCGGTGGTCGCTCTACCTCAGGGATATGAGGAGGGGATCGCCGGGTAGGATTATGCTATGAGATGTTACTTGGAGATGCTACTTGGAGGACTTCAATCTACTCTCTTCTGCTTGATGCAAGACGGTGGTTGCGAGAAGCGTAGTCTTCGACAAGATTAGCTATCCCCCTCTTATTCTGGCATTCTGCAGTTCAGTCCACTGATATGGCCTCCTTACACATATACCCATGCATATGTAGTGTAGTTCCTTGCTTGCGAGTACTTTGGATGAGTACTCACGGTTGCTTTCTTCCCCTTTTTCTCCCCTTTCCTTTCTTTCTGGTTGTCGCAACCAGATGCTGGAGTCCAGGAGCCAGACGCCACCGTCGACGACGACCCCTACTACACCGGAGGTGCCTACTACTACGTGCTGCCCGCTGACGACAACCGGGAGTAGTTTAGGAGGATCCCAGGCAGGAGGCCTGCGCCTCTTTCGATCTGTATCCCAGTTTGTGCTAGCCTTCTTAAGGCAAACTTGTTTAACTTATGTCTGTACTCAGATATTGTTGCTTCCGCTGACTCGTCTATGATCGAGCACTTGTATTCGAGCCCTCGCGGCCCCTGGCTTGTATTATGATGCTTGTATGACTTATTTATGTTTTAGAGTTGTGTTGTGATATCTTCCCGTGAGTCCCTGATCTTGATCGTACACATTTGCGTGCATGATTAGTGTACGATTGAATCGAGGGCGTCACAATCCCGCTACAACGCTTTGTTTAGAATTGCACCAACTGACAGCTCCACCGTTTAATGTAAACACGTATCCGGTTTGCGATTTAGAATCGTTCGGATCAGTGTCAAAGCTTGCATCAACGTAACCGTTTACGATGAGCTCTTTGTCACCTCCATATACGAGAAACATATCCTTAGTCCTTTTCAGGTACTTCAGGATGTTCTTGACCGCTGTCCAGTGATCCACTCCTAGATTACTTTGGTACCTCCCTGCTAGACTTATAGCAAGGCACATATCAGGTCTGGTACACAGCATTGCATACATGATAGAGCCTATGGCTGAAGCATAGGGTACATCTTTCATATTCTCTATATCTTCTGCAGTGGTCGGGCATTGAGTCTTACTCAACTTCACACCTTGCAATACAGGCAAGAACCCTTTCTTTGCTTGATCCATTTTGAACTTCTTCAAAACTTTGTCAAGGTATGTGCTTTGTGAAAGTCCAATTAAGCGTCTTGATCTATCTCTATAGATCTTAATGCCTAATATGTAAGCAGCTTCACCGAGGTCTTTCATTGAAAAACTCTTATTCAAGTATCCCTTTATGCTATCCAGAAATTCTATATCATTCCCAATTAGTAATATGTCATCTACATATAATATCAGAAATGCTATAGAGCTCCCACTCACTTTCTTGTAAATACAGGCTTCTCCAAAAGTCTGTATAAAACCAAATGCTTTGATCACACTATCAAAACGTTTATTCCAACTCCGAGAGGCTTGCACCAGTCCATAAATGGATCGCTGGAGCTTGCACACTTTGTTAGCTCCCTTTGGATCGACAAAACCTTCTGGTTGGATCATATACAACTCTTCTTCCAGAAATCCATTCAGGAATGCAGTTTTGACATCCATCTGCCAAATTTCATAATCATAAAATGCGGCAATTGCTAACATGATTCGGACAGACTTAAGCATCGCTACGGATGAGAAGGTCTCATCGTAGTCAATCCCTTGAACTTGTCGAAAACCTTTTGCGACAAGTCGAGCTTTGTAGACAGTAATATTACTGTCAGCGTCAGTCTTCTTCTTGAAGATCCATTTATTCTCAATTGCTTGCCGATCATCGGGCAAGTCAACCAAAGTCCATACTTTGTTCTCATACATGGATCCCATCTCAGATTTCATGGCTTCAAGCCACTTTGCGGAATCTGGGCTCACCATCGCTTCTTCATAGTTCGTAGGTTCATCATGATCTAGTATCATGACTTCCAGAACGGGATTACCGTACCACTCTGGCGCGGATCTTACTCTGGTTTGAGGTTCAGTAGTATCTTGTTCTGAAGTTTCATGATCATCATCATTAGCTTCCTCACTAACTGGTGTAGGTGTCACAGAAACAATTTTCTGTGATGTACTACTTTCCAATAAGGGAGCAGGTACAGTTACCTCGTCAAGTTCTACTTTCCTCCCACTCACTTCTTTCGAGAGAAACTCCTTCTCTAGAAAGTTTCCGAATTTAGCAACAAAAGTCTTGCCTTCGGATCTGTGATAGAAGGTGTATCCAATAGTCTCCTTTGGATATCCTATGAAGACACATTTCTCCGATTTGGGTTCGAGCTTATCAGGTTGAAGCTTTTTCACATAAGCATCGCAGCCCCAAACTTTCAGAAACGACAACTTTGGTTTCTTGCCAAACCACAGTTCATAAGGCGTCGTCTCAACGGATTTTGATGGTGCCCTATTTAACGTGAATGCGGCCGTCTCTAGAGCGTATCCCCAAAACGATAGCGGTAAATCAATAAGAGACATCATAGATCACACCATATCTAGTAAAGTACGATTACGACGTTCGGACACACCATTGCGCTGTGGTGTTCCGGGTGGCGTGAGTTGTGAAACTATTCCACAATTTTTCAAATGTACACCAAACTCATAACTCAAATATTCTCCTCCACGATCAGATCGTAGAAACTTTATTTTTTTGTTACGATGATTTTCAACTTCACTCTGAAATTCTTTGAACTTTTCAAACGTTTCAGACTTATATTTCATTAAGTAGATATACCCATATCTGCTTAAGTCATCTGTGAAGGTGAGAAAATAACGATATCCGCCACGAGCCTCAATATTCATCGGACCACATACATCTGTATGTATGATTTCCAACAAATCTGTTGCTCTCTCGTGTTTTGGTCATCTTGCCCATGAGGCACGGTTTGCAAGTACCAAGTGATTCATAATCAAGTGGTTCCAAAAGTTCATCAGTATGGAGTTTCTTCATGCGCTTTACACTGATATGACCTAAACGACAGTGCCACAAATATGTTGCACTATCATTATCAACTCTGCATCTTTTGGCTTCAACATTATGAATATGTGTGTTACTACTAACGAGATTCAACAAGAATAGACCACTCTTCAAGGGTGCATGACCATAAAAGATATTACTCATATAAATAGAACAACCATTATTCTCATATTTAAATGAATAACCGTCTCGCATTAAACAAGATCCAGATATAATGTCCATGCTTAACGCTCGCACCAAATAACAATTATTTAGGTCTAATATTAATCCCGAAGGTAGATGTAGAGGCAGCGTGTCGACTGCGATCACATCGACTTTGGAACCGTTTCCCACGCGCATCGTTACCTCGTCCTTAGCCAATCTTCGCTTAATCCGTAGTCCCTGTTTCGAGTTGCAAATATTAGCAACAGAACCAGTATCAAATACCCAGGTGCTACTGCGAGCATTAGTAAGGTACACATCAATAACATGTATATCACATATACCTTTGTTCACCTTGCCATCCTTCTTATTCGCCAAATACTTGGGGCAGTTCCGCTTCCAGTGACCAGTCTGCTTGCAGTAGAAGCACTCAGTTTCAGGCTTAGGTCCAGGTTTGGGTTTCTTCTCTTGAGTAGCAACTTGCTTGCCGTTCTTTTTAAAGTTCCCCTTCTTCTTCCCTTTGTCCTTTTTCTTGAAACTAGTGGTCTTGTTGACCATCAACACTTGATGCTCCTTTTTTATTTCTACCTCCGCAGCTTCCAGCATCGCGAAGAGCTCGGGAATAGTCTTATTCATCCCTTGCATATTATAGTTCATCACGAAGCTCTTGTAGCTTGGTGGCAGTGATTGGAGAATTCTGTCAATGACGCAATCATCTGGAAGATTAACTCCCAATTGAATCAAGTGATTATTATACCCAGACATTTTGAGTATATGCTCACTGACAGAACTGTTCTCCTCCATCTTGCAGCTATAGAACTTATTGGAGACTTCATATCTCTCAATCCGGGCATTTGCTTGAAATATTAACTTCAACTCCTGGAACATCTCATATGCTCCATGACGTTCAAAACGTCGTTGAAGTCCCGATTCTAAGCCGTAAAGCATGGCACACTGAACTATTGAGTAGTCATCAGCTTTGCTCTGCAGACGTTCATAACATCCGGCGTTGCTCCAGCAGCAGGCCTGGCACCCAACGGTGCTTCCAGGACGTAATTCTTCTGTGCAGCAATAAGGATAATCCTCAAGTTATGGACCCAGTCCGTGTAATTTCTACCATCATCTTTCAACTTTGCTTTCTCAAGGAACGCATTAAAATTCAACGAAACAACAGCACGAGCCATCTATCTACAATCAAGCATAAACAAGCAAGATACTTATCAGGTACTAAGTTTCATGATAAATTTAAGTTCAGTTAATTTACTTAAAGAACTCCCACTTAGATAGACATCCCTCGAATCCTCTAAGTGATTACGTGATCCAAATCAACTAAACCATGTCCGATCATCACGTGAGATGGAGTAGTTTCATTGGTGAACATCACTATGTTGATCATATCTACTATATGATTCACGCTCGACCTTTCGGTCTCCGTGTTCCGAGGCCATATCTGTATATGCTTGGCTCGTCAAGTATAACCTGAGTATTCCGCGTGTGCAACTGTTTTGCACCCGTTGTATTTGAACGTAGAGCCTATCACACCCGATCATCACGTGGTGTCTCAGCACGAAGAACTTTCGCAACGGTGCATACTCAGGGAGAACACTTCTTGATAATTAGTGAGAGATCATCTTATAATGCTACCGTCAATCAAAGCAAGATAAGATGCATAAAAGATAAACATCACATGCAATCAATATAAGTGATATGATATGGCCATCATCATCTTGTGCTTGTGATCTCCATCTCCGAAGCACCGTCGTGATCACCATTGTCACCGGCGCGACACCTTGATCTCCATCGTAGCATCGTTGTCGTCTCGCCAAGCTTGTGCTTCCACGACTATCGCTACCGCTTAGTGATAAAGTAAAGCATTACATCGCGATTGCATTGCATACAATAAAACGACAACCATATGGCTCCTGCCAGTTGCCGATAACTCAGTTACAAAACATGATCATCTCATACAATAAAAATCAGCATCATGTCTTGACCATATCACATCACAACATGCCCTACAAAAACAAGTTAGACGCCCTCTACTTTGTTGTTGCAAGTTTTACATGGCTGCTACGGGCTTAAGCAAGAACTAATCTTACCTACGCATCAAAACTACAATGATAGTTTGTCAAGTTGGTGTTGTTTTAACCTTCGCAAGGACCGGGCGTAGCCACACTCGATTCAACTAAAGTTGGAGAAACTGTCACCCGCAAGCCACCTCTGTGCAAAGCACGTCGGGAGAACCGGTCTCGCGTAAGCGTACGCGTAATGTCGGTCCGGGCCGCTTCATCCAACAATACCACCGAACCAAAGTATGACATGCTGGTAAGCAGTATGACTTATATCGCCCACAACTCACTTGTGTTCTACTCGTGCATATAACATCAACATATAAAACCTAGGCTCGGATGCCACTGTTGGGGAACGTAGTAATTTCAAAAAAATTCCTACGCACACGCAAGATCATGGTGATGCATAGCAACGAGGGGAGAGTGTGATCTACGTACCCGGTAGATCGACAACGGAAGCGTTTGGTTGATGTAGTCGTATGTCTTCACGGCCCGACCGATCAAGCACCGAAACTACGGCACCTCCGAGTTCTAGCACACGTTCAGCTCGATGACGATCCCCGGACTCCGATCCAGCAAAGTGTCAGGGAAGAGTTCCGTCAGCACGACGGCGTGGTGACGATCTTGATGTACTACCGTCGCAGGGCTTCGCCTAAGCACCGCTACAATATTATCGAGGACTATGGTGGCAGGGGGCGCCGCACACGGCTAAGAATATGATCACGTGGATCAACTTGTGTTTTTCTGGGGTGCCCCTGCCTCCGTATATAAAGGACTAAAGGGGGAGGCTGGCCGGCCACATAGGGCGCGCTAGGAGAGTCCTACTCCCTCTGGGAGTAGGATCCCCCCCCCCCAATCCTAGTTGGAATAGGACTCGCGGAGGGGGGGAAAAGAGAGAGAGGGGCCGGCCCCCTCTCCTTGTCCAATTCGGACCAAGGGAGGGGAGGGGCGCGCGGCCCACTATGGGCTGCCTCTTCTCTTTTCCACTAAGGCCCATTAAGGCCCATCTAGCTCCCCGGGGGTTTTCGGTAACCTCCCGGTAGTCCGGTAAAATCCCGATTTTACCCGGAACACTTCCGATATCCAAACATAGGCTTCCAATATATCAATCTTTATGTCTCGACCATTTTGAGACTCCTCGTCATGTCCGTGATCACATCCGGGACTCCGAACAAACTTCGGTACATCAAAATGCATAAACTCATAATATAACTGTCATCGTAACCTTAAGCGTGCGGACCCTACGGGTTCGAGAACAATGTAGACATGACCGAGACATGTCTCCAGTCAATAACCAATAGCGGGACCTGGATGCCCATATTGGCTCCTACATATTCTACGAAGATCTTTATCGGTCAGACCGCATAACAACATACGTTGTTCCCTTTGTCATCGGTATGTTACTTGCCCGAGATTCGATCGTCGGTATTCCATACCTAGTTCAATCTCGTTACTGGCAAGTCTCTTTACTCGTTCTGTAATACATCATCCCGCAACTAACTCATTAGTCGCAATGCTTGCAAGGCTTAAGTGATGTGCATTACCGAGAGGGCCCAGAGATACCTCTCCGACAATCGGAGTGACAAAACCTAATCTCGAAATACGCCAACCCAACATGTACCTTTGGAGACACCTGTAGTACTCCTTTATAATCACCCAGTTACTTGTGACGTTTGGTAGCACCCAAAGTGTTCCTCCGATAAACGGGAGTTGCATAATCTCATAGTTACAGGAACATGTATAAGTCATGAAGAAAGCAATAGCAACATTCTAAACGATCAAGTGCTAAGCTAATAGAATGGGTCATGTCAATCAGATCATTCACTTAATGATGTGATCCCGTTAATCAAATAACAACTCCTTGTTCATGGTTAGGAAACATAACCATCTTTGATTAACGAGCTAGTCAAGTAGAGGCATACTAGTGACACTCTGTTTGTCTATGTATTCACACATGTATTATGTTTCCGGTTAATACAATTCTAGCATGAATAATAAACATTTATCATGATATAAGGAAATAAATAATAACTTTATTATTGCCTCTAGGGCATATTTCCTTCATGTGCAGTTACCACTATATTCTCCTAGAGATTAAGCTTGAGCAGGGACTAGTAACCGTCTTAGACTCAAGACGAAAAGATCCCCAGGACTGTGCGGACATGACTCAAATGCTCGAGAAGTAAGTTAAATCGATCATTATCCACCATATCAGCAACTTTGTTCATTTCCTGATATATCAAGTAATTGTTTTCTTTTGTCTGGCAGGGTTTGGAAAAAATTCTCAAAAAAAGTTCCAGGACTTCCGAAGAAGCTGCAATTTAGACACCCGAAAGTAAGTACTATAGTAGCATGTTCCGCGCATCTCTTATTGATTCAAGCGCTAGTTTGATCAATACCATTTGGCATTCTTGCTTATCAGTTTGATTGACCTCTGTTTCTTATAAAGTGGTTGTGGCAGGAACAAGGGAATAATTTCTGTGGATACTACGTTTGCGAGTCCATCTGCCACACGACCTGTGAGCGGGGCTACACTGACGAACAATATGAAGTACGTAAATAACAACATTCACAATTTTATTTTATTACCATCATTTGTGTTGAATTTCATTTATTCATATATATATGTATTGACCCCCTTCTTCAAATTAGATGTTTCGGAAGCGGGATGAACTCCTAGCACCAGCTCGCATGCGAGCAATTCAAGAGGAATTGGCGGCATTCTTTCTTGACCACGTGATCGCTGAAGACGGAGAATACTATGTGAACCATGAGTCCGTATGATTATATTTATAAGAGATAATTATTGTATATATGTAGCCGGTAGTGTCGGATAGATATACGAGAACTTGTTGTTCGACCAATCTCTCGGAGAAGGAGAGGTGGTCGATATCACTTCTCTCTGTATGCATATATGTTCATGACGATCTTCTGTTTCCTTCGTTTGCTTACTAGCTAGCTAGCGTGTCTAGTCCTCTCTATATGTATGTATAGTACGTAGCGTCGACCAAGCACGGACATAAGAGAGGACACTTCTCTCTATTAATTATAGCTAGCTAACATAATATATGAAACACCTAAATTAACCCTCCAAAACCCCCAAACCCCCCCCTTCAAAAAAAAAACAAAAACCCCAGCCACAGAAATGCTGACGCATGGGTGCCTATTGGTTCCGGTTGGTGCCACCAACCGGGACCAAAGGGTCTCCTGCTGGGCTCCGCACACAGGCCACGTGGAGGCCCATCAGTCCCGGTTCTGGATTGAACCGGGACTAAAGGGACAGGGCATTAGTACCGACTCTTTAGTCCTGGTTCGGGAAGCGGGACAAAAGACCCTTACAAACCGGGACAACAGGCCCTTTTTCTACCCGTGTACCCTGCACTATCTATCATGATCGGCTCAGGCAGGCGTGCTTGTGTTTCTGTTGTAGTAACCCACACTGCATGGAGATGGTACGAGACAAATTCTACGTGTACGCAGAAGCCGCCCTGCATCCTGCAGCCTTTGCCGTTGGGCTCCTTAATTACAAGCACCCACGCACGCACCAATCCTCCCCACGAAGAATGTAAAAGCTCTGTACGATGCACGGCACGACAAAACCCGATCGACGACCACCCTCGATGTTCCAAACAGAGCTTGGACTTTGGCTCGTCACAGTCGTCGTCACGCGGCCGCATGCACGACGGCGATCGACGCTGCGCGCCGCCGGACCCGAACGTACGTGCTCTGGCGGGCGATGATAAGGAGCTGACGGCGACGCCGCCGAAGACGATGCCGTGGCGTTTGGTCGACATCTCCCTCAGGTAATTAGTCGTAACAGGTGGTGCCCTGCCCTGCCTGCCGTGCCGTCGTTTTCCGGCTGCCATCCGAAACAGTTTGGTAGTAGTACGAGTGCAGTGGAATTCGTAGGTGGCGTTGCCTAGGCCTCCACGTCACGTCACGCGTGGCAGGAGCGCGTACGTGGTGGGCCGCATTTTCGTCTGATGATCCACGCCGCTAGGATCCCAGTTCGTCGCCGGACACGGATATGATCCCCCCACGAACGCAGCGGCCACATGCATGCACGTCTAGGCCGGAGCTCGATCGACCGGCATAATCACAAGATGTACATGCATGATTATGCTACCTGACCAGCTGGTGGTGCATAATCAAAGGGTCAAAGCCCTGCAGGTACTACTCCAGCTAGGATAGGATATGATCCGTTCCGTTCCATCCCAGCAAGCCAATGATTGGCTCGCGGGAAAAAAAATGAGAGAAAAAGAAGCCGAGGAGAACCGCGGCCGCCGGCGCTTGGCGCGCACGACGGGACGAGACGAGGCGTAGGCAGTAAGCCTATAGTACTATACTCATATACGTACATGCGTACATACGTTTGTGCGGCGACGGCCGTGCTCCATCGTCGTGCACTCACACTACATGCACACACGCCGTGCTCCTGAGGATGGCACAAAGACTATTAGTTAATAAATAAATAAATGGCCTTTGGAGCCACGAAAGATCGAGCCTAGCCGAACCTCCCAATCAATCGAGGTCTTCCACTTTGCAGTTTTATATACTCCCTCCATCTCTAGTGACACGGAGCTCCTGGAAAAAGCCTAGCTAGTTGACCCCATCGCATCGCTTTGTGTAGAAGAAAAGTATCGATCGGGTCTACCCGTGACCTGGACACATGGTTAGGAGCACGGCAGGGTCTGGCCTGGAATTGGAAATGTTTCCAAATCTGCACACACACCACCTGCATGGGAACGGCTTCCAAGAACATGTAATAGTGTAATAATTAATTCGTTGGTGAAATGGCTTTATGTCAGGTGAGATCGTACGCATATATTCGAGCTTGCCTTCGTGACACAGGGTGCCACACGAGTTGTAGGCAAATAAATGAAACATGGTCAAAACATGGTTATATTTATAACATAACACATCGTCAACAACATATCAAATGATCTCTCTCTTCTCTCTCCGCCTTTTCCTTCAAGGTAGGGAACGTCTAATGTGACAAAACCTTCCTTCGCTGGTCGCCGTTGTCGTAGTGAGAAAAGGGAGTCGAGAAAAGCTTAAAATGGGCTAACCCCTCGAACACTCCCCTCCTCCTCTCCTCCGAGTCGCGACGAAACTGATGCATACTTTGGGCTTGAAAATTCCTTTTCTTACAGTTTTCATGAATAATTGCGTGTAACCAGGGAACCAACTTATGTTGTCAACATGGGAGATGCTACTATTTTTGTGGGAAATCCTCAATGTATGAACATCGAAAATAGAGTAGTACGATTCTTTTCCGTCAACAGAAACCTAAGGCAAGAAACAATTAAATTTCCTTGTGAAGAGAGCGCAAATAGTATCAACATCAGCATCATCCACTCACACTGTTGCTGTCCGCGTCCATCCCTCATTGTGGAATCTTTGAATCCATAGCTGATCCCCATCGTTATTTCTTTCTTGCATAGTGCTTTCACGTTCCTTTTGCTTTCAAGTGGGATGCAGATGGGACAGGCTAGCGGATAATACCCAAGTACAAACACAATACTAATTTTAGGCAAACGGTAAGTTAAATTTAACTAATTAACAAGTTTCGCGGAACGAAGCGAGTTGTCGCTTGCACCCTTACCTTCGACCTTTACCGAGGACCGTACCCTGCTCACCCCGAATGGAGGAGTGCGGCATGAACATGACATTGCCCATGTATGTTGAAGCTCTCTAGTCTACTGAAATACATGAATTTGTATGATGATAGTCGCAATCTGTTATCATGCATCTGCGCTACATATGGTGTCAATTTACGCGTCCTACCTCAATTATTTTAGCCATGGCCTTTGGAGCCATGAAAGATTGAAGTAAGCTGCACCTCCCAATCAAGGTCTTCCACTTTGCACTTTTATACAGTGCCATCTCTCATTTTTTTTTTGAGAAAAAGTGCCATCTCTCATAATTCGTGCCACGGTGGGATGACATGGCCAACCTAGAAAAAGCCTACTCCATCGCCCGAAGAATAGTCTCTGGCCTGGTCTACTACGGGCTAATTGCAGAATTTCCATTCGTCCTTTCTTACCCGTGACCTGGACGCATGGTGAGGGGTACGGCAGGTCTTGCCTGGACTGGAAATGTTTCCAAATCTGCCCGCGCACACACCTGCAGGACGGGAGTGGATTCCAAGAACATGCCATGTGATTTATTAGCCGGTGAAATGTCGTGATATCAGGTGAGATCGTACACAAATAATGCAACTTGCCATCTCCGTGACAAGAGAGCACCACGCGAGCTGGTGGTAAATTTAATCATGGTCAAACAGTAATAGTATAATATGCACTACATTACCAAGAACATTGGTAACACCGTATAGAAGAGATCAAACGGGGCCTCCCTCTTTCTCTCTCCCCCGAATGACTTTTCCTGCAAGGCAGGGAACATCTCTGGCTACAAGCCTCCCTTCGGTGGCCGGCGTTGTCGCGGTGTTAAAATGGAGTCGATGAAGCTCTCAATGGGCTAACTGATGCGAATGCTTTTCATCTCTGTTTTTTTTCCGCAAAGAAATTTGATGCAAGCTTCGAATTTGAAAATCCCATTCTTTATTTTTATTTTTCACAAGTAATGCCCGCCTAACAAGCAAACGGGCTGGCACAATCAACAGGGAGAATGCCACTATTTTATAAGAAATCCAAAATGTGTCAACATCGACATCATAGCGGCGCCTTTCCTTCGCGTCGACAGAAACCTACGGCTAGATAACAATTAGTTCTTCTTGTGACGGAAGCACAAGGATATCTCTACAATAATACCGTGACATCGACATTTTTCTGGTCGGTTAAGAACACGAAAGGAACACGGTTTTTTCTTCAAAGAAAAAAAACAAAAATTAATACTCGAGCACAACACCGTTCTAATCCTCCAACATGCACGAGGGAAAGGGGCAGGCAGCCCACACGAGTTCGGGCGACCATGTCCTCGCTGTCAGATCGACAACGGGCGGTCGGGACCGCCCATGATCCCTAGCCCACCTCCCTACCTTTCCTGTGTGCATGAGGGGGTGGAGTAGGAGTAAGTTGGTTTGGCGACGGGGAAGGGGCAGCCCATAGGATAGGGCTGCCAGATCCCCGACGTCAGATCAGAAACGGACGGCCCGGATCGCCTGCTCACCTCCCTACCTTTCCTGTGTGTAGGAGGCTAGGAGTAAATTGGTTTCAAAGTCACCACCACTCCCTCTCCCGCTCGCGCACAACCCATTCGCCACCTACTTCCGACATGAGCTCTCCTCCTCGCCTTGCAGCCGTCCGCGTCTGAGAGGGTAGGTGCGACGTACAGAGGCTTGGTAGTGGACCACCCTATTTACCTGTACGCCCAAACCATTAGATAACACACACACCATACAAACACTTCGATCTTCTAGGATACATTTCTATTCCAAATGGCATTCCACAATCTTCGATCTCCATTCACCTCACCACTAGACTGACCAATATCCTCCTTCCCATCCTTTAGGTTTAAATCAAGGTTGTAGGCACTTTTTACAAAAAAATACCACTCTTCTCGAAGTGCCATGCCACAAAATGTCCCTTTTCAAAAGAAGGAATGTGAAACTTTAGGATCTCCTCAACATCATGGAGAAAAATAAATGCCTAATTGAAATTCTTGTGCCAACTCCCTTTGAAGAATAAATCTGGCACCCGTTTTAGTCTATATATATTTTTCTTAGGACTGTCTATCCATCCGATACTGGATTTTTTTGGCATCAGTCACTTTTACTCCCAGTCATTGGATCAGGAATGAACGGCTAGATCTTCTTCTTCCTCCTCCAACCGTTCCCTGTTCATTTTCTTCGTCGTGCAGCTGCCCTAAGAACCAACCCTAAATGTCAGCTTCCACCCCCGCGGTAGGAGGGCGGTGCCGCGCGCTGCCCCACCCTTCCCTTGACCCCTATCGCTGTGCTGGCTGTCGTCATCGGTCATCCCCCCATGCCCCCTACCCCCAGTTAAGTTTATGACTACCATCTATCGCCGACTCCTGCTTGTACACCGCTTGGCCTCGCCGTGGCCAGCGCTCCTCACGTCGTCCCTGCCTTCGGCTTCGCGCTTCACAGAAAAGTGACGGACGCGGCAAAAAAAAATCAGGTGCATGATGTTTACCGGACATGATTTTTCTTAGCACTAACCCGAAGACCAGAACTCCTACGAAGAGCATAACTTCATTTTTTTTAGCAACTCCAGACCATGCATTAATCAGTGGCCACTAAAGATCGAACCAAACAGCACCTCCCAAAGTCCCAATCAAAGTATTCCACTTTGCACTTTTATACTGCCCCAGGCCACGGTGGTATGACATGGCCGGCATCCTAGAAAAGCCTAGCCCCATAACTTTGAAGATGGTATCTGGTCTACCAATTAGACCGTAGCATTCCCTCTTTGTGTTTTCTAACCCGTGGTTAAGGGTACGGCGGGGACCTGGCCCGGCAGGGATCTTGGCTGGGACTGGAAATGTTCCCAAATCTGCACACACACGCACCAGCTAGACAGGAGTAGATTCCAAGAACATGTAACGTGATTAATTAGTTGGTGAAATGTCTTTATATCAGGTGAGGGCGTACATACATAATCCAACTTGCCACCATCTTAGTGACAAGAGTGTCAGACAAGTCGGAGGTAAATTAATCATGGCAAAAAAATAACAGTTGTATTTATAACAGCAGCAACTGTTATCAAAATGGCCACTCTCTTTCTCTCTGCCTTCTCCTGCAAGGCAGGGAGCATCTGTGGTTACAAACCTCCTCCATTGGCGGCCATTATCGTCCATTATGAGAAAAAAAGAACTTGAGAAACATGAAATAATGTTCCACTTAATTTTAGGGGTTTCAGAAAAATCTTTTTTAATTTTATTTTTTGCAAAAAATGTTCGGCTAACGAAAAATAAAATCAAACGATGCAGCCAGCAAGGAGAATGCTACGTAGCACTATTTGCAAGGCATCCGAAATGTATCAGCCCGTCGACATCGTAGCGGTGCCTTTCCTTCGCCGTCGACAGAAGCCTACGGCCAGAAACCAATTGATTCCACTTGTGACGGAATCACAAGGACATCTCTGCAATAATACCCCGACGGCGACGTTTTCCTGGTCGGTTAAGAACGCGAAAGGAACACGGTTTTTTTCCTCAAAGAATAAAATGAAAAAAAAATTAAGAAGTGAGAGTAACACCGTTTAAATCCTCGGGTAGGGGCCAGGCAGCCCACGGGTTCGGGCGGCCAGATCCCGGCCGTCGGATGGGGAACGGACGGTGCGGATCGCCCCCGATCCCCAGCCCACCTCCCTACCTTTCCTGTGTGCAGGTGGGGGTGGAGTAGGAGTAAATTGGGTTCGGCGTCGCCACCTCCCACCTCCTCTTCCTCGCCACCACTCCCTCCCCCCGCCCCCAACCCATTCGCCGCCTCCCGATTCCTCCCCCGCCGGCCGCCGGGCGAGCGAGCGCCTCCGGCGACTGCGACTCCGACGCGGACCCTCGACGCCGCCCTGCAGCCGGCGAGGGCGCGCGGGCGGGCGGGCGCGATGTACGGGAACGACAACTGGATCAACAGCTACCTGGACGCCATCCTCGACGCGGGGAAGGGCGCGGGCTCGGGGAGCGGCGGCGGCGGCGGCGGGGGCGCGGGCGGGGACCGGCCCTCGCTCCTCCTCCGCGAGCGCGGCCACTTCTCCCCGGCGCGCTACTTCGTCGAGGAGGTCATCACCGGCTACGACGAGACCGACCTCTACAAGACGTGGTCCCGCGTACGTGATCGATGCGCCGCCCCGCGGCCCTATTCCAGCGGGCCTCGTTTCGGTGGGTGGGTGGATGGATTCGCGGCCGTTTCCTGATCGATTGTGCGGTGGGTTGATGCAGGCGAACGCGATGCGGAGCCCGCAGGAGAGGAACACGCGGCTGGAGAACATGACCTGGAGGATCTGGAACCTCGCCAGGAAGAAGAAGGAGGTGCGCCTTTTTCGCTCTTGGTGGTTCGTTTCTTCCTTGGTGCCTTGCCTGCTAGCTCTGCACTTTTCTGACGCCTGCCGGGGCGTTGGCAATAATTCACTAATTATGCGTGCGTTCCAACGGGGATACAGTGAAGTGGAGCCGTGGGTTAGAGATTAGCATGGTTTTTCCCCCTCGTATAAGAAGGAAACACTAAAAGCTGGATTGATTGATGATCTTGATTGACACCAGGCTCTGTTCGACTTGGACAGAATGCGAACACGCATCGATCTGTTGCCCTTCTCGATGATCTCAACTATTCAGAAGCACCACTTGAATGTGGTAGCAGTCCTACAATCTTAGGTAGATTCTTGCCTCATCTGATTATGTCATAACGCGCTTGTCGAATTGTGTGCGCTGTGGGGTTAAGTTTTATGTTCCCCTGCCGCTGTCACACTTGGTCTCTGGCTCTTCATCTCTTTCCATGGTTACTTTGTCAGTTTACCAAATGCTGCTCGATAAAGTGGTGCCATCTGAAAGAAGCTAGTGTGGACATCATATATGCTGGGAGCACTACAAATAATCGGTATCTACTGGTTGCACAGACACTGGAGTTGAGCATGTTGCACTGCAGATATTTGTACTGAGCAATCGTTCAAATGCAGTCCATTTTTGTCTCCGGCTGTAACAGATCAAATATATGCCCAATGCAGCAAGAGAGATGGTTGAAGACTAGCATTACTGTATTATAGATTCAGTTGGATAGATCGAACAACATGTGTGTTTGACGGAAAACATAAATGGTGCTGAACTGCTGATGTTGGAAGAATTTACTTTTCCTTTGGCAAAAAATTCAACAATCATGTGTCTTAAGTTGTTAATAGAATGTGGCCTAGGAGGTGTTCTGCAGTGCATCCACGAAGGGATCATTTTCAATAGGTAACGATATGTAGAGAAGTACACTGAACTTCTGGGTTTGGGAGTATTGTCAGATCCATTTAGGTTGTTTCAGCCTTCCAGACACTGAAATATCAGTAGCCTTGCATGCTTGTCAAAGATAATTTCGCCATAGGTCCTCAAAGGATTTCTTTGCTTTGCACAGGAATCCTGCATCTTGAAATTTCTTTTCAAGCCCCATATTCGAATACATCCACATTCAATTCTAGTCCATTAACCATTCACTCTCTGATATAGCTGATGAAATGTTTTGTCTTATGCGTGTGAGAAAAAAAAATCAAAACCATACATACTTAAAGGCATTCATAGACTGGTAGTAGTACCAAACTCACATATCTTGATTGAAACGTCGGCATTCTAGAACCCTTCAGAGTTCAGAATACACCTCCCCTCTTCCTGATAAGGAAGCAGATTCGTGGAGCTCTGCATTGATGCCTGCAAATCAATCATCCAGTCTTTCCTGATTTTCCTCTCAAGCTCTGTTAGCGATTTCCGGTTGCCTCCTCTTAAGCTTGTCAGTGATGAACACACTCAAATGATAGTATTGTTATTAGAGGAACCACTCAAATAAAATGAGGTGGACTAATAAATAAGGATATCTATGCCGAGGCAAGGCAACTGCTGGATACAACTGATTTATGGAAAAACTGGATGTATGCAAACCTGTCTATAAAATCTGCAGGAAAAAGGTGACTGAGGGATCCTCCTATTGTCAGTCACTCTTTCGTACATAGTTAGTACACTGTCCATACACCAAGCTGTTTAGAATGGGCTTTCTCTTCATTCAAAAGAAACTTAGTCACACCATAAAAGTACGTTCTTTCTTGCATTGAGCATTCTATGTCGTTTTCCTCCTAATCGGTCCACGCCGATCATATTTTTTTTTTGACTTTTCGCAGTTCAATTTTAGTGTCAGAATTTCACTCTTGTTCAATAATTACATTCTTACACACATTTGTGCTTTATAATTCCATATTCCGCATCCCTTCTTGCCACCTAATTGTTCTGGTACTCAGGTTGAGGATGCCAAACGGTTAAAACGTCGCTTAGAGACAGAGAAGCCACGGACTGATGCTACTGCAGAAATGTCTGAAGATCTCTTTGAAGGAGAAAAAGGCGAGGATGCTGGTGATGCATCTGTTGCCTATGGTGACAGCTCAGCTGGGAACACACCTAGGATCAGTGCCGTTGACAAGCTATACATAGTATTGATCAGGTACGGAATAGCTCTTTAACGTCATATTGTATTTTGTAGGCAAATTGTGCAATTGTAAGGAAACTACATGTTAATCACCAGTTCATCTCCAAGAGATTAATTAGTTCATTATGCACTGAACTATTATTCACATGAGGTGCAAATAACCTCACAGTTAGTGGGGAAGATCTTTATTCTGCTACCTGTATGCTGTATATGATTGTGCACCAAGGCTTCTGCAACACCATTCTTTAGAAAATAGATGATGAATTATGATCTAAAAACACCACCATTCACGTATTTAGCCTACTTACTGGTAATCAAACCTTTTAGACTCAGAACCGGTGGGATCACCTCTTGCAGTCTTGCTTTTATTCCCTACTTTGTTATATATATGATGCAATTTGCAGGTGCTGGAATTTTGTGTTAAAATGAAGCATCCGTTTAATTCCTTTGTGATGTATGATACTGCAGCCTTCATGGCCTGGTTCGTGGTGAGAACTTGGAGCTTGGCCGGGATTCAGATACTAGTGGGCAGGTATTGTTGCTGAATATACTTGTGTAATTAAGTACAAGTATTCTCCAGCATGAATAACTGTAAATTTATCCTTTAGTTAATTGGGGGTACTATTAATTCTATTTGATCATCTAAATATGCCAGCAACAGAACTGATCATATAATGATATAATTCCACTTGCTACATTGTGTTGGTTAATAGGTCAAATATGTTGTGGAACTTGCTAAAGCATTGAGTTCATGCCCTGGAGTATACCGGGTTGATCTGTTGACGAGGCAAATATTAGCACCTAATTATGATCGTGGATATGGTGAACCGTCAGAGACACTGGTACCAACAAGCTTCAAGAATCTTAAACAGGAAAGAGGAGAGAACAGTGGTGCATATATCACCCGAATACCATTTGGACCGAAAGACAAGTATCTAGCTAAAGAACATCTATGGCCTTATGTGCAAGAATTTGTTGATGGTGCACTCAGTCATATAGTGCACATGTCAAAGATCATAGGTGAAGAAATCGGCTGTGGACATCCAATGTGGCCTGCTGTGATTCATGGTCATTATGCCAGTGCAGGAGTTGCTGCTGCTCTGATATCTGGAGCACTTAACGTTCACATGGTATTTACTGGGCATTTTCTTGGGAAAGACAAGTTGGAAGGGCTTCTCAAGCAAGGGAGACAGACAAGGGAAGAAATAAATATGACATACAAAATAATGCGCCGAATTGAAGCAGAAGAATTATCTCTTGATGCATCTGAAATAGTAATTGCAAGTACTAGACAAGAGATAGAAGAGCAATGGAATTTGTATGATGGTTTTGAGGTCATGCTTGCAAGGAAGCTTCGTGCGAGAGTCAAGCGTGGTGCTAATTGCTATGGACGTTACATGCCTCGTATGGTTGTGAGTATACTGTACACATCCTAACTCTGATTCTTATTTCTGTTACCATAATAATTACTGTTAGTTGTGGTGGAATTATTGTTCGAGAAATTGTGGCGAATTACATTTTATAGTTGGGCAGTTAGCAACTTAGCATCAGCCGTCGTTGCTGTCCATATTTGCTCTAGCATTTTCATATTCTTAATTCTCTATTTCTTGCTCTGCAGATAATTCCTCCAGGTGTTGAATTTGGCCATATGATTCATGAATTTGATATGGAAGGCGAGGAAGATAGCCATTCCCCAGCCTCTGAAGATCCGCCTATTTGGTCTGAGGTGCCTATGTTCTCCTGAGATTTGTCGATGCAATATTCACTTACTAGTTACATACACTTTTTAATTAACACTTGCTAATTCAGTTATTCGTTTATGCCTGTTTATCCTGTGTTTTGTTTATGCACTGATAATTTGTATACGATGACAGATAATGCGGTTCTTCACAAATCCTAGGAAACCTTTGATTCTGGCTGTTGCTCGTCCATACCCTGAAAAGAATATTACAACACTTGTGAAAGCTTTTGGTGAATGCAGACCATTGAGGGAGCTTGCTAACCTAGTAAGCTAAAAAAAACTTGATTATGATGTTCTGTATATATGGTATTTCAATATCATAAGTGTAATTAATTGAGTTCAATAGCTGTTAATTATGTGAAATGCTTTTAGCACTATTTTGTACTAACCTTTGATGTTGTGTTCCAGACACTGATTATGGGTAACCGTGAAGCTATTTCCAAAATGAGTAATATGAGTGCAGCTGTTTTGACATCAGTACTTACATTGATTGATGAATATGATTTGTATGGTCAAGTGGCATACCCAAAGCATCACAAACACTCAGAAGTTCTTGATATTTATCGTTTAGCAGCGAGAACGAAGGTATGGTGTTTCTGAGCTTAGCAAACAGTTGGTGCCATTCTTTCCCTTGTTTTAAATATCCAGCTTCTGAAGTGTTCATGTTTAATTCTCCATCTATTTTGATCTGTTTCTGGTAAGAAAAATCCTCATGGTTAAGTAAATTAAATTATTCAAATGGCTGAAGGTCTTAATATCTGATCCTCTGAAGTTACTTACAGCAATAACTTTTTATGTTAGGTAGATTTATTACCAGTTATGCTTTAGTACTTATATCATGTACTTTTGTGTTGATGTTGATCGTCCATTGAACATATGCAGGGTGCTTTTGTAAATGTAGCTTACTTTGAACAATTCGGTGTTACCTTGATAGAGGTAATAATCAGTGAAATTTAAATTCAGTTTTGTACTCCTTCCGTCTGGAAATACTTGTCATCAAAATGGATAAAAGGGAATGTATCTAGACTTATTTTAGTTCTAGATACATCTCTTTCTATCCATTTTGATGACAAGTATTTCTGGATGGAGGGAGTAGTTGCTACCATTTATGCATTCTAATTATCTCCAATATGTTCTTTTTAAGAGCAGGCTGCCATGCATGGTTTACCTGTAATTGCAACAAAAAATGGAGCTCCTGTTGAAATTCACCAGGTTCTTGCATCACATTAACTTGATTTTACATGGAAAATCATATCAATTCGTGGCTGTAATGAAGATTCACATGCTCATTTCTGGTGATCTTTGATGCAGGTGTTGGACAACGGCCTGCTTGTTGATCCCCACGATCAGCATGCAATTGCAGATGCACTCTATAAGCTTCTTTCTGACAAGCAACTCTGGTCAAGATGTAGAGAAAATGGGCTGAAAAATATACACCGGTTTTCTTGGCCTGAACATTGCAAGAATTACTTGTCGAGGATATTAACTCTTAGCCCAAGATACCCTGCTTTTCCGGGCAATGAAGACCAGATTAAGGCACCTATCAAGGAAAGGAAGTGTATCATCGTTATTGCCGTAGACTCTGCCAGCAAGAAAGATCTGGTCTGTATCATAAAAAATTCTATTGAGGCTACACGTAAAGAAACGTTGTCAGGTTCAACAGGTTTTGTGTTGTCGACTTCCCTGACAATGTCAGAGATACATTCCCTATTAATATCTGCAGGCATGGCTCCTACAGATTTTGATGCTTTCATATGCAATAGTGGGAGTGATTTATTTTACCCTTCGCGGGCTGGTGATTCACCAAGCACTTCCCGCGTGACATTTGCATTAGACCGTACTTACCAGTCTCATATCGAGTATCGTTGGGGAGGAGAAGGTTTAAGGAAGTACCTAGTGAAGTGGGCTTCCTCGATAGTAGAAAGAAGGGGAAGAACTGAAAAACAGGTTATTTTTGAAGATGCAGAGCACTCCTCAACATGCTGCTTTGCATTTAGAGTGGTCAATCCAAATTATGTAAGTCTTTCATTTCAAAAATCTTCTGGCAGTTGGTTGGCATTTTGCTTGTATATGCATTCCATGGTCTGTTCAAATCCATTGTTTTATTGGCAGTCCTTTATGCAAGCTTTCTAATTATCATTGACATATTGTTTTGCAGTTACCTCCTTTGAAGGAGCTGCAAAAGTTGATGAGAATCCAGTCACTGCGTTGCCATGCTCTTTATAACCACAGTGCTACCAGGCTATCTGTAATTCCAATTCATGCATCACGGTCCCAGGCTCTAAGGTTCGATTTCCTTACTTCATGCGTTTACCATATCGTGAACTTCTTGTGTACACTATTTGCAGTATTGTTGGGTGGAAAAAGGTTTAAAAAAAATCGTGGCTTAAAATGTGGATCTGGCCTTATCGATTCCTTGTGTGCCGATAATCATCTGTATTTTGATATTTTCCATAGAAGATTAGACATATCTGTCGAGGGAAAACACCACTCCTTTCCTTTGTTTGAGAATTCCTGCTAGAGCAGAGTCACAAACTCCTAAATGATGTGCAAGTGTAACTCCAGTGCAATAGACTCCGATGAATATTTCAGTCGGGTTTACCGTTAGCCTGTATATATTGTGAAGAACAAGGAATGCACATTATATGCTGTTTAGGCCAAATATTTGCTGCTGTCTAAAGGAAATCAGAGGCTAGTCGAATTACCTTTTTCGTGTTTAATTCCCATATGCACCTACCTAGTAAGTAACAAAAATTCCTGTTCTTGTAGGTACTTGTCTGTTCGTTGGGGCATAGAGTTGCGAAACGTCGTGATTCTTGTTGGTGAAAGCGGCGACTCAGATTACGAAGAGCTGTTTGGAGGCCTTCACAAGACGATTGTCCTGAAGGGCGAGTTCAACACACCCGCAAACAGGATCCACACGGTCAGGCGGTACCCGCTACAAGACGTCATCGCGCTCGATTGCTCAAACATCATCGGGGTCGAGGGCTGCAGTGCCGACGACCTGACGCCTACTCTGAAGACGCTCGGCATACCGACAAAGTGACAGATAGACATATAATTTTTGCCTTTTTTCTTTATACGATGAGAGGACCGAACAATATACGAATATAGCAAATATATACTGTCGTTTCCATGCTCGATGGAAATACCGATTTTGCCTGCAAGACGTGTGGTGTTGTGTGCGCTTTGTCACCTGAGCTGTGAATAACAACATTCCGGTCATGTTTCCGTCGAGCCCGGCCCTGTCATGTGAGAATTCTGGAATGAACAACAAATCCAGAACAGGAGGAAGAAATCTGTTGAGCGCTTGAAATGTTGTTAACAGAACATTATAAGGAATTCTGTGATGAACAACGACTCCAGACGAGGAAGAAATCTGTTTGAGCGCTTTAACTGTTGTTAACAGGACATTTTAAGGAAGAATTTTTACAGCTCTGAAGTCTTCCCGAATACCACTGCTCAAAAGCGAACCAAGCTTGCAGATTGAACCCGCTTGTGCTCACAGACCAAAGGTGGGATACTATGTGTGATTTACTGTCACTGAAAAGTGGGACACACAATCACTCCCTGCTCTGTTTTTCTTGTTCTTTTTACCTGTATACTCCTTTGTGGTTAAGATATTTCATTCTGCATCTAAAACCTGTGTTGTACTCCCTCCGTTCCTAAATGTAGTAACTACCAAAACTTGCTGCATTTAGGAACGGAGGGAGTACTGCTGTGTTGGGTTTGCTTCTGATCTGCAAGAAAGCAGTGTTTAATCAGCTCGTCCTTTGCCCAAACACCTTGTCTCGTTGCCACTTATAGCACTGCCGATCGATGCTGGTAAGCTGGTTATGACTACTCCTAGTGAATAATTGTGTTGTGGCTGCTGTATCTTTATGTAACGTAATGCAAGGCGACAGCTCTGGCTTCCTAATCTTACAAGTGCCAGCATGACAATAAATCCCCATTGTCCTGCATGGCTTGCGCTCAAAGCGAAGGATGGATATGTAGATGACGCTGAACACCAGTGCACTGCACTGTATCTGTATGTGTAGCTTGCACCCAAAGCATGTGCAACATACTCTGGTTTGGTGCAGTAGCTGCACCAGTCACATACACACACCATGCCGACCCTCTTGCCTCTTTTCATCAGCGAGTTTTTTGTCAAATAAAAAACAGAGCCTGCTCTGGCCGGGGAAATTTGGTCTTGGTCTCTCTCTCTCTTTTTTTTTTCTTTTTTTTTGAAATCCTTGGACTTGGTCTTGGTCATGTTGCTTGTTCATCTACGTAGGTGAAAAGAGAGGTAGTACGTTTATACGGTCGATGCCAACTCGTAAGGCCAACTCCACCGCGCGACCCCAAACGGATGTCCGTTTTGTCCGGATTCTGTCCGTTTGGGTAGCGATTTGGGGTCGTGTCCTGGGATGCGGTGGCCATACGCCCAGCGCGCGGACGTATCCTTTTGCCCTATCCCGTCCGTCAGGGCCAAAAATACCTAAATTTTCATCAAAACTAGTTTACAACCCAAATATTTGTCTAAAAATTAAAATAGTTTTACAACCCAATTAAAATTGTCTTTAATAAAATATTTTTACAACCAAATCGAAATCGTCTTGACTAAACATAAAATGGACCAATACATCTATTGGCTGCCAATGTGATCCCACACATGCTCAACCAAGTCATTTTGAAGATTCAAATGAGTGTGCCAATCACGCATCTCACGGTGGAATTGAGCAAACTGTTCAAATGTGGCCGGGTCTTGGTGCAGGGGCTCAATATTTTCACCTTGATAGTCAAATCCTTGATCACACAAGCAGTCATCACCTCCCAAAGCTTCCTTTCATCCCATGACAGTGCAGGGTTTCGAACGATACCTCACCGGGATTGAAGCACACCAAAAGCACATTCCACATCCTTTCTAACACTCTCTTGCATTTGGGCAAATCTCTTTCTCTTCTCACCTTGGGGTTTCGAGATTGTCTTCACAAAAGTTGACCACTGAGGATATATACCATCTGCTAGATAGTATCCCTTGTTGTAATGGTGGCCGTTGATCTCAAAGTTGACAGGTGGGGAGTGGCCTTCTGCAAGCCTCGCGAAGACTGGAGAACGCTGCAGCACGTTGATATCATTGTGAGAACCTGCCATGCCGAAGAAAGAATGCCATATCCAAAGATCCTGTGATGCCACCGCTTCTAATATGACAGTGCACGCCTTGACATACCCTTTGTACTGGCCCTGCCAAGCAAATGGACAGTTCTTCCATTCCCAGTGCATACAATCTATGCTGCCAAGCATGCCTGGAAAGCCTCTAGTTGCGTTGGTCGCTAACAATCTCTCTGTATCAGCGGCAGTTGGCTGCCTCAAGTACTCTGGGCCAAACACCTCGATCACAACCTGGCAAAACTTGTACATTGACATCAGAAATGTTGTCTCACTCATACGCACATACTCATCCACCAGATCGCCTGAAATTCCATATGCAAGCATGCGGATGGTCACGGTGCATTTCTGGTAAGAGGAGAATCCAAGCTTGCCAAGGGCATCCGTCTTGCACTCGAAGTATGGGTCATGAGCAACCACTCTCTCTCGGATACGATTGAACACATGCCTTGCCATTCGAAAACGGCGACGGAATTTATCCGGCTTGAAGAGCGGGGTGTTGGCAAAGTAATCGTTATAGAGCAGGGCATGCCCTCTCTCCCTGTTGCGGTTTAGGTTGGGAGCACGGCCAGGGAGTGACCCCCTGTACCGAGGAAGCTGCCGTTGAATGTGGTCGTGAACGACCAGTGCAGCCACCACAATATCTTCATCATCCGACGACGAATCGTCCGATGAACAAAGAAAGTGATGGAAGAAAAACTCGTCTCCACTGTCCATACCTTTGTGGGCAAAATGCCGAACACCTTGCGGGCGTGATGGCGAAGAGGCCGCGATGATCACCTCGACGCAGCAGGGGTGGTTGCCGGCCGGCTACTGGCCGCTGTGGAGCTCTCGTCGGGAGTTGCCGAGGACGTCGTGCTGCGTCACTGGCGGTCCTGTCCCCTCTGTGGCCGGCAAAGACGTCGAAGGCCAAACCTCCGATCGACAGCCAAAACTACGGCCACAGCACGGGCGTGGTGGTGGCCATGTCAAGAAGTGGTTTGGTAGGGACGGCCGGAGGCTGCGCGGTGAGGAGGCGGCCGGAGAATAGCGGCGGCGCCGGCGGCGTGGCGGGGCGAGAGAGAGAGGGTGAAAGCGTTGGGAGTGGAGGGACTGCTAGTGTCCCCGACAGGCGGGCCACGGGGGGACAAGGGCGTGCGTCCAAGCCGTCCGCGCGCGTCCGTTTCATCCCAAACCGAGCGCAAGTTTGGACCGGGGATGGATCGAAAACGGACGGAATCCGGACATTTGTCTGTTTGAGGCCGTGCGTTGGGCTGCGCTATTCGTCTATTTTACCTTAAATGAACGGGAGCGGACATGATAGGGTCGCGCGATGGAGTTGGCCTAACCGCCGGGGGGATTTGCAGTTGGAGTGATTGGTGATCGGTTTGTGGTTGGCCATCTGCATCTGCATCTGTATCCCAGGGATTGCGGCACGCCTGCCCGCGTCTCCTGAAACTCAACGTTGCACACGCCAAGCAAAGGGATATGCGCTGGTCAACGTCGTGCCATCCTCTCCGAGAATTTATGTGTGCGGGTGTGTGTGAAAGGGCGCGGCTGCGTGTGTCCGAGTAATGAGGCCTGCACTGCGTCCCACACGTGTCGTGGCTTCGGTGTCACCTAATTACGCAGACGACGGACACGAGTGAGGTGAGGTGAGCCCTGTCTTGCCCTGGAAAACGGAGAGATGGCGTACGTATCCGTTGCATTCCTGGCCCAGGAAGAAATGATTATTATGGCTTGGAAGCAACCACACACATTGTCGTCGCTCCCTGTCGACAAAATCCATCACAGGCTCCGTTCAAGCAACCGTCGAGGCATGGGGCAAAAGGGGTCGAGAATTGGAGATTGTGTTTTCCATCATGAAGAAAACAACCTGTTTTCATCGCAGAATGTTTCAAATTCGAGGCTTCTTTCCGGCTTAGTCAGTTGGGCAACTCTAACGCTGATCATCCAAACGGACATCGTGTCCATGGACAGCGATAGGAGTGGAGGTCATTCAACCAAATGCACCAATAATTTGCCTTGGCTCGGCCTCCTTCGCTCAATCAAGCCCTTGTTGTGTCGGAACGGTTGAATCAACACCTTTATCTTCATTGACCATGGTGATCTTGATGGAATTGGGAATCAAGGAGAGTGACATGTGATGCACATTGAACTTCATCCAACAATGCGTATCTATAAAGTGCTTCTTCTCTGTCTTTTGGTATTACATGCGTGCAGGCTAGCACATGAAGACAATGAATGGTTAACGAGTTTTAACATTGAGCAAATCAATAAAATGACAACACATAAAGCAACAAGTCACAAAACTTGTGAGCTCGTTGAGTAACGTGTCACTTGGCACCGGTTTTGCACTTGTTTGTAAAAGCCACAATACTTGTTGACAACCTCTTGAATGTTATACCATCGATAGTTGAGCGACTTTGGATTGCGATCATGGAACTTCCATGCAGTAGGGAGCATAACACTTTTACTCATGAAACCAATCATGCACACTTTGCTAAAATGTCCCGCCCTTTTTGCTCCATGCCATGAAATAGACTGATACTAGTTGCCAACCACACCTCACACAACAATTCATCCTCCTTTAGGGAGAAATTTAGTTCTCTATTCTTCTTTGGGCTGGCACCCGACAACCAGTGCTTGTCCAACTACATGTCTGTTGGGTGTTCGACTGCAACTGTTCCTTTGACCGGGAGGTCTGCCCTTGTCAGTCTTCGTAGCCGCCTTTTGTCATGGATAATGTTCAGCATCGCCTCGTCGTCTACCGCCGCCCCGCTTGGATGAGGCATTCCGGCAAACAATGACCTGGCACCGACGGACAATAGCTCCACAACCAGCATCTGCGACCGAACCAACGCCGACAACTATGATTCCGTGAAAATGTAGTGGTGTTGAGATCGGCGGTGAACGGGACACGATGGACGGAGATTAAGTAGGATGTGGACTGCTGCTACGATTGCCCGGGCAACACCAGCGTGCAGGCGCGCTTTGTCGAAGGAGGCCCGCCCTGACCAGCCATCTTTGCATCGCCCGCCTTCTTATTTGCCTTGTAGCGGCGAGCATTGCGTTCCACGGACACGACCTTGCGGGCGGCCACCACCCTTGGGTCCTTCGGCTGCAGACGACCGAATGGCGGGCCGGTCTTCCGCGCGGAATAGTGACAGGAATTTCCAAATGCACGGGCTCCCACTTAGTTTTGGGCGGGCTGGGCATGTCAGAGTCTGACGTGACAGGCGTCTGGACTCCCCTAAACCTCCCCGTTGGTGCCAGTTCGTGGGATATCGAACATCTAGACAAGTCTGAAGAAATTTAGTGACCAACATTGAATGACAAAATCAAGACATTTAGACACGATTTGATGATCTGCTTTGGAGTTGCCCTTGGTACTGAAAAGAAGTGCCCTACATACCTTAAGGGACCCTTAAACTATATGCGTCTGTCCCAACAACATGGTCCTGACTTTTTTTTTCATCCAACACGGCCTTGTATTCGTCCGTGGACGTCTTTCCCCCCCTCAAACCGGGGGGTGGGGAGGGGGGGGGGCTTTACGGGTGTCTGCACCGTTGTCAGGCACGCGCCTGACAACCCACCCAAAACCCTCTTCCTAGCCCGCACCCTTTTTTGCCTGAAGCGTTCTGCGTCACATTCATGCTGGCCAATAGTGGCCGCGACCTCTCACTAGGGCTGGCATTTTAGCGGTGCACCAATCGAGAGCGTTGGCTGCTGCACGCGTCTTTGCTCTGCATTGAAACGCCGTCCGTCCGCCCACCCGCCTTTATTAAACCAACACGCGTGCCAATGAATCTACTCTGGTGCTGACACGTTCATCCGCCTGCCAGTCAGCATTAAACACTATACCCCGCCTCTTGTCGCCTAGCATCCGCCGCTATTTAAACGTGGGTAGGCGTCGGACAGTAGCCGCACTATACCTTCGCTCTCATCTCCTCTTTGTAGCACCCACACCATGTCCTCGAGCTCCAAAGCCCCGTGGAAGGTCTATCCGGCAAGCAGAAGAAGGAACACTCCGGCATTGTAGCCAGCTGGGTGGCTTGACGAGCCAGTCGGATGCAAACAGGCTTGTTGGCAAGCTCTCTGGAGCCGGAACCGGCGGCACCGCCAGGCCGTCCTCACCCGTTCCAGGCTGACCAATGCCATAGCCCGCCAAATCCGCCGCGAGCGATGGCGGCAACGACGACTGTCTTCCCTTGCCAAAAACCAACCGATGATCCGGTCTTCGTGGAGGCGAAGGCTATTCTTTCCCTCCCACCGAAGCATTTAGCTCTGAGGCGCACGGTGGTCTGGTGAGCTTGCTGCTGGACATAGAAAAGACGTGTCGTGGAAAATGGGATCCGCCGTGACTGGCGGTAGACTGGGTTAGAATTGTATAGCCTGGTCTGTTATAATTTAGTTGAAATATGTTCAAAATGTAAATATTTTTATTTGGTTTATATGAAAATCATTCGGTTTACACGAATTTTCTCAGGCCTATCGAAATTGGTTTTGAAATGTATACAACTACGGTTGAATGGCGGGCTCCCGCATTAGTGCCCGTAACTGTCCCATCGGTCCGTCCGTTTTGGGAATCAGCGTTGGAGACGGCCGAAACAAGTGCTCTCCTAGAGGCGGTCGTTCGTTGGTTGGAGCTTCTCCTAGAGGCGGTGCGTTTCACTCTCATTTGAACACAAAGTGCATGTGTACACACACGGTGAGCACGCACGCACGCACGTCCGGCCTAAACATAAACAGAAGGGAGAAGCCAGCGAGCCTGCTTTGACCGGCCGATCACCTGGGTCGGCTCCGGAACGAGACCATCATGGATTTTATTTATCACATCAATCGGACACGCCGCGCCGATCATCAATTCCGTTCGGTCACAGCGACACGAGACGGTCGCCGGTGGAGCGAGTCGTCTTCCTCTCTTTATGTTGGAAACAAATATTTTGGCAATGCAACTCGATATATTGATCGGTGCATAGCGCACGTATATATGGAATACAAGGTGGACCACAACCTCAACTATACAATGATTAGGAGGTGGGCCGGACTATACAATATACATGCGCAAACCATATATTCAACACCCCCCGCAGTCGAAGCGTCGCCGGAGACGCAAAGACTGGACCTGAACTCCTCGAAAACAGAAGTAGGCAGTCCTTTTGTCATAACATCGGCAAACTGTTGCGCCGTCGGGACATGGAGGACCCGGATGCGCCCAAGGGCCACCTGCTCACGAACAAAGTGTATGTCGAGCTCAATGTGCTTCGTTCGTCGATGATGGACCGGGTTGGCGGAAAGGTACACGGCGGAGACGTTGTCGCAGTAGACGAGTGTGGCCTTGTGAACATCACAAAGCAACTCCTGGAGCAGCTGACGAAGCCAAGAGCATTCGGCAACGGCGTTAGCCACTGCCCGATACTCTGCCTCGGCACTCGAGCGAGAGACTGTGGGCTGTCGCTTGGAAGACCAAGAGATCAGAGACGGCCCAAGGTAGACACAGTACCCCGAAGTGGAGCGCCGTGTGCCCGGGCAGCCAGCCCAGTCCGCATCAGAGTAGGCGACGAGGTCGGTAGAGGCGGAGGCCGTCAGTGTAAGTCCCATGGACGTAGTGCCGCGTATGTAACGGAGGATACGCTTCACCAAGGTCCAGTGAGAGTCACGCGAAGCATGCATGTGAAGACAGACCTGCTGAACGGCATACTGCAAGTCGGGGCGCGTCAGAGTGAGGTACTGCAAGGCACCCACAATGGAGCGATAGAAGGCCGCGTCGGATGCGAGAGAGCCCTCCAGAGCTGAAACCTTGGCCTTGGTGTCAACAGGCGTGGGAGCAGGCTTGCAGTTAAGCATGCCGGCACGATCGAGAAGCTCATAGGCGTAACGCTGCTGGTGCAGAAAGAACCCATCTGGCCGTCGAACCACCTCAATGCCGAGGAAGTAGTGGAGGGGCCCCAAGTCCTTCAGGGCAAACTCATCGCGAAGACGAGCAGTAAGCCGCTGGAGAAGCGCGACAGTGGAAGCCGTCAGGATGATGTCGTCGACGTAGAGCAACAAGTAGGCCGTGTCAACCCCGTGATGGTACACGAAGAAGGACGCGTCGGAGCGGGTCGATGTAAATCCGAGCGTCTGCAGGAAGGCAGCGATGCGCTGGTACCAGGCCCGAGGTGCCTGCTTCAACCCGTAAAGAGAACGGGAGAGCAAGCACACATGATCCGGATGTGTGGCGTCGACGAAGCCGGTGGGCTGCTCACGGAACACCTACTTGGCGAGGTGGCCGTGCAAGAAGGCGTTGGAGACGTCCAACTGATGCACGGGCCAAGCTCGGGAGACGGCCAGCTGAAGCACGGTGCGGATCGTGCCCGGTTTAACAACCGGAGCAAAAGTGTCGGTGAAGTCCACACCCGCACGTTGCCGAAAGCCTCGAACCACCCAACGAGCTTTGTAGCGCTCGAGAGTCCCGTCGGGACGAGTCTTATGCCGAAAGACCCACTTGCCCGTGATGATGTTGGCACGAGGTGGCCAAGGGACAAGCTGCCAGGTGCGGTTCCGTTGGAGTGCATCGAACTCTTCCTGCATCACAGCGAGCCAATGAGGGTCCCGAAGGGTGGCTCGAGCTGACAATGGGAGAGGGGACGGCTCGGAGACGGAAGCGGCGAGAATATACTCATCGCGGGTGTACCGCGTACTCGGGCGGAAGGTATCGGCCCGAGAGCGAGTCATCGGGCGGGGCAGCGAGTCCGGGGCGACGGGCGAGGACGAAGAAGAGCCCGCCGCCACTGAGGCCGCGGGTGAGGCCGCCGCGGGCGAGGCCGCCGACGAGGGCGCGGGGAAGGCCGCGGCGAGAGCACGGGGGGCGCCGAGGAGGCCCAAGCCGATGGTGGCGCAAGGGGCGTCGCAGGCGCCGAGAGGGGTGCAGCCCCTAAGGAAGCCGGCCGGGGAGGAACTCGACCCGGGGCATTGGGGGCACCCTCAAAGCCAGGGGGCGGCCCGAGAGAGGCGCCCGAGCAGCCGTCACCAGGAGCGGGCAAGGCCGCAACATCCGAAGGTACCTGCTGAAACGGAAAAACCATCTCATCATAGTAAACGTGTTGGGAAGTGATGACCCGATGTGAGATAGGATCATAGCAGCGGTAGCCTTTGGTGTTGGGGGGATAGCCAAGAAAAATACAGGCCATGGACCGTGGTGCGAGCTTATGAGAAGTAGTGGAAGCGATGCTAGGGTAGCACAAGCAACCGAAAATGCGAAGCTCGATGTAGGAAGGTGGCGTGCCGAATAAAAGATGATGAGGAGCAAAATTTCCGCGAGTGCGACAGGGACGGATGTTGAGGAGTAGTGATGCGGTGGCGAGCGCGTCAGGCCAGAAACGTGGTGGCACGTTGGCGTGAAAGAGGAGGGTGCGAACACAGTCATTAAGAGTGCGAAGCACGCGCTCAGCGCGGCCATTTTGTTGCGAAGTGTACGTGCAAGTGAGACGAAAAATCGTGCCGTGTGTGGCGAGAAGGTTGCGGATTGCAAGATTATCGAACTCTTTCCCGTTGTCTGTTTGCAACGCATGAATGGGGCGACCAAACTGCGTGGAGACATAGGAGTAGAATGCGGTGAGAGTGGCAACAGAATCCGACTTTCGCCGCAACGGGAAGGTCCAGACATACTGCGAAAAATCATCAAGGCTAACAAGATAATAAAGATAGCCCGTGTTACTTGCAACAAGAGAGGTCCAAACATCACTATGAATTAACTCAAATGGGTATGAAGCAATATGCGAGGAATGATGGGGAACGTAGCATAAATTCAAAATTTTCCTACGTGTCACCAAGATCTATCTATGGAGTCATCTAGCAACGAGGGAGGAGTGGATCTACATACCCTTATAGATCGCGCGCGGAAGCGTTCAAGAGAACGGGGTTGATGGAGTCGTACTTGTCGTGATCCAAATCACCGATGATCCTCAGTCTACGGACCTAGTCCGCATAATTGCTACTATCAACTTTCAACTAAATTTTCTCTAGGAACATAACTAAACAGTAGAACTAAAGCGCGAGCTACGACATAATTTGCGAAGACCTTTTGACTATGTCCAGGATAATTAAGTTAATCTTATGAACTCCCACTCAGATAGACATCCCTCCAGTCATCTAAGTGATTACATGATCCGAGTCAACTAGGCCGTGTCCGATCATCATGTGAGACGGACTAGTCAACATCGGTGAACATCTTCATGTTGATCGTATCTACCATACGACTCATGCTCGACCTTTCGGTCTCTTGTGTTCCGAGGCCATGTCTGTACATGCTAGGCTCGTCAAGTTAACCTAAGTGTTTCGCATGTGTTCCAAGGCCACGTCTGTACATGCTAGGCTTGTCAACACCCGTTGTATTCGAACGTAAGAATCTATACACCCTATCATCACGTGGTGCTTCGAAACGACGAACTTTCACAACGGTGCACAGTTAGGGGGAACACTTTCTTGAAATTTTAATGAGGGATCATCTTATTTACTACCGTCGTTCTAAGCAAATAAGATGTATAAACATGATAAACATCACATGCAATCAAACAGTGACATGATATTGCTCCTTTTGATATCCATCTTCGGGGCTCCATGATCATCATCGTCACCGGCATGACACCATGATCTCCATCATCATGATCTCCGTCATCGTGTCTTCATGAAGTTGTCTCGCCAACTATTACTTCTACTTCTACAGCTAACGGTTAGCAATAAAGTAAAGTAATTACATGACGTTTATGTTGACACGCAGGTCATAAATAAATTAAGACAACTCCTATGGCTCCTGCCGGTTGTCATACTCATCGACATGCAAGTCGTGATTCCTATTACAAGAACATGATCATCTCATACATCACATATATCATTCATCACATCCTTTGGCCATATCACATCACATAGCATACCCTGCAAAAACAAGTTAGACGTCCTCTAATTGTTGTTTGCATGTTTTACGTGGCTGCTATGGGTTTCTAGCAAGAACGTTTCTTACCTACGCAAAAACCACAACGTGATATGCCAATTGCTATTTACCCTTCATAAGGACCCTTTTCATCGAATCCGATCCGA
>NC_041392.1:712339422-712347630 GCF_002162155.2 Triticum dicoccoides
TGGGGAACGTAGCATAAATTCAAAATTTTCCTACGTGTCACCAAGATCTATCTATGGAGTCATCTAGCAACGAGGGAGGAGTGGATCTACATACCCTTGTAGATCGCGCGCGGAAGCGTTCAAGAGAACGGGGTTGATGGGGTCGTACTCGTCGTGATCCAAATCACCGATGATCCTAGCGCCGAACGGACGACGCCTCCGCGTTCAACACACGTACGGAGCAGCGACATCTCCTCCTTCTTGATCCAGCAAGGGGGGAGGAGAGGTTGATGGAGATCCAGCAGCACGACGGCGTGGTGGTGGAAGTAGCGGGATTCCAACAGGGCTTCGCCAAGCGCTGCGGGAGGAGGGAGATGTGTCATGGGAGGGAGAGGGAGGCGCCATGGCTTAAATGTGGTTGCCCTCCCTTCCCCCCACTATATATAGGGCCAAGGGAGAGGGGGAGGGGGGCGCAGCCTTGGCCCTTCCTCCAAGGAAGGGTGCGGCCAGGGAGGAGTCCATCCTCCCCAAGGCACCTCGGAGGTGCCTTCCCCCTTTAGGACTCTTCCTTTCCTTATCTCTTGGCGCATGGGCCTCTTGGGGCTGGTGCCCTTGGCCCATACAGGCCAAGGAGCACACCCCTACAGCCCATGTGCCCCCCGGGGTAGGTGGCCCCACCCGGTGGACCCCCGAGACCCTTTCGGTGGTCCCGGTACAATACCGGTAACCCCGAAACTTGTCCCGATGGCCGAAATAGCACTTACTATATATAACTCTTTACCTCCGGACCATTCTGGAACTCCTCGTGATGTCCGGGATCTCATCCGGGACTCCGAACAACTTTCGGGTTACCGCATACTAATATCTCTATAACCCTAGCGTCACCGAACTTTAAGTGTGTAGACCCTACGGGTTCGGGAGACATGCAG
Source organism: Triticum dicoccoides (assembly GCF_002162155.2). Classification (NCBI taxonomy): domain Eukaryota; kingdom Viridiplantae; phylum Streptophyta; class Magnoliopsida; order Poales; family Poaceae; genus Triticum; species Triticum dicoccoides. The sequence goes on from NC_041392.1 coordinate 712,340,331, forward strand.
ACATGACCGAGATGACTCTCCGGTCAATAACCAACAGCGGGATCTGGATACCCATGTTGGCTCCCACATGTTCCACGATGATCTCATCGGATGAACCACGATGTCAAGGACTTAATCAATCCCGTATACAATTCCCTTTGTCTAGCGGTACGATACTTGCCCGAGATTCGATCGTCGGTATCACGATACCTTGTTCAATCTCGTTACCGGCAAGTCTCTTTACTCGTTTCGTAACACATCATCCTGTGATCAACTCCTTGATCACATTGTGCACATTATGACGATGTCCTACCGAGTGGGCCCAGAGCTACCTCTCCGTTTACACGGAGTGACAAATCCCAGTCTCGATTCGTGCCAACCCAACAGACACTTTCGGAGATACCTGTAGTGTACCTTTATAGCCACCCAGTTACGTTGTGACGTTTGGCACACCCAAAGCACTCCTACGGTATCCAGGAGTTGCACAATCTCATGGTCTAAGGAAATGATACTTGACATTGGAAAAGCTTTAGCATACGAACTACATGATCTTGTGCTAGGCTTAGGATTGGGTCTTGTCCATCACATCATTCTCCTAATGATGTGATCCCGTTATCAACGACATCCAATGTCCATGGTCAGGAAACCGTAACCATCTATTGATCAACGAGCTAGTCAACTAGAGGCTTAATAGGGACATGGTGTTGTCTATGTATCCACACATGTATCTGAGTTTCCTATCAATACAATTCTAGCATGGATAATAAACGATTATCATGAACAAGGAAATATAATAATAACTAATTTATTATTGCCTCTAGGGCATATTTCCAACAGTCTCCCACTTGCACTAGAGTCAATAATCCAGTTCACATCGATATGTGATTAACACTCAAGGTCACATCCCCATGTGACTAACACCCAAATAGTTTACTAGAGTCAATAATCTAGTTCACATTACCATGTGATTAACACTCGATGAGTTCTGGGTTTGATCATGTTATGCTTGGGAGAGATGTTATAGTCAACGGGTCTGAATCTTTCAGATCCGTATGTACTTCGCAAATCTCTATGTCATCTTGTAGATGCAGCTACTACGCTATATTTGGAGCCATTTCAAATAACTGTTCTACTTGGAGCTATTCTAAATTGTTGCTCCATTATACGTATCCGGTATCTCTACTCAGAGCTATCCGGATAGGTGTTAAGCTTGCATCGACGTAACTCTTTACATCGAACTCTTTATCACCTCCATAACCGAGAAACATATCCTTATTCCTCTAAGGATAATTTAGACCACTATCTGGTGATCTACTCCTAGATTACCTTTATACCCTCTTGCCAGATATGTGGCAAGGCACACATCAGGTGCGGTACTTAGCATGGCATACCGTATAGAGCCTATGACAAAAGCATAGGGGACGACATTCGTCCTTTCTCTTTCTTCTGCCGTGGTCGAGCTTCATACCTTACAACTCAGGCAAGTACTCCATCTTTGACTGATCCATCTTGAACCCCTTCAAGATCATGTCAAGGTATGTGCTCATTTGAAAGTACCATTAAGAATTTTGATCTATCCTTATAGATCTTGATGCTCAATGTTCAAGTAGCTTAATCCAGGCTTTCCATTGAAAAATACCTTCCAAATAACCCTATATGCTTTCCAGAAATTCTACGTCATTTCTGATCAACAATATGTCAACAACATATACTCATCAGAAATTCTATAGTGCTCCCACTCACTTCTTTGGAAATACAAGTTTCTCATAAACTTTGTATACACCCAAAATCTTTGATCATCTCATCAAAGCGTACATTCCAACTCCGAGATGCTTACTCCAGTCCTTAGAAGGATTGCTGGAGCTTTGCATACTTGTTAGCATCTTTCAGGATTGTTAAAACCTTCTGGTTGTATCACATACAACCTTTCCTCAAGAAAATCATGAGGAAACAATGGGTTTTGACATCCTATCTGCAAGATTTCATAAATAATGCAGTAATCGCTAATATAATTCCAACAGACTTTTAGCATCGCTACGTGTGAGAAAGTCTCATCGTAGTCAACTCCTTGAACTTGTCGGGAAACATCTTAACGACAAGTCGAGCTTTCTCAATGGTGACACTTACCATCATTGTCTGTCTTCCTTTTAAAATCCATATGTACCTAACAGCCTTACGACCATCAAGTAGTTCTTCCAAAGTCTACACTTTGTTTTCATACATGGATCCTATCTCGGATTTTATGGCCTCGAACCATTTATCGGAATCCGGGCCCACCATCGCTTCTCCATGGCTCATAGGTTCATTGTTGTCTAGCAACATGACTTCCAAGACAGGATTATGTACCACTCTGAAGTAGTACGCATCCTTGTCATCCCACGAGGTTTGGTAGTGACTTGATCTGAAGTTTCATGATCACTATCATAAGCTTCCACTTCAATTGGTGTAGGTGCCACAGGAACAACTCCATGTGCCCTGCCACACGCTAGTTGAAGAGATGGTTCAATAACCTCATCAAGTCTCCACCATCCTCCCACTCAATTCTTTCGAGAGAAACTTTTCCTCGAGAAAGGACCCGATTCTAGAAACAATCCCTTATTGCTTTCGAATCTGAGACAAGAGGTATACCCAACTGTTTTGGGTGTCCTATGAAGATGCATTTATCCGCTTTGGGTTCGAGCTTATCAGCCTGAAACTTTTTCACATAAGCGTCGCAGCCCCAAACTTTTAAGAAATGACAGCTTAGGTTTCCCTAAACCATAGTTCATACGGTGTCATCTCATCGGAATTACGTGGTGCCCCTTTTAAAGTGAATGTGGTTGTCTCTAATGCCTAACCCATAAACTATTGTGGTAATTCAATAAGAGACATCATGGTATGCATCATATCCGATGGGGTGCAGTTATGATGTTCGGACACACCATCACACTATGGTGTTCCAGGCTGTATTAGTTGTGAAACAATTTCCACAATGTCTTAATTCTGTGCCAAACTCGTAATTCAGATATTCATCTCTATGATCATATCATAGATATTTTATCCTCTTGTCACGACGATCTTTCAACTTCACCCTGAAATTACTTGAACCTTTCAATAATTCAGACTCGTGATTCATCAAGTAAATATACTCAACATCTACTCAAATCATCTGTGAAGTAAGAACATAACGATATCCACTACATGCCTCAGCACTCATTGGACTGCACACATCAAAAATGTATTACTTCCAACAAGTTGCTTCCTAGTTCCATTTTACTGAAAACGAGGCTTTCAGTCATCTTGCCCATGTGGTATAATTTGCATGTCTCAAGTGATTCAAAATCAAGTGAGTCCAAATGGTCCATTTGCATGGAGTTTCTTCATGCATATACACCAATAGACATGGTTCGCATGTCTCAAACTTTTCAAAAACGAGTGAGCCCAAAGATCCATCAACATGGAGCTTCTTCATGCGTTTTATACTGATATGACTTACGTGGCAGTGCCACAAGTAGGTGGTACTATCATTACTATCTTTTGGCATGAACATGTGTATCACTACGATCGAGATTCAATAAACCATTCATTTTAGGTGTAAGACCATTGAAGGTATTATTCAAATAAACAGAGTAACCATTATTCTCCTTAAATGAATAACCGTATTGCGATAGACATAATCCAATCATGTCTATGCTCAACGCAAACACCAATCTCGATGGTAGAGGGAGCGTACGATATTTGATCAACCTTGGAAATACTTCCAACACATATCGTCATCTCACCTTTTAGCTAGTCTCCGTTTATTCCGTAGCTTTTATTTCGAGTTACTAACACTTAGCAACCGAACCGGTATCTAATACCCTGGTGCTACTAGGAGTACTAGTAAAGTACACATTAACATAATGTATATCCAATATACTTCTATCGACAACCTTTTCATCTACCAAGTATCTAGGGTAATTCTGCTCCAGTGGCTGTTCCCCTTATTACAAAAGCACTTAGTCTCGGGTTTGGGTTCAACCTTGGGTTTCTTCACTAGAGCAGCAGCTGATTTGCCGTTTCATGAAGCATCCCTTTTTGCCCTTGCCCTCCTTGAAACTAGTGGTTTCACAAACCATCAACAATTGATGCTCCTTCTTGATTTCTACTTTTGTGGTGTCAAACATCGCGAATATCTCAAGGATCATCATATATGTCACCGATACATTATAGTTCATCACGAAGCTCTAGCAGCTTGGTGGTAATGACTTCAGAGAAACATCACTATCTCATTTCGAAGATCAACTCCCACTTGATTCAAATGATTGTTGTACTCAGACAATCTGAGCACAAGCTCAACAATTGAGCTTTTTTCCCTTAGTTTGCAGGCTAAGAAAATCGTCGGAGGTCTTATACCTCTTGACGTGGGCACGAGCCTGAAATCCCAATTTCAGCCCTCGAAACATCTCATATGTTTCGCGACGTTTTAAAACGTCTTTGGTGCCTCAGCTCTAAACCGTTTAACTGAACTATCACGTAGTTATCAAAATGTGTATGTCAGATGTTCACAACATCCACAGACGACGTTCGAGGTTCAGCACACTGAGCGGTGCATTAAGGACATAAGCCTTCTATGAAGCAATGAGGACAATCCTCAGTCTACGGACCTAGTCCGCATAATTGCTACTATCAACTTTCAACTAAATTTTCTCTAGGAACATAACTAAACAGTAGAACTAAAGCGCGAGCTACGACATAATTTGCGAAGACCTTTTGACTATGTCCAGGATAATTAAGTTAATCTTATGAACTCCCACTCAGATAGACATCCCTCCAGTCATCTAAGTGATTACATGATCCGAGTCAACTAGGCCGTGTCCGATCATCATGTGAGACGGACTAGTCAACATCGGTGAACATCTTCATGTTGATCGTATCTACCATACGACTCATGCTCGACCTTTCGGTCTCTTGTGTTCCGAGGCCATGTCTGTACATGCTAGGCTCGTCAAGTTAACCTAAGTGTTTCGCATGTGTTCCAAGGCCACGTCTGTACATGCTAGGCTTGTCAACACCCGTTGTATTCGAACGTAAGAATCTATACACCCTATCATCACGTGGTGCTTCGAAACGACGAACTTTCACAACGGTGCACAGTTAGGGGGAACACTTTCTTGAAATTTTAATGAGGGATCATCTTATTTACTACCGTCGTTCTAAGCAAATAAGATGTATAAACATGATAAACATCACATGCAATCAAACAGTGACATGATATTGCTCCTTTTGATATCCATCTTCGGGGCTCCATGATCATCATCGTCACCGGCATGACACCATGATCTCCATCATCATGATCTCCGTCATCGTGTCTTCATGAAGTTGTCTCGCCAACTATTACTTCTACTTCTACAGCTAACGGTTAGCAATAAAGTAAAGTAATTACATGACGTTTATGTTGACACGCAGGTCATAAATAAATTAAGACAACTCCTATGGCTCCTGCCGGTTGTCATACTCATCGACATGCAAGTCGTGATTCCTATTACAAGAACATGATCATCTCATACATCACATATATCATTCATCACATCCTTTGGCCATATCACATCACATAGCATACCCTGCAAAAACAAGTTAGACGTCCTCTAATTGTTGTTTGCATGTTTTACGTGGCTGCTATGGGTTTCTAGCAAGAACGTTTCTTACCTACGCAAAAACCACAACGTGATATGCCAATTGCTATTTACCCTTCATAAGGACCCTTTTCATCGAATCCGATCCGACTAAAGTGGGAGAGACAGACACCCGCTAGCCACCTTATGCAACTAGTACATGTTAATCGATGGAACCAGTCTCACGTAAGAGTACGTGTAAGGTCGGTCCGGGCCGCTTCATCCCACAATGCCACCGAATCAAGATTGGACTAGTAACGGTAAGCATATTGAACAAAATCAACGCTCACAACTACTTTGTGTTCTACTCGTGCATAGAAACTACGCATAGACCTAGCTCATGATGCCACTGATGGGGAACGTAGCATAAATTCAAAATTTTCCTACGTGTCACCAAGATCTATCTATGGAGTCATCTAGCAACGAGGGAGGAGTGGATCTACATACCCTTGTAGATCGCGCGCGGAAGCGTTCAAGAGAACGGGGTTGATGGGGTCGTACTCGTCGTGATCCAAATCACCGATGATCCTAGCGCCGAACGGACGACGCCTCCGCGTTCAACACACGTACGGAGCAGCGACATCTCCTCCTTCTTGATCCAGCAAGGGGGGAGGAGAGGTTGATGGAGATCCAGCAGCACGACGGCGTGGTGGTGGAAGTAGCGGGATTCCAACAGGGCTTCGCCAAGCGCTGCGGGAGGAGGGAGATGTGTCATGGGAGGGAGAGGGAGGCGCCATGGCTTAAATGTGGTTGCCCTCCCTTCCCCCCACTATATATAGGGCCAAGGGAGAGGGGGGGGGCAGCCTTGGCCCTTCCTCCAAGGAAGGGTGCGGCCAGGGAGGAGTCCATCCTCCCCAAGGCACCTCGGAGGTGCCTTCCCCCTTTAGGACTCTTCCTTTCCTTATCTCTTGGCGCATGGGCCTCTTGGGGCTGGTGCCCTTGGCCCATACAGGCCAAGGAGCACACCCCTACATCCCATGTGCCCCCCCTCCGAGGTAGGTGGCCCTGAAGGAAATATGCCCTAGAGGCAATAATAAAGTTATTATTTATTTCCTTATTTCATGATAAATGTTTATTATTCATGCTATAAATGTATTAACCGGAAACATAATACATGTGTGAATACATAGACAAACAGAGTGTCACTAGTATGCCTCTACTTGACTAGCTCGTTAATCAAAGATGGTTATGTTTCCTAACCATAGACAAAGAGTTGTTATTTGATTAACGAGGTCACATCATTAGTTGAATGATCTGATTGACATGACCCATTCCATTAGCTTAGCACCCGATCATTTAGTATGTTGCTATTGCTTTCTTCATGACTTATACATGTTCCTATGACTATGAGATTATGCAACTCCCGTTTGCCGGAGGAACACTTTGGGTGCTACCAAACATCACAACGTAACTGGGTGATTATAAAGGAGCATTACAGGTGTCTCCAAAGGTAGATGTTGGGTTGGCGTATTTCGAGATTAGGATTTGTCACTCCGATTGTCGGAGAGGTATCTCTGGGCCCTCTCGGTAATGCACATCACATAAGCCTTGCAAGCATTACAACTAATATGTTAGTTGTGAGATGATGTATTACGGAACGAGTAAAGAGACTTGCCGGTAACGAGATTGAACTAGGTATTGGATACCGACGATCGAATCTCGGGCAAGTAACATACCGATGACAAAGG
>NC_041392.1:712348424-712360791 GCF_002162155.2 Triticum dicoccoides
GGAAGGAGTAGGACTCCTCCCGCGCCCTCCTCCTGGCCGGCGCCCCCTCCCCCTTGGCTCCTTTATATACTGAGGCAGAGGCACCCCAGAAACACACAAGTTGATCCACGTGATCTATTCCTTAGCCGTGTGTGGTGCCCCCAGCCACCATATTCCTCGATAATACTGTAGTGGAGTTTAGGCGAAGCCCTGCTGCTGTAGTACATCAAGATTGTCACCACACCGTCGTGCTGACGGAACTCTTCCCCGACACTTTGCTGGATCGGAGTCCGGGGATCGTCATCGAGCTGAACGTGTGCTCGAACTCGGAGGTGTCGTAGTTTCGGTGCTTGATCGGTTGGATCGTGAAGACGTACGACTACTTCCTCTATGTTGTGTCAACGCTTCCGCAGTCGGTCTGCGTGGGTACGTAGACAGCACTCTCCCCTCTTGTTGCTATGCATCACATGATCTTGCGTGTGCGTAGGAATTTTTTTTGAAATTACTACGAAACCCAACAGTGGTATCAGAGCTAGGTTATTTATGTTGATGTTATATGCACGAGTAGAACACAAGTGAGTTGTGGGCGATATAAGTCATACTGCCTACCAGCATGTCATACTTTGGTTCGGCGGCATTGTTGGACGAGACGACCCGGACCAACATTACGTGTACACTTACGCGAGACCGGTTCCCCCGACGTGCTTTGCACACAGGTGGCTTGCGGGCGACTGTCTCTCCAACTTTAATTGAACCAAGTATGGCTACGCCCGGTCCTTGCGAAGGTTAAAACAGAGTCTATTTGACAAACTATCGTTGTGGTTTTGATGCGTAGGTGAGATTGGTTCTTGCTTAAGCCCGTAGCAGCCACGTAAAACTTGCAACAACAAAGTAGAGGACGTCTAACTTGTTTTTGCAGGGCATGTTGTGATGTGATATGGTCAAGACATGATGCTAAATTTTATTGTATGAGATGATCATGTTTTGTAACCGAGTTATCGGCAACTGGCAGGAGCCATATGGTTGTCGCTTTATTGTATGCAATGCAATCGCGATGTAATGCTTTACTTTATCACTAAGCGGTAGCGATAGTCGTGGAAGCATAAGATTGGCGAGACGACAACGATGCTACGATGGAGATCAAGGTGTCGCGCCGGTGACGATGGTGATCATGACGGTGCTTCGGAGATGGAGATCACAGGCACAAGATGATGGTGGCCATATCATATCACTTATATTGATTGCATGTGATGTTTATCTTTTATGCATCTTATCTTGCTTTGATTGACGGTAGCATTATAAGATGATCTCTTACTAAATTATCAAGAAGTGTTCTCCCTGAGTATGCACCGTTGCCAAAGTTCGTCGTGCCCAGACACCACATGATGATCGGGTGTGATAAGCTCTACGTCCATCTACAACGGGTGCAAGCCAGTTTTGCACACGCAGAATACTCGGGTTATACTTGACGAGCCTAGCATATGCAGATATGGCCTCGGAACACGGAGACCGAAAGGTCGAGCGTGAATCATATAGTAGATATGATCAACATAATGATGTTCACCACTGAAAACTACTCCATCTCATGTGATGATCGGTTATGGTTTAGTTGATTTGGATCACGTGATCACTTAGAGGATTGGAGGGATGTCTATCTAAGTGGGAGTTCTTAAGTAATATGATTAATTGAACTTTAATTTATCATGAACTTAGTCCTGGTAGTATTAGCTTATCTATATTGTAGATCAATAGCTCGCGTTGTTGCTTTCATATGTTTATTTTGATATGTTCCTAGAGAAAATTGTGTTGAAAGATGTTAGTAGCAATAATGCGGATTGGATCCGTGATCTGAGGTTTATCCTCATTGCTGCACAGAAGAATTATGTCCTTGATGCACCGCTAGGTGATAGACCTATTGCAGGAGCAGATGCAGACGTTATGAACGTTTGGCTAGCTCAATATGATGACTACTTGATAGTTTAAGTGCACCATGCTTAATGGCTTAGAATTGGGACTTCAAAGACGTTTTGAACGTCATGGACCATATGAGATGTTCCAGGAGTTGAAGTTAATATTTCAAGCAAATACCCGAGTTGAGAGATATGAAATCTCCAACAAGTTCTATAGCTAAAAGATGGAGGAGAATCGCTCAACTAGTGAGCATGTGCTCAGATTGTCTGGGTACTACAATCGCTTGAATCAAGTGGGAGTTAATCTTCCAGATAAGATAGTGATTGACAGAATTCTCTAGTCACCATCACCAAGTTAGTAGAACTTCGTGATGAACTATAATATGCAAGGGATAAAGGAAACAACTCCCAAGCTCTTCGTGATGCTGAAATCAACGAAGGTAGAAATCAAGAAAAACATCAAGTGTTGATGGTTGACAAGATCACTAGTTTCAAGAAAAGGGCAGAGGGAAGAAGGGGAACTTCAAGAAGAACAGCAAGCAAGTTGCTGCTCAAGTGAAGAAGCCCAAGTCTGGTCCTAAGCCTGAGACTAAGTGCTTCTACTGCAAAGGGACTGGTCACTGGAAGCGGAACTACCCCAAGTGATTGGCGGATAAGAAGGATGGCAAAGTGAACATAAGTATATTTGATATACATGTTATTGATGTGTACTTTACTAGTGTTTATAGCAAACCCTCAGTATTTGATACTAGTTCAGTTGCTAAGATTAGTAACTCGAAACGGGAGTTGCAGAATAAACAGAGACTAGTTAAGGGTGAAGTGACGATGTGTGTTGGAAGTGGTTCCAAGATTGATATGATCATCATCGCACACTCCCTATAATTTCGGGATTAGTGTTGAACCTAAATAAGTGTGATTTGGTGTTTACGTTGAGCATGAATATGATTTGATCATGTTTATTATAATACGGTTATTCATTTAAGTAAGAGAATAAATTGTTGTTCTGTTTACATGAATAAAACCTTATATGGTTACACACCCAATGAAAATAGTTCGTTGGATCTCGATCGTAGTAATACACATAATCATAATATTGAAACCAAAAGATGCAAAGTTAATAATGATAGTGCAACTTATTTATGGCACTGCTGTTTAGGTCATATTGGTGTAAAGCGCATGAAGAAACTCCATGCTGATGGGCTTTTGGAATCACTTGATTATGAATCGGTTGATGCTTGTGAACCATGCCTCATGGGCAAGATGACTAAAACTCTGTTCTTCGGAACAATGGAGCGAGCAACAGATTTGTTGGAAATCATACATACTGATGTATGTGGTCCGATGAATATTGAGGCTCGCGATAGGTATCATTATTTTCTGATCTTCACAGATGATTTGAGCAGATATGAGTATATCTACTTGATGAAACACAAGTCTGAAACATTTGAAAAGTTCAAAGAATTTCAGAGTGAAGTGGAGAATCATCGTAACAAGAAAATAGTTTCTACGATATGATCGCAGAGGTAAAATATTTGAGTTACGAGTTTGGCCTTCAGTTAAAACAATGTGAAATAGTTTCACTACTCACGCCACCTGGAACACCACAATGTAATGGTGTGTCCGAACGTCATAACCGTACTTTATTAGATATGGTGCGATCTATGATGTCTCTTACCGATCTACCACTATCGTTTTGGGGTCATGCATTAGAGATAGCTGCATTCACGTTAAATAGGGCACCATCTAAATCCGTTGAGATGACACCGTATGAACTATGGTTTGGCAAGAAACCCAAGCTGTCGTTTCTTAAAGTTTGAGGTTGCAATGCTTATGTGAAAAAGTTTCAACCTAATAAGCTCAAACCCAAATCGGAGAAATGTGTCTTCATAGGATATCCAAAGGAAACTATTGGATACACCTTCTATCACAGATCCGAAGGCAAGACTTTTGTTGCTAAATTCGGAAACTTTCTAGAGAAGGATTTTCTCTCGAAAGAAGTGAGTGGGAGGAAAGTAGAAAACTTGATAAGGTAATTGTACCTTCTCCCTTATTGGAAAGTAGTTCATCACAGAAATATGTTCTTGTGACTACTACACCAATTAGCGAGGAAGCTAATGATGATGATCATGAAACTTCAGATCAAGTTACTACTGAATCTCGTAGGTAAACCAGAGTGAGATCCGCACCAGAGTGGTACGGTAATCCTGTTCTGGAAGTCATGTTACTAGACCATGACGAACTTGCGAACTATGAGGAAGCGATGACGAGCCCAGATTCCGCAAAATGGTTTGAGGCCATGAAATCTGAGATATGATCCATGTATGAGAACAAAGTATGGACTTTGATGGATTTGCCCGATGATCGGCAAGCCATAAAAATAAATGGGTCTTCAAGAGGAAGACGGACGCTGATAGTAGTGTTATTATCTACAAATCTAGAATTGTCGCAAAAGGTTTTTCGACAAGTTCAAGGTGTTGACTACGATGAGAGATTCTCACTCGTATCTATGCTTAAGTCTGTCCGAATCATGTTAGCAATTGCCGCATTTTATGAAATCTGGCAAATGGATAAACAAAACTGAATTCCTTAATGGATTTAATGAAGAAGAGTTGTATACGATGCAACTAGAAGGTTTTGTCAATCCGAAAGGTACTAACAAAATGTGCAAGCTCCAGCGATCCATCTGTGAACTGGTGCAAGCATCTCGGAGTTGGAATATACGCTTTGATGAGTTGATCAAAGCATATAGTTTTATACAGACTTGCGGTGAAGCCTATATTTGCAAGAAAGTGAGTGGGAGCACTACGGCATTTCTGATAAGTATATGTGAATGACATATTGTTGATCGAAAATAATGTAGAATTATTCTGTAAAGCATAAAGGAGTGTTTGAAAGGAGTTTTTCAACGAAAGACTTCGGTGAATCTGCTTACATATTGAGCTTCAAGATCTATAGAGATAGATCAAGACGCTTGATAAGTTTTTCTAATGAGTACATACCTTGACAAGATTTTGAAGTAATTCAAAATGGAGCAGTCAAAGAAAGAGTTCTTGCCTGTATTACAAGGTGTGAAGTTGAGTAAGACTCAAAGCCCGACCACGGCAGAAGATAGAAAGAGAATGAAAGTCATTCCCTATGCCTTGGCCATAGGTTCTATAAAGTATGTCATGATGTGTACCAGATCTATTGTATACCCTGCACTGATTTGGCAAGGGAGTACAATAGTGATCTAGGAGTAGATCACTGGACAGCGGTCAGAATTATCCTTAGTGAAATAAGGATATGTTTCTCGTTTATGGACGTGACAAAAAGGGTTCGTCGTAAAGGGTTACGTCGATGCAAGTTTTTGACACTAATCTAGAAGACTCTAAGTCTCGGTCTAGATACATATTGAAAGTGGGAGCAATTAGCTAGAGTAGCTCCAAGCAGAGCATTGTTGACATAGAAATTTGCAAAATACATACGGATCTGAATGTGGCAGACCCATTGACTCAGATTCTCTCACAAGCAAAACATGATCACACCTTAGTACTCTTTGGGTGTTAATCACATAGCAATGTGAACTAGATTACTGAATCTAGTAAACCCTTTGGGTATTGGTCACATGGTGATGTGAACTATGGGTGTTAATCACATGATGATGTGAACTATCGAAGTTAATCACATGGTGATGTGATCTAGATTATTGACTCTAGTGCAAGTGGGAGACTGAAGGAAATATGCCCTAGAGGCAATAATAAAGTTATTATTTATTTCCTTATTTCATGATAAATGTTTATTATTCATGCTATAATTGTATTAACCGGAAACATAATACATGTGTGAATACATAGACAAACAGAGTGTCACTAGTATGCCTCTACTTGACTAGCTCGTTAATCAAAGATGGTTATGTTTCCTAACCATAGACAAAGAGTTGTTATTTGATTAACGAGGTCACATCATTAGTTGAATGATCTGATTGACATGACCCATTCCATTAGCTTAGCACCCGATCATTTAGTATGTTGCTATTGCTTTCTTCATGACTTATACATGTTCCTATGACTATGAGATTATGCAACTCCCGTTTGCCGGAGGAACACTTTGGGTGCTACCAAACGTCACAACGTAACTGGGTGATTATAAAGGAGCATTACAGGTGTCTCCAAAGGTAGATGTTGGGTTGGCGTATTTCGAGATTAGGATTTGTCACTCCGATTGTCGGAGAGGTATCTCTGGGCCCTCTCGGTAATGCACATCACATAAGCCTTGCAAGCATTACAACTAATATGTTAGTTGTGAGATGATGTATTACGGAACGAGTAAAGAGACTTGCCGGTAACGAGATTGAACTAGGTATTGGATACCGACGATCGAATCTCGGGCAAGTAACATACCGATGACAAAGGGAACAACGTATGTTGTTATGCGGTCTGACCGATAAAGATCTTCGTAGAATATGTAGGAGCCAATATGGGCATCTAGGACCCGCTATTGGTTATTGACCGGAGACGTGTCTCGGTCATGTCTACATTGTTCTCGAACCCGTAGGGTCCGCACGCTTAAGGTTACGATGACAGTTATATTATGAGTTTATGCATTTTGATGTACCGAAGGTTGTTCGGAGTCCCGGATGTGATCACGGACATGACGAGGAGTCTTGAAATGGTCGAGACATAAAGATTGATATATTGGAAGCCTATATTTGGACATCGGAAGTGTTCCGGGTGAAATCGGGATTTTACCGGATTACCGGGAGGTTACCGGAACCCCCCGGGAGCCATATGGGCCTTAATGGGCTTTAGTGGAAAGGAGAAAGGGGCAGCCCAAGGTGGCCGCGCGCCTCCCCCCTCCCCTAGTCCTATTAGGACTAGGAGAGGTGGCCGGCCTCCTCTCTCTCTTTCCCCCTCGGGGAATCCTAGTCCAACTAGGATTGGGGGGGGAAGTCCTACTGCCGGAAGGTGCCGTAGTGCTAACGGAACTCTTCCCCGACACTTTGATGGATCGGAGTCCGGGGATCGTCATCGAGCTGAACGTGTGCTCGAACTCGGAGGTGCCGTAGTTTCGGTGCTTGATCGGTTGGATCGTGAAGACGTACGACTACTTCCTCTACGTTGTGTCAACACTTCCGCAGTCGGTCTGCGTGGGTATGTAGACAGCACTCTCCCCTCTCGTTGCTATGCATCACATGATCTTGCGTGTGCGTAGGAAATTTTTTGAAATTACTACGAAACCCAACAGGCCCCACCCGGTGGACCCCCGGGACCCTTCCGGTGGTCCCGGTACAATACCGGTGACCCCGAAACTTGTCCCGATGGCCGAAATAGCACTTCCTATATATAATTCTTTACCTCCGGACCATTCTGGAACTCCTCGTGACGTCCGGGATCTCATCCGGGACTCCGAACAACTTTCAGGTTACCGCATACTAATATCTCTATAACCCTAGCGTCACCGAACTTTAAGTGTGTAGACCCTACGGGTTCGGGAGACATGCAGACATGACCGAGATGACTCTCCGGTCAATAACCAACAGCGGGATCTGGATACCCATGTTGGCTCCCACATGTTCCACGATGATCTCATCGGATGAACCACGATGTCAAGGACTTAATCAATCCCGTATACAATTCCCTTTGTCTAGCGGTACGATACTTGCCCGAGATTCGATCGTCGGTATCACGATACCTTGTTCAATCTCGTTACCGGCAAGTCTCTTTACTCGTTTCGTAACACATCATCCTGTGATCAACTCCTTGATCACATTGTGCACATTATGACGATGTCCTACCGAGTGGGCCCAGAGCTACCTCTCCGTTTACACGGAGTGACAAATCCCAGTCTCGATTCGTGCCAACCCAACAGACACTTTCGGAGATACCTGTAGTGTACTTTTATAGCCACCCAGTTACGTTGTGACGTTTGGCACACCCAAAGCACTCCTACGGTATCCGGGAGTTGCACAATCTCATGGTCTAAGGAAATGATACTTGACATTGGAAAAGCTTTAGCATACGAACTACATGATCTTGTGCTAGGCTTAGGATTGGGTCTTGTCCATCACATCATTCTCCTAATGATGTGATCCCGTTATCAACGACATCCAATGTCCATGGCCAGGAAACCGTAACCATCTATTGATCAACGAGCTAGTCAACTAGAGGCTTAATAGGGACATGGTGTTGTCTATGTATCCACACATGTATCTGAGTTTCCTATCAATACAATTCTAGCATGGATAATAAACGATTATCATGAACAAGGAAATATAATAATAACTAATTTATTATTGCCTCTAGGGCATATTTCCAACAAGGAAGTGCTAAAGGGTAAACGAGTATGTTTGCCGAGATGACAAGCATGACAAGTATGATCGTCGATCTTATTACACATGAATGCAAAACTGCGAAGAATATGACGAAGGGTGGCAGGATTGGGATGACCAAGACGAGCATGCCAAAGGTCCACTCCAGCGGAAAGCGTCATGGGTGCAGCAATGGAGGATGTGGAGGAGTGGACCGGGTAGAGATCGTCGGAGCTGTCACATCGGTGGAGCACCATCTGGGTACAGGCATCCTTAACAGAAAAGCCAAATATGTCAAATTCAACGGTGACAGGATTTTCACGTGTAAGAGAACGAACAGAAACAAGATTTTTAATGATGTCAGGTGAAACGAGTACGTTAGAAAGATGTAATGAAACAGAGTTAGAAGGAAAAGCAGCATGGCCGACATGAGTGATGGGCATGGAAGAACCGTCGCCCACGGTAATGCGATCAGCAGTGTGAACAGGGTGAGGGGTAAGAAGGTTACCGGGGTTGGCGGCCATGTGAGTCGTGGCTCCGGTGTCCATGTACCAGTCGCCACCGCCGGTGTACTGCTGTGGCGTGGGGACGGTGTGGAGGGCCGCTAGCAGCGCGGGGTCCCATGGTGTCGGCGGGAGGGCCGGGGCCGACGGCAGAGGCTGTGGCGGCGGTGCCACGAGCCCACCGGCCGGAGGCAGCCCATAGGCCGCCGAGGGGCCGTAGAGCGGCGCCGGTGGATATGCCTGAGGGGCCGCGTACAGAGCCTAATGAGGGGCCGGGCGGGCGCCAAAAACACCGGGGACGGGGGCGCGCGGTATGAGCATGGAGTATGCGTGAACAACCCCCGTCTAGGGGTTCTGGCCGGCCTGCCAGGGCGCCGGCGGGAGCGGGTGCTGCGGCTGGAGCGGCGCCCCGCCATGGGCAGCTGGCGGCTGCTGCTGCTTCTTGCGGCCACCTCGGCCGCGACACCCGCCCCGGCGCTGCTGCTGCTCGGCGGGGGGCGGCGGAGGGGCCTGCGGCGGCGCGGGATATGGGAACCCGGGCGGCGGCTGCACGTGGAGGGGCCCCTGGGCGGGCCGCGGCGGGGGAGCCGGAGCGGTGGGCGGCGCACCACCGCGGGTTCCGGCGGTGAGAGCCGTATGGGTGGCCCGGGCGCGCGACATCCGCATCCTCTTCTCCTCCAGCTTCAGGTACGCGACGATCTTGGGGAAGGTCGGGTTGGTGATGAGAGGGATGTTGGAGGCGGCGTTCCCGAAGTCTTCGTTCAGGCCGGCGATGAGAGTGCTGAGGAGGAGCTCGTCGGAGACCTTCTCACCGAGGTCACGGAGCTCATCGACAAGCTTCTTGGGGCGCATGCAATAGTCGTCGACCGACGAGTCAAGCTGCTGGCACCCAAAAAACTCGCCTTGCAAGAAAACCTTGCGTTGGAGCGCGTTGTCGGTGAAGAGGCCGTTGAGCTTAGTCCAAACGGCGTGAGCATCATCATCGGCGAAGACCACCGTGTGGAAGAGGTCCTTCGAGATGGTGGTGTAGAACCAGCGGATAAGAGTGGCGTCGATGGACGTCCACTCCTCATCGTCCTCCATGAAGCGGGAGTCCACGGAGCCATCGATGTGATCCCGGAGATTGTACTCACGGAACACAAGGGAGAAGTACGTCTTCCAGGCATAGTAGGTGGAGGTGAGTTGATCGAGGACGACAGAAACCCGAGCGAGGATATTGAGATCACGGATGACGACGGGATCAGGGCCGTCGAAGGGGTTGGTGCGGCGGCTGCGGGTGGTACCGGTGGAACCGGGGGAGGCCATGGCCGAGAGGGGAGGGCGGCGGCGCGTGGTGAAGTGGCGCGGCGGGAGGGATGGCGGCGCGACGCGGGTGACGGCGCTGCGGGTGGCGGGCGGAAGCGCGAGGCAGCGGCGGCGCGGCGGCGGCGACACGAAGTGGCAGCGGCGGCGGCGATGGGATCGTGGCGGCGGCGGCAGGAGTTAGGGTTAAGATCGTAGGTATGGTACCACGTTGGAAACGAATATTTTGGCAATGCAACTCGATGTATTAATCGGTGCATAGCGTACGTATATATGGAGTACAATGTGGGCTACAACCTCAACTATACAATGACTAAGAGGTGAGCGGGACTATACAATATACATGCACAAACCACATATTCAACATCTTACATTCAATTGAACGAAATAAGTGAATGAGGGGACTGTGGTGGGGGGAGTTTTCAGTTAGCTGGAGTTGGTTGGGAGCCGCCCCAGCCCCCAGCTACTGCTAATCACTTACTAATCAGGTGAGGTCCAACCCAAACCCATATTACTCACCCGAGCCCCGCAAGTTTTCTTTTCCTTCAATTCAATTCAATGTATGGTTGCCTGCACTGCACGCCACACACACATACTACGCACACACGCAGAGAGAGAGAAAACACCCTGCAGGCAGAGGCAGAGGCAGCAGCTTATCGCTGTGGCGAGAGGCCGGGAGTATAGAGCGAGAGAGAGAGCGGTGCGTCGGCTGGCCAATTAATTCTGGCAGGTGGTAGGGATGATGGGTGGCCAGAAATCGCCAACTACTCAGCTTAAACGGGTCAAAACCTCGAACGCCAGGACCCGGACCGGACCAACCCGCCCAGCCACCCTACCCTACTGCCTCCACCCGTTGCTATCTCTCTCTCTGTGTGTATTCATTTTCCTGGCGAATTACGACTCGTTTATGGCCCCTCCAACGCGCGGAACAGAAGAGATCGCAAGCGCCTAGAGTAGGAGGGGTCCCGTGCCAAATGTGTATGAGTACAGTATAGTACGTACACATTAATAAGTTGACACGGCACAGGGCTAGCTAACCGAATTTTCCCATATGAAAGAGACCGGTTCAAATCCTGCCTTTTCTTCTCCCATCACGCGGCCGACGGTGGTCATTAAGGCCGTTTCCGTGCAGATTAACGGGGCGCACAAGAAGCTCAACATCCAGGCACGCACACCCCCACCGGGTTTGATTAGCGGTGCCGGTGAACTGGCCCTAATCACACAAGGACTTGAGGTGCTCATAGGGGTATGATGTGCACATATCCGTTCATATAGGCGTTTGTATTATGCTTCTCAACGAAAAAAAAAAGGTTGTGATGATCCGAAACAGCATAGTATCACCCCCTCCCATGAAAAAGTCACTCGGTCCATTAACAAAAATGCAGCATCACAAGCACCTCAGGAAGACAGTAAAATAAGAAATTGCATCTGCTTCATTGGGGACTCGGTTGCCTTCTACACTGAGAATGAGCAGATGGATGGCTAACCGACACTGCACTTCCGGAGTCGCCTGGCTTCGTTGCCTGCGGAAGGGAATTCATCGACGCTATGAACCGGTGCCTCATAGGAGAAACCATCACCAAACGAAGAAGGATCCGATTGCAAACCACATGCCGACCGAAGCGATCAACACCGGCTTAGCTCCCGTACGTCCCCACCATCACTTGCCGGTGTCGTCATAACAGTCATCATTGAAGCAGGGCCCAAGTCGAAGAACAAAAACCCTAGATGTTGCCACCGTCGCCACCTAACCGGCAACACCTGTCGGCCAAAGGACCACAAGAAGATAACCCGCTTGTCAACCTCTCAGCACCGAGCCTCCCCGGGATGGAGTTGGGATCGAGGGTAATTTCTAAACACCGACGCATTCGTCCAAACACCATAAAAGGAGAGACGAACCTAACCCTAAACTACTAACCACACATGGGACAAGGTTCAACGGTCCCCCCCCCTCTATGCCACCGGGCAGTCGATGGAGGTGAGCGAAACCCTAGTCCGCCCGGTGGTGGTGTTAATAAAACACAACATTGACAATCACAATTTCAAAAGTTTGAGCTTAACTTTTACGGATGGCTCACGTATCAAAAAGAATACAAGAAATAATGAGATGTGCATGGTCATATACCGGCAAAGCTAGAGAGTAGGCCGTAATTTTAAGGATCAGTATCATTTCTTTCTTTGGCCCACAAACCCACGGTAATAGCAACCCAGTAGCCTACCCATGCATGCATGAGAGCATCAACTAAATCGCTCGACCACCACTCAACCAGACTCCCAATCACCATCGCGTCGTGACTACCCCCTCTCCCGCGTGCTCGCTTCGCCATTGTTCCTCTCGTCGGCACCGCTGAAGGGCTCAACGAGTACACGCCGTCGAAAAGTTACCT
>NC_041392.1:712361126-712387666 GCF_002162155.2 Triticum dicoccoides
CCGCTTCACCATTGCTCCCCTCGTCAACGCTGCTCAACTGCTCAACGAGTGCACGTCATCGAAAAGTTACCCCCGGCCTCCTCCACCGCCGTCGCTTGTAGCGAGGCTTGATTGACCCATTTATGTCATACTTGTGCGAAATATTGCATGACAGTTGGACATAAAAATCTATTTTGAGCGTGCACACCATCCACTTCATTCCTGAGTCTGCTGCCACCGGTGGCCCACATGCAGGTGGCTAGTTTCCCACGGCCACCATTACACGCAGGTTTCTTTTTCTCTTGATAAAACACTAGGTAGCCAGTATTGAATGCCGGCATTTTTCATTCGTTTTCGTCCTCCCTTTTTCCCACCCAACGGTAGCGATGTGGTTGCCCCTCCCCCCGTCCTGCTCCACCTGCATTTGTCCTCATCAACTTCACTGCGCATCAAGGCAGAGTCTTTCCAATTGTCTATTTTCTTCCCGGAGCTTTGTAGCAATGAAGGTGTACCAACCCGAGAAATGTGCGCCTGCACCACATCCCCGGAGCAACATATGCGTCCCCATTTCAATCAACCAATATCGTATAAAATGAGCATGAAAACAACTGAAGTCGCATACATACGCCGTATCCTGGACTCCACCCCCGGCCGTATCCTGTAGTAGATTTCTTGCCCGGCTTGTTCAGGACAAGCGGAGCTGCCTGCGGCGCGTGTGAGCGAGCGAGCGTCCTTTTTAACCCCGGCAACAGCCTCGCCCCTTTATCACACACACGCAGCCTCTCTGCTCCCTCCACCCCTCTCTCTCCCCGTGAGAGCTCTAGTGAGAGAGAGAAGAAAGGGGCCGGCGGCCATGGACCAGGAGAGCAGCATGGGCGCCGGGCAGCTGCAGGAGGAGGAGGCGCCGGCGGCCATGGCGAAGTCGGCGAAGAGGAGGGGCAAGCAGCAGAGGAGGGAGGGGGGAGGGGGAGGGAAGAAGAGGCGGCGGCAGCAGCAGCAGCAGGAGTACCGGCTGGTGAGCTACGAGGAGCTGCCGGAGTACATGAAGGAGAACGAGTTCATCCTCAACCACTACCGCTCCGAGTGGCCGCTGCTGCACGCCTTCCTCAGCGTCTTCTCCTGGCACAACGAGACCATCAACATCTGGACGCACCTGCTGGGGTTCTTCCTGTTCTTGGGCCTCACCCTCTGGCACCTCGCCCAGTACTTCCCCCAGGTCGCCCACCTCATCGGCCACCTCTCCTGGTAATTCCATTTATTATTCACCTTCAGAGTTCAGAAATATCCTTCAGAGTTCATACTATACTATCTTCTTCACTGAAATTGAGTAGCTAATTTGTGTAATTCTATTCACTGCAGGCCCATCTCCAAGGTCGCAGAGAATGTCTCCAGCAACATAGGCGACGTCCTCTCCGTGAGTAGTACTACCAGCACCTTCATGCCATTTTTCTTTCCTGAAATACCTTTTCACTTTCCTGTGATAATAATCAATAGCAACGAAATAGTTATAATGGAGCCCGTGCAGTAGTAAAAACTGGCATGTAGGTTATTTTTTTATGAGATTTTGCAGTGAAAAGTTGGCACTGTGTATGTCCTACACCCATAAGTGTCCTCAACTAATATGAGGCGAGGATGAAATGATCTGTCAGACGTGAATTCCTGCTGTCTGGCAGGCAGGCACATCCACATGTCTTGGAGATTCAATTCAATTGATCACCTTCTCAGTAGCTAGGAGTAGTACTAGTAGCCACTGTTGCCTTGGCTGTCTGGTATCTACGGGTAGATGATTCAGACTTAATTTCGATGCTGACTGGGGCATGAGGTTCAGGTTGCCTTTACTTGGCCAACCATGCTACCTACCTAACCCGCAACTTTTACAGTGCTATGACAAAAAATATACACATGTTCCTTTCAACCACGACAAACTTCATTTTATCGTCATTCTTCAGCCTCTGCATCGAGCGATGCACACACGTAATCGGATAATTAAGCAGCCACGGAAGCAATCAGACGTGCTTTCTGTTGAGTGATGTGATCAGGTTAATCGTCCTACGTATCCCCGGCGCCGCCTGCGTGATCCGGGAGTTTATCCCGTGTGACACTTCCCCTTTCTGTTTTGAGGTGATGCACCGTCCGTTTTTCACATGCCACCCGCTCACAAGTCTCACGGCTGGTTCTGCCTCTGCTTGCACTGCCGGCTGGTACACTCAACTGGCCGGGCACGCATAGTTGCACACGCATGTGCATGCAATCCATGGTGAAAAACCTCCATTAACCACCTGCATGGTCACATCACTTACAACACGTACAGCATTACGAGGCACTCTAAAATGCCTCCAAAGGCCACATCATATCTTCTTGCAATTAACACTTGAGCAAGGCCCAGTGGGCTATCATATCAATATATATATATTAACCAAACACCATATATAATCCTAAACTCATCATCGGCAGGCGCAATCATTGAGACAGTGCAGGTGTTTCCTCCTTTTAACTACGTCTGAGTCTTCCTCGGTAAGCAGTATGGGACTAAACAGATTGTAGGCCGCCACAGAGTTCGAACACAGCGTCGACTGGATGAAGAGCTGGACGCCTACCACCAGACCATCTAAGCTATGGTTGTGTGGTTAACATCTGAACATCTGAACAGGTGTCAAGCTCGGCCCACCGGCTAACCTTGTCACTGCACCGGCCACAGTACCGGCCAGTTATGCAGCTGCTCGTCGGCGTCGCCTGAGCGTCCTGCGGCGCTGTCACAGTCCGCCTCCGCTGCAACTATCTTGCCTCAAATCCGCCGCACTGGCCCTCTACTCGCGGCCGCCGGCGCCGCTGAGGCGATTCAGAAAACGCCTCCAATACATGTCCGATTAGTGGCGATTTAGAAAAGTGCCTTCAAAGCTTCTTCAATCGGAGGCACTTTTCCAAGACGCCTTCATATATGCGGGGATCCGAGGCGAACCCAAAAAACGCCTTCTTATGCAGAGGGATTTGAGGCGGAATCCAAAAATGCCTTCTTATATACAATTTGGAGGCATTTTTAACAATGCCCTTATTAAAACGCCTCGCCTCCTAATAGCAACCGTGGTGTAGTGCATGCATGGCATGCATGGCCATGATCACAGCGGTGGTTGAAACTGTAGCGTCACCTTTGTTTCCTCCGGCAATCATTTGATGCCTCCGTTTCATCCTCTAATCATGCATGGTGAATTGGTGATGGTGGTAACTGAGATTTGGCTGACATGTGTTGACGGTGGATTTTCATTTCGTTTCAGGGCGCGGCGTCGTTCATGCAGGCGAGCCCGGGGCTGGCGATGGCGGCGGCGGCGGGGGTGGGGCCGACGACGCGGTGGCCCTTCTTCGTGTTCCTGGCGGGCGCCATGTTCTGCCTGATGAGCAGCTGCGCGTGCCACCTGCTGTCGTGCCACTCGCACCGCCTCAACCTCTTCCTCATCCGCCTCGACTACACCGGCATCGCCGTCATGATCGTCGTCTCCTTCTTCCCGCCCATCTACTACATCTTCCAGTGCGAGCCGCGCTGGCAGGTCGCCTACCTCTCCGCCATCTCGCTCGCCGGCGCCGCCACCGTCTACGCGCTCATGTCGCCCCGCCTCAGCGACGCCAAGTACCGCGCCCACCGCGCGCTGCTCTTCGTCGGGATGGGCCTGTCGGGCGTCGTGCCGGCCGTGCACGCCGCCGCGGTCAACTGGCACGAGCCGCGCCGGAACGTCACGCTGGCGTACGAGGGCGCCATGGCCGCCTCGTACCTCGTCGGCACCGCCTTCTACCTCACCCGCGTGCCCGAGCGGTGGAGGCCCGGGATGTTCGACCTGTGCGGGCAGAGCCATCAGATATTTCACCTGCTTGTCATCGCCGGCGCGCTCGCGCACTACGGCGCCGCCATCGTCTTCCTCAGGGTCCGCGACGAGATGGGCTGCCCAGCCAACTGATGCGCATGCCATCGATCGTTCACAGTACCGTCAAATTCTTAGTAGTTAAATGGAGACATTCTGCGTGGTCTCTGCATCCATCCGGAGATGGACACAGCCCAATTATTACCATCGAAATGGCGTTTTACCGTGAATGCAGATGATACAGCAGATTTGAGATCAGCAATTAAGAAGGGCGTTTTGCTTGCGAGATTGGTTAATTTGTTTGTAGCAGTTAGTTATTTGTTTACAGTTTACTGTGGTGAGTGGATTGATGCATGGATGATACAGCAATTGTTAATTACAGCTCTGAACCTGTACATAGAGATGCTCATGGCTGTTTGTTTCTTTGTATAAGATGTAAAACAAGAAGAAAAAATTGTGCAGGGCAAGAGTTACTCGTCCTTTCAAGGCTTTTGTTTTGTTGCGACGTCTCAACGGCCACCATGCCACTACTTCCACTTGTTTTCGGCCATACAAGTGTTAGGTTGATCTCTATCCCGTTCGAACCTAACGGATCGAATGGGCCCTTGACTCGTGCCCTGATTGGGGGCGCCCAACCAAACCATGGTTGGTGGGCCCCTGTGACCCGCGCTATATAAACAGAGGTGGGGGACGAGACACGACTTACGAGGTTAATCGCTGCCACAATCCCTATCGACACTCCCTTCCGATCTAGGGTTAGCGCGGCGCTCACGGGAAGCACACCACCACCGTCATCTCTGTCCACATCGCCGCCGTCATCACACCACCATGGCCGGCGCTGGATCGAGCTCATCTGCACCTAAAGAAGGTAGGTTCACCGGATCTACTAGCCTACTCCGATCTAAGGCCTATCAATGGTTTCAGAGCCAGATCGGGCTAGTTGATTTCGGTACAAAGAAGAAGAGAAAAAAAAGGAAAAGAAAAAGAGATCCCTTCCACAAGAACCCTAATCAGAGGGCAAAGGAAAGTTCACCGGCAGAGGGCCTCGGGTTTCGCCGGCAAAGTGCGCCGCCACTTTGGCCGCGCCGTTCCTCTCGATCCCCACACACATCGGCAAGCCGAGGTGCGGGGAAGAAGAACACAACCTCCCAACGGGGCAAAGGGCATCACGAACAAACCGCTCGACGGCGGCGCGCTCACCGCAAGGTGGACGCGCAGCCGGCGAGGGGGATGGTCACCCCGCATAGGAAGCCCGTCGGATCTCTCTCTCTCTCTCTTTCTCTCTGTTGTTGTAAGCAGTGGCAGAGAAGAAGAGAGGAAAAGAAAGGGGGAGATGAAACAGAGGGTCGCGCGCGCGGCGCTGTGGCTTCAGGTCGCCGTCGTCGGCGGCCAGACCTAGCTCGCCGGTGGCCTCGGGCCTCGGGCGAGGAGACAGATCGGAGGACGGGCTTCTCTCTCTCTCTCTCTGCCACATGATCAGCAAAGAGAAAAAAGGGGGAGGGAGAAAAGCTCGCGAGAGCGGTGGCTATCAGCCCCGTCTCCGGTGGCCGGCGGCCGGCCTGGTACCGCGGCGCGGTGGCCGTCTCCGGCGACCGGGCATGGTGACCCGACGACCTGGACAGGGGTCGTCGCCGCTGCGAGCAAAAGGATGAGCGACACGTGGGAGGAAAGAATGGCTAGGGTTCGATCGAGGGGAGCTGGATTGGGCGTTTTGTTCGGCCGATCTAGGCGCCGGACCGTCGGATGAAATCCGACGGCCAGGCCGCAAACCCTAGCCAGCCACTGGGCCACTGGGCTTAAAAGGAGCCAAGGCCGCCGCAGCGGGCGCATCCCACACGCTGGGCTGAGGCCGGCTGCCGCAGCGCGCAGGCCGTTGGCCGCGTCGCTCGGGCCACAGGCGCACGTCGCGCAGTAGTAGGCTGTAGGGTTTCTCTGCTATTTTTTTTCACAGCAGAGTTTTGATGAACTTTGTCCAGCTTTTGGGCAGATCTTATATATAGTTTCTATGCAAATTTTTCCAACGAAAATTTTGTTTAGAAATAGAAAAGTTTTCGAATATGAAAATAGAAAATTTTCCAAAAAGAAATGTTCATGAATTTTTATAAAGAGAATAAGAAAGTTCATGATTTTTTATTCGGTCAAAGAAAAGTTTATGTAAATAATAACAGGTTCATGAATTTTTATTCATGTTTTCCCGCTGCGTAAATAATTAATGCTCTTTTACACAGAAAATAAAAGTTTATATAGTATTATGTTTTTAAGAGCATGTTAAAGTGATTATTAGAATGAATATGATTATGTTATGTTTATGACCAACGTTATTAATAACATGATCATGTTTTATTATTGAAATTTAAAGGTGCATTTTTTTTCTAATTTTTGCCCAACGGTAATATAGATTTAATTGCATAGACAATTATATGTTTAATTTGACCAACGTTAGATTAATGCATATGATTGTTATATTGATGTCACTTAAATTGTGATTTCAGGAGGCTTTCACTTGATGAGTTGCCTAAAAGAAGTTCCGACAGTCAGAGGTGACAATCACACTAAGTGGAGGAAGAAAGTTGAACTAGCATTTGTCTGTGCTGATCTGGACTGGGTTCTGGATGAACCACAGCCGGTCAGACCTACAGAGCTAGTAAGAGAGACCACTGTTGATGATGCTGCATGGGCTAAAAAGAGGGGGGATTATGCTCCTTTGGAGATGTCCTACATCATAGACAACCAAAAGTGGGTCAATGCAAACAAAAAGTGGATGGCCTTCATAAAGAATACAATTGAGAGCACCATTGTGGGCTCCATTGCAGAGTGCACTTCCGCAGGGGAGGTGCTCACAAAAATAAAGAGCCACTTCACTGGCTCTTCAAAGATATATGCCACCCAGGTGTTAAAACAACTGGTGACAGAACAATACAAAGGTGGTGGAATAAGAGAGCACATCCTCAGGGTGAGCAATATGGCAGCAAAGCTAAAGCCCATGGATGAGTATCTGGAGATCAAACCAAAGCTCCTGGTCCACCTGGTCATGACTTCACTACCAAAGGAGTTTGAAACTTTTGTTGTGAACTACAATATGTCACCTGGAACATGGGATATTGAAAAGACAATTGCAATGTGTGTCCAAGAAGAGGACAGACTAAAAGCCTCACATGGTGGTACACTCAACTATGTGAAGGATCACAAGAAAAAGAACTACAATCAAAACAACAAAAGTTCTCCTTCAAAGCCACAAGGAAAAGCTCCCTATCAGCATTAGCGTCAGCAACAGTCTTTCCCAGTGGACAAAGACACTTGTCTCCACTGTAAGCAGACCGGGCATTACAAGAAAGACTGCCCTATTTGGCTGAAGTCCTTAATGGCAAAGCAAGGTAACAACATTGTTTCCTTAGTTAATGAATCCTTGTACACAAAGTTTTCAAAATCTACTTAGTGGATTGACTCAGGGGCAACTGTTCATGTTGCAAATTGTTTATAGGGATTCCATTCGACCCGGACTACGCTAAGAAGAGAAGGAGGCATTGAAGTAGCCAATGGAATAAAATCGGAAGTTGAAGCTGTCGGCGACATCTCCTTGGAGTTAGCTGATGGATTCAAGCTTCTACTTAGAGATGTTCTTTATGTTCCTTCATGTAATAGAAACTTAATTAGCGTTTCATGTTTGGACAAAGAAAATTATGAGTGTTATTTTGGATATGGCAAGTGTGCCATATGGTATAATAATGCTTATGTGGGTAATGCTTTACTACATGATGAGCTTTATTTGTTATCACTTCATGAAAAAGTGCATTCTGTATGCAATGTGAATGAACATGTTTCTGCGTCGAATAAAGAACAAAAGAAAAGAAAGAGAACATTCGACTCATCGAAATTATGGCACTGTCGCTTGGGCCATATTTCGAAGGGGAGAATAGAAAGATTAGTCAAAAGTGAAATTCTTCCACAGTTAGAATTCTCAGACTTAGAACAATGTGTAGATTGCATTAAAGGAAAGTATATAAAACAAATCAAAAAAGGTGCAATCCATAGCACAAGCACACTAGAAATCATCCACACTGACATTTGTGGACCATTTCTGGTGAAAAGTGTGGATGGATATGACTCGTTCATAACATTCACAGATGATTACTCTCGCTATGGTTATATTTATCCAATCAAAGAATGATCTGAAGCGTTGGATAAATTTAAAATATTCAAAGCTGAAGTTGAAAATCAGCATGATAAAAGAATAAAGATAATAAGGTCCGACCGTGGGGGAGAGTACTACGGTCGGCACACTCCATATGGCCAAGTCCCTGGACCTTTTGCAAAGTTCTTACAGGAGACTGGCATAGTTGCCCAGTATTCAATGCCGGGTGAACCTCAGCAAAATGGAGTAGCTGAAAGGCGCAACCGTACACTTATGTATATGGTGCGCAACATGATGAGTTATTCCAACTTGTTATTGGGATTATGGATGGAGGCGCTTAAAACCGCCATTCACATTCTCAATAGAGTACCAAGCAAGTCGGTGCCCAAAACACCGTACGAGCTATGGACAGGAAGGGTGCCCTCCCTACATCACTTCAGGGTGTGGGGGTGCCCTGCTGAGGCCAAAATGTTTAATCCAAACATTGCAAAGTTAGATCCCAAAACAGTAAGTTGCCACTTCATTGGCTATCCAGACAGATCAAAAGGTTTTCGTTTCTACTGCCCACACAGATATACAAAGTTTGTAGAAACGAGACATGCAGTCTTCTTTGAGGACGAAATGATGAGGGGGAGCTTGGTAGCTCAGAAAATTGATCTTGAGGAGAAGAAGGTGCATGCACCTAATCCGATGATTCAGGAGCCATTTTTCTCACTACCAGTTGCAACTCCACACATGACAACTATGGGGTAGACCCGAAACCTGTCCGTCAGGAGCCGACTGAACCCGTTGTTGAGCATGAAAGGGAGGTACAACAGCAAATTTTAGAAGAAGTGCTAGAAGTTGAGGCACAGAATGTGCCAGAAACTGAGGCCCTTAGAAGGTCTACAAGACCAAGAAAGTCAGCTATTTCTACCGACTTTAAAGTTTATAACACATAAATGGTTCATATGGAAAAAGATCCCACCTCATATGAAGAAGCCATGAGAAGCTCTCGTTCATCGAAGTGGATGAAGGCAATGGAAGATGAGATGAAATCGATGAGTTCCAAAGATGTTTGGGACTTAGAGGAAATTCCTAAAGGAGCCAAAACAGTAGGTTGTAAATGGGTCTACAAAATTAAGTACGACTCTAAATGGAATATAGAAAAGTATAAAGCACGACTCGTGGCAAAAGGATTTACATAAAGAGAAGGGATAGATTACAATGAGACATTTTCTCCAGTCTCATGTAAGGATTCCTTCAGAATCATAATGACATTAGTTGCTCATTTTGATTTAGAGTTACATCAAATGGATTTTAAGACGACATTTTTGAATGGTGATTTAAAAGAAAATGTCTACATGAAACAACCTAAGTGTAGTTGGCAGCTTACAGTATGCTTCGGCAGTTGGCAGCTTACAGTATGCACCAGTACGAGATCGATCAAATGAAAGCAGTACCATATGCTTCGGCAGTTGGCAGCTTACAGTATGCACAAGTGTGCACTCGCCCTGACTTTGCTTTTATCACCGGAGTACTCGGTAGATATCAAGAGAATCCAGGCATGGAGCACTGGAAGATGGTAAAGAAAGCATTGCGTTATGCGCAAGGCACGAAGGACTACATGCTAATATACAGGAGAAGTGATTCCCTAGAGATAAAAGGGTATTCAGACGCAGATTTTGCGGGGGACAGAGATGATAGAAAAACCACATCAGGATACGTCTTCACTCTCGCTGGGGGAGCTATTTCGTGGAAAAGCTCCAAACAGTTGATAGTTGCATCATCCACGATGTATGCGGAATTCATAGCATGCTTCGAAGCCACGGGGCAGACGATATGGCTAAAGAAATTTGTACCCGACTTGAAAGTGGTAGATTGTATTCACAAACCACTAAAAATGTACTGCGACAACCAACCCGCAGTATTTTACGCTCACAACAACAAGTCGAGTAATGCTATCAAAAAAATAGAGATAAGGTATTATATTGTGAAAGATAAAATCCAGAATCAAACTATAAGTCTCGAGCATATAAGGACAAAGGATATGCTTGCGGATCCGCTAACAAAAGGCTTACCACCCAATGTGTTCAAGGAACACTTAGCCCGCATGGGTTTAAGGGAAAGCCTTATGATTTCTGGATAGGCCCAAAAGGAACAAAATTTGCTTCTGAACATAACGTATGTTGTAGCTGTATGATTCTAACGGCAATTAAGCCGTGACGATGAAACATGCTCTATGTACCAATATGTGATGAAACAAATAAACTAGAAAGTATAAAGTTAAAAGTAAAGTTGAAATCAAGGGGGAGAATGTTAGGTTGATCTCTATCCCGTTTGAACCCAACGGGTCGAACGGGCCCTTGACTCGCGCCCTGATCGGGGGCGCCCAACCAAACCATGGTTGGTGGGCCCCTGTGACCCGCGCTATATAAACAGAGGTGGGGGCTGGGGCACGACTTATGAGGTTAATCGCTGCCACAATCCCCACCGACACTCCCTTCCGATCTAGGGTTAGCGCGGCGCTCACGGGAAGCACACCATCGCCGCCGTCACCACACCACCATGGCCGGTGCTGGATCGAGCTCATCCGCATCTAAAGAAGGTAGGTTCACCGAATCTACTAGCCTACTCTGATCTAAGGCCTATCAACAGGCACACCACATCATGCTAGTGATGATATGAATCAATTCAATTTTGTTTCTTAAGACTATCTGCCTAGAAACGAAAATGCAGCTGAACTTCATAAGTTTTGGAATACACAACGTTTTAGTTACAGGCATGAGACTCGATTCTTGACATTATCTTTTATTAGTAACCATGCATCTGAAATAGTATCGACTTTTATTATTTCTTATGTTCATTGTACTGTCATGATTGAAGATGAATAGATTGAAAATTTTCTTGCAAAAAGAGAAAAGAAAAGAAATAGCATCGACTAATATAAATCTATCACAACATGTTACAATTAAGAGAACACTTATGATAACATAGTTGGCCTCCTCACTAGTTGGTAGTAAATGGGTTAGTATTGAACTCCAATCAATACAACATTCCATATAATCTAGATATGCCATAGACAAACCCTTTTACGGAAGGAGGTTGCGATGGTGCCGGTATACGATGGGGGCTGAGGTGCGCAAAAAGGTATAGGAGAGACGGAAGAGCACTAGGAATCAAGATCAAGAAGCGGGACGACTATGCGAGATAGCCCGGGGATGGCACCGACATGCGGCAGGGTTTGAAACCCTAGTAAAAGCGGACTTTCTTTGATTGAGCGAAAGCACATGGCTCGTTCAAACTTTGATGTTGGAACACGTGGTGTGCCATTGTGTAAAATTACATAAAAAATAAGTTGCATACATAAACTGAGCGTAGTTCAGATGGTTATGTTCCTTGTTATGGAACAAGCCCATCAGGGATAGGGCGTGGGTGCTTGCCTTCATAAGGATGCGTGTATGTGAGCATTTTCATTCGTACCGCATTCGAAAATAATACTTCCTCTGTCCGAAAATAAGTGTCTCAACTTTAGTACAACTACAAAATCGAGACATTTATTTTGGGTGGAGAGAGTAATAGGTTGCATACACTTGACTTAATTAGAAACATGTCACGTAGATAATCATGTTAATTTGGACGATGTCACTACAATCTTTACAACACTAACTCTCTAAGTAGGTAATCTCTATATGGTGTTATTACTGTTTTTGCAAGCCGGCACCTGCAGCGCCCCCACCCACTTCTACGACTGGACGACCCATGTATCTGCCTTTTCCTGCTTAGCTCAAAAAAGGTGCGCCCACGACAACTCGAACTCACCATCTGCTCCTACGCGAAGTACCGCAACTACTAAGCCATAGAATGACTAGTGATTTATAACTTCTTTCCTTGTCTTTATTTCCCTCTTCAGTCGCGGGAACTCCTCCGGGTTTGGGAGAAGTTTCCCAAATCGGTTTTTTCGGTTCGCTGGTCATTTTCTGGTGCGGTTTTATTTGAATTTTCTTTTTCTTTGTTTTTTTTGTTCTTTTTTTGCTTTTTCTAACTCGTGTTTTTTTTCAAAATCATGGATTTTTTCTTTTTGGCGTTTTAAAAGAACGATGAACTATTTTGCAAATACGATGAACTCTTTTTCAAATTTGATGAGCTTTTTTCAAAATTGATCATTTTTTTTCAAAATCGACAAACTTTTTTCATAATCGATATTTTTTTTTCAAAATGGACGAATTTTTTTCCAAATTCGATGAACTTTTTTGGAAATTGATGCTTTTTTCAAATTCATTGAACTTTTTTCATATTCGATAAACTTTTTCAAAATTGATGATTTTTTTTCATAATCAATAAACATTTTTCAGGGTTAATGAACTTTTTCTCACATTCGATGAACTATTTTTAAATTCAATGAACTTATTTCAAAATTGTTGATTTTTTTTTCAACTTCAATGAACTATATTTCTAATTTTTAAAAAATCGATGAACTATTTTTCGAAATCGATAAACTTTTTCCAAATTTGATGGTCTATATTTCTAGTTTAAGAAAAATAAATGAACTTTTTTTAAAACTTTATGAACTAATTTTCAAAATCTTTGTGCTTTTTTTATATTCGACAAACCCTTTTCAAATTGAATGAACTTTTTTTTAAATTAGTTGAATTTTTAATATTCCATGAGCATTTTTGAATTCACAATTTTTATCTATTTTTTGCCGATTCTTTTCCTTTTCCAGTTTTCAAGTCAACAAGTTGACCAGTCAACTGGTCTACCGCGACCGATCAAACTACGCTTGAAGCGACCAGGGAGTGGACCAATGAAGCGATCGCTCAGCTTACATGGGCCGGCCCAAGAGCCGGCGGCTGTGAGCGCCAGCTACCTGTTCGGGCGCTTAAGGCGCCGGACTGGAGCTCCCCACTATGTCGACTTAATGGTGGTAATATCAACGCAAAAAGAAAACTTAAAGGTGGTAATAAAATACCGGGGCATTTTCGGTTCATTCTGCTTAGTGTATGCTCTTGGATTCAAAGAGGAGGGGAGAGCATTGGTTGGAATATCGGGAGAGTTGTTCTGATACAAGAGCCCAACTGTAGCTCCGCCACTGACACTAAGTAGGCAATCCCTATTTGGCGCCTACTGTTTCTGCAAACCGGCGCCTGCAGCACGTCCCCTCTGCTACGGCTGGGCCGGCCCATGTATCTGCTTAGCTCAAAAAAGGTGCGCCCGCGATATCTTGAACTCACGACCTGCTCCTTCTACGCCAAGGTTCGCAACCATTAAGCCATAGAATGAGTAGTGATTTATAACTTCTTTCCATGTCTTTATTTCCTGAATTGTTTTTTTTCGGTTCGCTTGTCATTTTCCGGTGCGGTTTTATTTTTATTTTTCTTTCCTTTTTTCCTTTTGTTGTTTTTTCAGTTTTTTAATTCATGCTTTTTTCAAGATCAAGGATTTTTCTTTCTTTTTGGTGTTTAACATATAGATGAACTCTCTTTTCAATTCAATCTTTTTATTCAAATTTGATGAATTTTTTTGATAATTGATAAACTTTTTTAAAAATTGACGATTTTTTCAAATTCAATGAACTTTTTTGATAATCGATAAACTTTTTTCAAAATTGATGAATATTTTTTTAAATTTGATGAACTTTTGTCAAAATCGATGAACTTTTTTCATAATCGATAAACTGTTTTTGAAATTGATGAACTATTATTCATATTCAATGAACTTTTTTCAAATTCAATGAACTTTTTTCGAAATTGATGCTTTTTTTCAAATTTGATGAAATATATTTCAAATTTAAGAAAAATTGATGAACTTTTTTTGCAAATTCGATGAACTATTTTTGAAAATCAATGAACACTTTTAAAATTCGATGAACTTTTTTCAAATTATATGAACTTTTTTTTCGAATTAGTAGAATTTTTAAAATTCCGTGAGAATTTTTGAATTCATGATTTTTTGCTAATTTTTTCCCTTTTACATTTTTGAAGTTAATAGTTGACCAGTCAACTGGTCAACCGTGACCGGTCAAACTACGCTCAAAGCGACTAGGGTGTGGACCGGTGAAGCGATCGCTCGTCTTACATGGGCTGGCCCAAGAGCAGGCGGCTGTGAGCGCCACCTACCTGTTCGGGCGCGTAAGGCGCCGAACTAGAGCTCCCGATTAAGTCGACTTAAAGGCGGTAATATCAATGCAAAATGAAAACTTAAAGGCGGTAATAAAATATGGGGGTATTTTCGGTTCGTTCTGCTTATCGCAAGTTCGTGGATTCAAAGAGGAGGAGAGAGGATTGGTTGGAAAATCGAAAGAGTTGTTC
This sequence comes from Triticum dicoccoides, assembly GCF_002162155.2. Taxonomy (NCBI): domain Eukaryota; kingdom Viridiplantae; phylum Streptophyta; class Magnoliopsida; order Poales; family Poaceae; genus Triticum; species Triticum dicoccoides. Next base: position 712,375,379 of record NC_041392.1, read on the forward strand.
TGATTCAGGAGCTGCACAAAAACATTGGCAGAAAACTGTGAAAAGCTAGTGTGCCTCAAAATATTAAGATTTTTGTGTGGAGATTGGCAAAGAATTCTATCTCGACGGGAGAATTACTAAGGCCGCGACATATTGCAAATGATGACACTTGTTTTCTGTGCTACTTGATAGGCGATTCATGGCGTCATGCCTTTATTAACCGTCGGTTGTCTAAGTGTCTTTGGGCTTTGATGGATGAGGATTTAGTGGAGCACATGTTAGCAAGCAATCATGGAGATGCAAAACTATGTCTGTCGGTCATGTAGGATTCCGTTAGTGATCAAGAGTTTACTAGGATCCTAGTTACTCTATGGGCAATTTGGTGGGCAAGAAGAAAAGCTACTGATTGCTTGGCTACTGTCAATCATGTGAAGAGTGATTTTATGGGTATGTCAGCGACTATTATAGAAGACATGAAAGGAGGATGTTGTAGTTCCAAGACCCTTTAGTTATTCATGAAGCAAGAGAAGCAAATGACCTTGCTAGGGCTTCGGTTTCTTTGGCCACTGGTCGTTACCTCTGGTTACCCACCACTCCTGATGTTTTATTTGTACCGGATGTTATTGTCGTTTAAACAAAGTGTGGTGGTGACCCCTAAAAAAAAAACCTTAAAGGCGGGGTAATACAACAATGCCAACGTGTTTCTGGCTAAACCAAAACTCCTACTTCATTACTTCAAAAACTATTCTAGAAAAAACCCCTACTCCATATTAAGAGCAAGGCCAACCAACGCATCCATGGTGGATCCGTCCTCTGCCTTCTTCTCACGTTGTTTCCTCATGTATCGCTCAACGTTGCATCCGGTAAAAGCGAGCCCGAAGGCTGTTATCATGTGTTGGTACTTGAAGTCGGCTCGCATGAACACCCTTACACCGTCGTCCAACGACAGCTCGCTCGCACCCCTCGCCGCGTCCACTTCTGGCCCGAGACCTGCCGATTGGACTGGTGGCCGATGACCCTGCAATGTTTCAAGGAAATCAGAGAGGATTTCTTTTTATTTCCTCCGCAGAAAGGAAAAAAGAAGAAGAAAAGAGCTCCGGTCGGTTGAAGATCATGGCATGGGATGAGACGCGAATCTGAGGAACGTGGCTGGTGGAGAAGAGACGAGGATGAGGAGCTAGCGGTGGCTCCGGGCGGCGGGCGAGGATCCCGCGGTGCAGGAGACGCCGGAGCACGGACGCCAACATGTTGTCTGGCGCGTGATCTCCTGAACTTCTTGTTCCCTAGGCGTGATCTTCCTTCTTGCCCTGATGGTGAAATACGCTGCTCGAGAAATTAGATATACGTCTTATACTACGGACCGAGGGAGTATAATAATATTTCTATCCGCGTCGATGGACTCTCGGACTCGAACCTACGTGCCGACTAGGTATTCAGGTACACCACCTCATGAGCTAGCTACTTCGTCGATGGACTCTCAGACTCATACCTACGTGCCGACAAGGCAGTACAGTTGCAATTCAACTGAATCTAAACTATTCTACCAGAACTAAAATTTCACATCTAAACATTGAGTAAAGGTATAGGGTTCCTTTGCCTCCCGCCGGGGCGCCGCCGCCAGTTCGCCTCGTCTCCGGAGGCCTTAGAGCCATGTCGGCGTGCCGGCGGGAAGGCTCCGTTTTCATAAGTGCTTTTGAGTTTAATTAAGGTTTGTGTTCCGCTTAAAAAGACGAGACGGCGGCGGCTACTTGAAGATGGAATAAGATTCTTTCTGCCTAGCCCCCGTCATGGTGGCGTATCTAGCACCGTCGGTGGGCATGTCGAGGTCTGTCTCCGGCGGATCTGCCTTTGATGGATTTGCTGGGATCTAATCGTAGTTAGTCTACGTTTGCGTTTCTTCCGGTTGGATCTTTGCGATCTAAGCTACTCTTCATGGCAACGGTTACTGTTCTGCTGCGCTGGTCATATGGGGCCTTAGCCCGACGACATTCTAACTGTCTACTACAAGAAGTTTTGCCCGGCTCTAGCGAGGGAGGGGCTATGACGGCGACACGCCTTCGGGTCACATTAGTGCTTGCACTCGTCGCTAGGTGGTCTACGGATCTGGATGTAATTTTTATTATTTCTGGTGTTCGTTGTACTGGCATGATTGAAGATAAATAGATTGAAAGTTTTCTCGCGCAAAAAAAAAAAACAAAACACTTAGTAAAGGTACATTTACCCTTTTAGATGGATCTAGAAGCATGGCACGCTAAACACTAAGTTCATTTCGACGGATCCAAGAAATAAGAAAACACAGAGGAAGGGTTTGGAGGGATGAAAAATGATCGTTAGGAAGGGTTTGGAGGGATGAAATATGGTCGTTGGCACCGCGTTCTACCTCACCCGCGTGCCGGAGAGGTGGAGGCATGGGATGTTCGTCCTGTGTGAGCAGAGCCACCAGATCTTCCACCTGCTTGTCATTGCCGGCGCGCTCACCCACTATGGCACCGCCATCGTGTTCCTCAGGGTCCGCGACGAAATTGGCTGCCCGGCCAACTGATGCGCATGCCATCGATCATTCACGATGCCATAAAATTCTTAGTATGATCATGTATATAGGCATCACGTCTGAGACAAGTAGACCGAAACGATTCTGCATCTACTACTATTACTCCGCACATCGACCGCTATCCAACATGCATCTAGAGTATTAAGTTCATAAGAACAGAGTAATGCTTTAAGTAAGATGACATGATGTAGAGGGATAAACTCATGCAATATGATATAAACCCCATATTTTTATCCTCGATGGCAACAATACAATACGTGCCTTGCTGCCCCTACTGTCACTGGGAAAGGACACCACAAGATTGAACCCAAAGCTAAGCACTTCTCCCATTGCAAGAAAGATCAATCTAGTAGGCCAAACCAAACTGATAATTCGAAGAGACTTGCAAAGATAACCAATCATACATAAAAGAATTCAGAGGAGATTCCAATATTGTTCATAGATAAACTTGATCATAAACCCACAATTTATCGGATCTCGACAAACACACCGCAAAAGAAGATTACATCGAATAGATCTCCAAGAAGATAGAGGAGAACTTTGTATTGAGATCCAAAGAGAGAGAAGAAGCCATCTAGCTAATAACTATGGACCCGAAGGTCTGAAGTAAACTACTCACACATCATCGGAGAGGCAATGGTGTTCATGTAGAAGCCCTCTGTGATCAATGCCCTCTCCGGCGGAGCGCCGGAAAAGGCCCCAAGATGGGATCTCACGGGTACAGAAGGTTGCGCGGCGGTGGCAATAGGGTTTTGGCTCCGTATCTGATGTTTCCAGGGTATATGGGTATATATAGGAGGAAGAAGTACGTCGGTGGAGCAACGAGGGGCCCACGAGGGTGGAGGGTGCGCCTGGGGGAGGTGGGCGTGCCCCCTGCCTCGTGCCTTCCTCGTTGATTGCTTTACGTAGACTCCAAGTCCTCTGGATCACGTTTGTTCCAAAAATCACGTTCCCGATGGTTTCATTCCGCTTGGACTCCATTTGATATCATTTTCCTTCGAAGCACTAAAATAGGAAAAAAACAGCAATTTGGGCTGGGCCTCCGGTTAATAGGTTAGTCCCAAAAATAATATAAATGTGTATAATAAAGCCCAATAAACATCTAAAACAGAATATAACATGAGTCCCAAAAATAATATAAAGGTGTATAATAAAACCTAATAGACATCTAAAACAGAATATATCGTAGCATGGAACAATTAAAAATTATAGATACGTTGGAGACGTATCACGCCCCGTATTCCAGCCCAGAGATCGAGGAGAAGTCTCTGGAATACGGCACTGCTTGACATAGAACAAATCAACTCTTATTTCAAGAATAATAATACTAGGATCTGATGTTACAAAGAAGCACATCAGCACGGCGACACTACGCCTGCGATACTACACTTGCTCTATGCTAGCAGCGGAATAACGACGAAGGTGGTGAACTCCACTTTGCAGGGACTCTGGCTGGGACATGATCTAGCGCGCACGCACGGCAACCTCGATAAGCAAGCAAGCAATCATGGCATCACCTGCAATCTGGCATGACACGCCAGGTTAGTACATTGAATGTACTTGCCAGCTCATAACAACCATAAACATCAATGCAAGACAATAACATAGCATTAACTGGTTAATTAATTAACAACTACCATGATGAAACAACTACTAAGCATGGTATGAAACTGATACAATACTGATAAATCTCCATCTCAGATCTGCATAACCATATCTCTCTTGGCTAACCGGCCAAGCAGTATACCATCCCGATCACCTCGTGATCAAAACCAAACGGTGATCATTCCGGCGATCACAACCATGACCAACACTTGGTCTCAAATGGTGATCTTTCCGGCGATCACTACCATGACCAACACTTGGTCTCAAACGTCATCATCAACATCCTGCCAATCTGTACTGCTCAAAATAACAACATATAAATCACCTATAAGTCATTCCGTCATGTGAGTGTTGATCGAACGGTGTGACCTAGTACGAACTTGTGCCCATGACCGAGGACGCGGCTATCGATAGATTAAACACACACACTCTCCAGAGGTAGTGCACTTTACCCACACCATGGAACCCATGGCCTCGCACTCCCATTCGGGTGGACCAAGGACGTTCCGACAAAACCGATCTACTGCCATGAAACTCTCCCGGCCACTCCGACTCACTCCCCACGGGGCTAGTCCTAGGTGGCCCCGTGTCTACCAAAGACACCAACAGCCACCGTCGTGGCCAAAACAATAAACCGTCCCAAACGAGGACATGTGCACATAACAACAACAACGAGCACACAAGGCTTATGTCCGCCTACCTGATCAGGGTAGTGCGCGCCCATAACCTTCCCTCGTTGGAGGCACCGGCGAGAGACATGGCAATAGCATCGCATTAGGGCCTTCCCATAAAGGCAAATGTGGTTGCACTAGAGAAAGCCCGGTTCGGTGGCACCTAACCAACTTAATGACGGAATTTATCCCCAAAAATATAACTGTAATGACTGATACTCCGATATCATCTATCAAGCTATAATCCAAGTCATAGCATACCCAACAAATAATCCAAGCATCATAACATCATACCAAGATACTCCGAGGATATTGCAACACTACTATCAGGATGAATCCAAGAACGATAAGACTACTACTCAAATATCAAGAACTAACTATCCAACTATGATCCACATGCAAGGATCATCTCCAACATCATACTCCAAAACATAATATCATCTAGCATCATGATGGAAATAACACTAGCCACTAATAATACAAATGTAATATGATATCCAAAGTAATACTCCAAAATAATACCAGATACTCTCATGAAAATAATCATAATATCCACTAAGAATCCAAAGGCACATGTCATCCACATAATCATCAAAACATAAGTCCTAGAACTCCAGGCAATATCATGGCAACATCTAGATCAAAACCATACTCTGAGAAATGCCATGAACAAATCATACATAGCTAATGCAATATTTTAAACAAGTTCAAATAAATAAACCATGTCACTGCATTGCAATCATGCAAATGGAGGGTGTGGCTTGCCTGGGGTGGAAGAAAGCACCGGGAGAAAGTGCGAGAAACTCGCGGAAAGAATCGCCGGAAAACGTTCTCTCTCGGAGGGGGCTAAATAAGGGCAGGGGCAAAATGGTCATTTTCAGAATGTCAAAACATGTTGAAATTGTGACAACAGAACGGGCTCGACGAGATGAAGAAGTGGGCTTTGGATTCACCTCATTTGGAGTTGGGAGTAAAAAGATATGAAGTGTTTTCTGCCAGGGACCTTTCTGCAATAAAATCATCACAAACAGGCCCCTGAGTGAGAAAACAGAAAGCGTCTAAGGAGAGAATACGTTTTCAAACTAGGAAAACACACTTACGGCTGGAGCAGAAGAGGAATACGCTTGCTGAAGGCGAAAACATACTGCTGGGAAGTACGCTTCTACTAATCCAGCGTGTCAGTGGGGCCCGTGGCGCTGTGCAGCTAACGAGTGGGGCCCTCCTTATTCATCTCTTTCTCTCTCTCTCTCTCTCTCTCTCTCTCTCTCTTCTCGCCTGGCTTCTTCCTCGCGCCCGACACAGAACAAAGGAGAGGCGGGGCTGGCTCGGCCGGCGTCTGGCCTGACCGGCTCCGGCCATCTCCGGCCGTGGGGATGATGCCGAGCGAGGCTTAGCCCACCGCGTTCATCCAGAGGGAAATCAGGCGCCGGGGAGGGACAGAACGGCGACATCACGCAACAACAACAAGCAGGGGAGGCGGCGACCGATCTTGGGGACGATGGCCACAGCTACTCTGGCGACTAGTCGAGGGGAGGGGGAGGCTTGGTGGGTAGAGGTGAGGCCTCTGGTGGTGGTGGATGGAAGAGAGGGGCTCAGCTTCAGGCTAATTTAGCCGAGGCGCTCCGGCGACCGTGGCGGCCAATAGAGACGGGGAGGAGCTCCGGGGCTCGGGCGAGGGGCTTGGAGGGGCTAGAGGAGTGAGGCGAAGAGCTTGGGGCGATCGGGGGGCCTCAGGGCTGCTTAAATAGCCAAGGGGAGGGGGAGCCGCGCTGTCGCCGCCGCGGACGCGTGGTCGGCGCCGCAGACATGTGCCCACGTGCATGAGCTCGGAGGCAGGCAACGAGGGAGGCACAGGGGACAACTCACGGGGAGGAGGAGGAGGCCGAAGTAGCGCAGGGAGGAAGAGACAAGGAGGAAGACGACGGTCGGTGCACTGTGCTCCCGTGTGCGTTCGGCGGCGAGCGTCGGTGAGGAAACAGACGGAGGGGGAGAGGGGTCCAGGGAAACGGCGATGATGAGAGGAAGACAATGGACACGGTCACACGCGCAAAGGCGACGAGAGGAGGAGCTGCCGAAGCACAAACGACCACTGCACACAGAGCGCGTGCACAGTGATGCCATTAACGCGGTCACCGCGTGCACTGGCATGTAGCGAGGGAGATGGGCTGGAAATTGTTGTCTACGGGTAAGTTCTTCCAAGGTATGTCTCAATTACGGTGGTAGCTCGGTGAAAACTGCTATGGTTAAATGGTAGTCACCCTCTGAAGTTTACTGCAGTAAACTTGGATGAGCATTGGTGATCAAAAGGAAGGTGATTGGGGGCAAAGGAGTTGTCTGCGAGGTTTAGGGTAAGAAGGAATTTCACCCTGGTAACTTTGAGAAGATTAGGACCAAGATGCACCATAGTTGCTTCACAAGTGCATATTTAGTCCAGAATCAAGATCAGTAAGGTGCACTCACATGGAGTGTCAAATTGAGCTACAATTTGGCAAGGCATAGTGATTTGGTCATAGTAAGAAGCTGTAAAAATCTCATACCAATTGGATTCACCAAAATGGTACTTCGTTCACAGCTATCTTCACTGACCAGAATCTTGAAATAATTCTAGAGAACAATTGGCTAGGTGAACTGGTGCCAAATTTGGTGGAGGAAAGTTATTTGGGCAGGAGAACAGTCTGGTAATTTACCAGTATTTTTGAAGCAATATAAAATGCACTTGCTTCACAACCTGAAAATTTTACCAGAAGCAAAGATTTGGTCCTGTGCTCACATAGATGATTGGATGGGGCTGAAACTTGTAGTAGTGAGATAATATGAGCACAAGAAGGAGTGTGCAAAATTTAAACTCATTTGGATAATCCTAGCTAGCACTTCCTTCACAAAGTCTTCCCTCAGACAGGAACTTTGAAAAATCACTGAGGAAATTTAGCCGGGCAAATAAAGTTTAATTTTGGCACAGGTCAATTATTTGGATGATATATCATGCCCAAAAAGTTTGGGGGCAAATGGGTAAGGATAAATAGCACTTGCTTCACAATGTGCCATTTATGACAGAATAGGAAATGAATTTATTGAGCATGATGGGAAATATGGCCAATGAAATATTTTGCCATATTTGAGGAAGATATGACCCGTAAAATTTATAAGAATTATTTGGGGATTTTTGGATGGACAGAAATATGGGTTGCTTCACAACCTAGGGCAGACAGGGTTATTCCTTTAATAGGAAAAAGGAATATTCCTGAGAAAAATGAATTAGGGTTTGGTCAAGCAGTGAAGTGACATGATCTTGGAAAGGTTTTGAGGGTCATGAGTCACTTGGGAGAGGAGATGAAGATGATTTCCCAAGTGACAAGGCCACATAACCACTCCAAAAAAATAAAAACAGAGCAAAAACCAAATAAATCAAAAGAAAAAGAAAGGACCAAAATCCAGGCTGTTAGAACTCTTACCCCCTTAAAGAAATCTCGTCCTCGAGATTTAGTTGCTCAGGGAACAAGTTTGTCTTGAGGACACCATTTCTCACCCGGGTATCCTTTTTCCTTTATTTATTGTTCCCCCAAGAATTTTATATGATTTGATTACCTTTGCTCGGGGGTGGTTTGTTTCACCTTTCCCCAAATTCTGACGGATTTTTGGCTCACACACCAAATCCTGCGGTGGTACCTGCTACCTCTTGAGCATTGCATTGGTTTTCCCTTCAAGAGGAAAGGGTGATGCAGTAAAGTAGCGTAAGTATTTCCCTCAGTTTTTGAGAACCAAAGTATCAATCCAGCAGGAGATCACACTCGAGTCCCACGCACCTACCCAAACAAATAAGAACCTCGCAACCAATGCGATAAATGGGTTGTCAATCCCTTCACGGTCACTTACGAGAGTGAGATCTGATAGATATGATAAGGTAATATTTTTGGTATTTTTATGATAAAGAGAAATAAAGATGCAAAGTAAAATAAATGGCAATAGAAATAGCTAAGTGTTGGAAGATTAATATGATGGAATATAGACCCGGGGGCCATAGGTTTCACTAGTGGCTTCTCTCAAGAGCATAAGTATTACGGTGGGTAAACGAATTACTGTCGAGCAATTGATAGAATTGAGCATAATTATGAGAATATCTAGGTATGATCATGTATATAGGCATCACGTCCGAGACAAGTAGACCGAAACGATTCTGGATCTACTACTATTACTCCACACATCGACCGCTATCCAGCATGCATCTAGAGTATTAAGTCCATAAGAACAGAGTAATGCTTTAAGCAAGATGACATGATTTAGAGGGATAAACTCATGCAATATGATATAAACCCCATATTTTTATCCTCGATGGCAACAATACAATACGTGTCGTTTCCCCTACTGTCACTAGGATCGAGCACTGCAAGATTGAACCCAAAGCTAAGCACTTCTTCCATTGCAAGAAAGATCAATCTAGCAGGCCAAACCAAACTGATAATTCGAAGAGACTTGCAAAGATAAACCAATCATACATAAAAGAATTCAGAGGAGAATCAAATATTATTCATAGATAATCTGGATCATAAACCCACAATTCATCGGATCTTGACAAACACACCGCAAAAGAAGATTGCATCGAATAGATCTCCAAGAGAATCGAGGAGAACTTTGTATTGAGAACCAAAGAGAGAGAAGAAGCCATCTAGCTAATAACTATGGACCCGTAGGTCTGAAGTAAACTACTCACACATCACCGGAGAGGCCATGGAGTTCATGTAGAGGCCCTCCGTGATCAATGCCCCCTCCGGCGGAGCTCAGGAAAAGGCCCCAAGATGGGATCTCTTGGGTACAGAAGGTTGCAGCGGTGGAATTAGGTTTTCGTGGTGCTCCTGGATGTTTGTGGGGTACGTGGACTTATATAGGAGGAAGAAGTAGGTCGGTGGAGCAACGAGGGGCCCATGAGGGTGGAGGGCGCGCCTAGGGGGGTAGGCGCCCCTCTGCCTTGTGGCCTCCTCGATTGTTTCTTGACGCCCACTCGAAGTCTCCTGGATCACGTTTGCTGAGAAAATCACGTTCCCGAATGTTTCATTCTGTTTGGGCTCCGTTTGATATTCCTTTTCTGCGAAACACTGAAATAGGCAAAATACAACAATTTGGGCTAGGCCTCCTATTAATAGGTTAGTCCCAAAAATAATATAAAAGTGTATAATAAAGCCCATTAACATCCAAAATAGATAATATAATAGCAAGGAGCAATAAAAAATTATAGATATGTTGGAGACGTATCAAGCATCCCCAAGCTTAATTCCTGCTCGTACTCGAGTAGATAAATGATAAAAAAGAATTTTTGATGTGGAATGCTACTTAGCATAATTTTCAATGTAATTCTCTTATTTGTGGCATGAATATTCAGATCCGAAAGATTCAAGATAAAAGTTTAATATTGACATGGAAATAATAATACTTCAAGCATACTAACTAAGCAATTATGTCTTCTCAAAATAACATGGTCAAAGAAAGTTATCCCTACAAAATCATATAGGCTGGCTATGCTCTATCTTCATCACACAAAATATTTAAATCATGCACAACCCCGATGACAAGCCAAGCAATTGTTTCATACTTTTGGTGTTGTCAAACTTTTTCAATCTTCACGCAATACATGAGCGTGAGCCATGGACATACCACTATATGTGGAATAGAATGGTGGTTGTGGAGAAGACAAAAAAGGAGAAGATAGTCTCACATCAACTAGGCGTATCAACGGGCTATGGAGATGCCCATCAATAGATATCGATGTGAGTGAGTAGGGATTGCCATGCAACAGATGCACTGGAGCTATAAGTATATGAAAGCTCCACAAAAGAAACTAAGTGGGTGTGCATCCAACTCTCTTGCTCATGAAGACCTAGGGCATTTTGAGGAAGCCCATCATTGGAATATACAAGCCAAGTTCTATAATGAAAAATTCCCACAAATATATGAAAGTGATATCATATGAGACTCTCTATCATGAAGATCATGGTGCTACTTTCAAGCACAAGTGTGGAAAAAGGATAGTAGCATTATCCCTTCTCTCTTTTTCTCTCATTTTTTATTTGGGCCTTCTTTTTTTGGCCTTTTTTTCCTTTTTTTCGTCCGGAGTCTCATCCCGACTTGTGGGCGAATCATAGTCTCCATCATCCTTTCCTCACTTGGGAGAATGCTCTAATAATGATGATCATCACACTTTATTTACTTACATCTCAATAATTACAACTCAATACTTAGTATAAAGTATGACTCTATGTGAATGCCTCCGGCGGTGTACCGGGATGTGCAATGAATCAAGAGTGACATGTATGAAAATTATGAACGGTGGCTTTGCCACAAATACGATGTCAACTACATGATCACGCAAGCAACACGACAATGATGAAGCGTCTCATAATAACGGAACGGTGGAAAGTTGCATGGCAATATATCTCGGGATGGCTATGGAAATTCCATAATAGGTAGGTATGGTGGCTGTTTTGAGGAAGGTATATGGTGGGTTTAAGGTACCGACAAAAGTTGCGCGATACTAGATAGGCTAGCAATGGTGGAAGGGTGAGAGTGTGTATAATCCATGGACTCAACATTAGTCATAAAGAACTCACATACTTATTGCAAAACTCTATTAGTTTTCAAAAAAAAGTATTACGCGCATGATCCTAGGGTGATAGATTGCTAGGAAAAGACCATGGCTCGTCCCCGACCACCACTCATAAGGAAGACAATCAATAAATAAATCATGCTCCGACTTCATCACATAACGGTTCACCATACGTGCATGCTACAGGAATCACAAACTTCAACACAAGTATTTCTCAAATTCACAACAACTCAACTAGCATGACTCTAATATCACCATCTCCATATCTCAAAACAATTATCAAGTATCAAACTTCTCATAGTATTCAATGCACTTCTATGAAACACTACTGGAATCTGGCAATTTGCCGTCTGCCGGCTGACGGCAAAGAGCCTCTTTGCCGCCCGCTTACACAAAGCGGACGGCAAAGAAAGTGCGGATGGCAAAAATTCTATTTGCCACCCGCTACTTCTTTGCCGTCAGCCAGCTGACGGCAAAGAGCTAGAAGGCAAACGGCAAAGGGCCAGGTGGGCCCCACAGGACAAGGCGTGGCTAGGTTAGGTTCTTTGCCGTCCGCCGGCGGACGACAAAGGGGAGACGTGGGCCAGCCCTAAACGGCCGCCCTCTTTGCCGTCTGCTAGCAGACGACAAAGAAGGCCCACTTAACAAGCCAAGCCGTCTCCCCTCTCGCTCTCTTTCTCCGTCTCCCTCCCGCACGCCCGCCTCTCTCCCCCCACCGCTCTGCCACCACCGCCACCCGCCAGCCCTGCCCTCGGACCTAGCCCCCGCCACCATCCAGCCCTCCCCCGCCCCCGCACCCCGTCGCCCCGCCGCCCCACCGCGCCCCGTCGCCCCACCGCACCCTGTCGCCGGAGAGGCCTGCGCCGGGCTGCCCCGGTGCCGGACCC
>NC_041392.1:712388731-712390855 GCF_002162155.2 Triticum dicoccoides
AGAAAGAAGAAGAAGAAGAAGAAGAAGAAGAAGAAGAAGAAGAAGAAGAAGAAGAAGAAGAAGATGATGATGATGATGATGATGATGATGAAGAAAAGGAAGAGAAGAAGGAAAGTAAAACCTCCCCCGCCCCTGTTTTAGATATTAGATATATTTTTAGATAATAAATAGTTTTAGATAGTTTACATATTAGAGAAGAAGAAGGAAAAAAGGAAAAAAGGAAAAAGGAAAAGAAGAAAAAATAACAACAAGAATAAGAAAAAGAAGAAGAGGAGGAGGAGAAGAAAAAGGAAGAAGAAGAAGGAGAAAAGAGGAGAGGGGGAGAAGAAGAAGAGGGAAAGGGAAAGGAAGAAGAAGAAGAGGGAAAGGGAAAGGAGGAAGAAGAAGTTAAACTAGTTATTATATGAAATTCAATTAAAGTAAACATTTTTGATGACTAGTGCTACTAATAAATTCAACTAGAGCCATCATATGTCCACAAGTGCATTGTTTTTTGAATGAGAAAGGATAACTTGGTGTAGTTGATTATCTTCTGCTCACAATTTCTTATGTTATAATGTTGTATGATAATGTTGTAAGGGTACTAATTGGTCTCTTCTGCTGCTTATCAGAGTTGGGGGGAAGCCACCACCGCAGACTCCGCTCTGCCACACCGGAGTACGAGTTGGATGCTTTCGAGTTCTTCAGTATCATACTTGGAACTTCAGTATCATCCACGAGGCAGGTATATAAAAGGAGAGATCTCCCCTTCACCCATCTCATTATGATAACTCTGTTGTTTGGTACATCACTCATTGTCACAAACCGCAGAGGCTGCCTGAAACTTTTATGAGCATGCTGGGTGAAGATCTGTCAAATAATGTGAAGCCGCGACAGGCTGGCAGTGGGTTTCGCAGGCTGTGGGACGTGGATTTGGTGATCAAGGAGGGCCACATGTACTTGTGTCGTGGCCGGGAGAAGTTCTACCGTGCCTACGACCAGCGACAGGGGTACTTCCTTCTCTTCAGGTACGACGACGACGCCACCATGCTCATCATGAAGGTGTTCAACGCGACTATGTGTCGCATGCGCTACACTGACGACGATGATGCCAGTACATTCTGCCTCTTCTTATTCCTCTACATTTGGCTTTGTCTCGCATCGATTGTTAACGGTCATTGTTGCATTTGGACAGGCAATGGGAGCAGCAGCAGCGACACTGGCTACAGCCAAAGCAGCAGTGATTCTGGCTGTAGCAAAAGCAGCAATTCTGGGTGCAGCAAAGACAACAAGGAGGATGATCCGGACTGGAGTGGGGACGAAGAGGAGTGGAGTGGGCATCAGGCTGAGGATGACCTAGCGATGGTGGTGGCTGACCAAGGGCAAGAGATGGTGGTGGCTGACCATGGGCAAGAGATGGTGGTTGCTAAGGATGACCTAGCGATGGTCGTGCCTGTCCTGCCTGAAGATGGCCTCGCGATGGTGGTGGTGCCTGATAATGACCTCGCGCCAGTGGTGGCGCCGGCGATCCCACAGCTAGGCGACATGACCACGCCAATTGCGGTAGAAGACTACATCCCACTGCCTCCACCGCCTCGTCGCTCTTGACGCATCAGGCTGAGGAAGGAGAAGGAGAAGAACAATGAGAACTGAATTATGTTAGGTATGTTTGATCTCCAAAATGATCTATATATACTTAGCTTTGTTTCCTCCGAAATGACATAAGTTAGCTCTAAGTTAGCTCTAATATGCTTAGTTACCTATGTTAGCTCCAATATGCTTAGTTACCTATGTTAGCTGTAATATGCTAAGTTATCTCTACTATGCTTACTTTCCTAATGGTTAGCTCCAAAATTACTTATGTTAGCACAAAATGACCAAGTTTACATAATAAGCTTATAGTCTTCTTGTTCTTGTTCTTGTTCTTCTTCTTCTTCTTCTTCTTCTTCTTCTCCAAAATGACATAAGTTAGCTCTAAGTTAGCTCTAATATGCTTAGTTTCCTATAGGGTTAACTACAAAATTACTTATGTTAGCACAAAATCACCAAGTTTACATAATAAGCTTATAGTCGTCTTCGTCTTCTTCTTCTTCTTCTTCTTCTTCTTCGTCTTCTTCTTCTTCTTCTTCTTCTTCTTCTTCTTCT
>NC_041392.1:712391322-712424474 GCF_002162155.2 Triticum dicoccoides
TTCTAGGTTAGCTCCATTTTACTTAAGTATGCTTACTTCTTATAGTATTCTTCTTTTTCTTCTTCATTTTATTCTTGTTCTTCTAACATCTTGTTTATCATTTTGCAGATTGGATTTAATTCATGGAAGCTTGCATGGATGGAGTGCTTCCTTTCCATTTGTGCTTTTATTTTGTATCAATGAACCTGCATGGTTGGAACTTGTTATATGGATGGATGGATAATGGTGTTGGATGAACAATGTGAAACTTTTTAATATGTAAGGATGGAACTATATATGTGTTGATTATGTATGTATATATGATGAAACTAGTGTGTTGGATATGCTTGTTGTGTATATATGTATATCTGTGTATATCTATGAATTACTGTCAAATAGAATGAATTAAATTAAAAACAGGGCTGTACAGGCTCTTTGCCGCCAGCTAGCTGACGGCAAACATGCCACATGGCAGCTACCTGTGATTCCTGGGACTGGCATGTTTGAGCACTTTGCCGTCTCCAAGTGGACCACAAGGACCTTAGCCTCTTTGCTGTCTGCTGGCTGACGGCAAAGCACACCATTAACCCATAACGGCTCTCACCCCACCTCTCTGCTGTCCACGATCTTTGCCGTCTGCTGGCCACCAACGGCGGATGACACAATCCTTTGCGGTCAGTTTCCGGGAAGCGGATGACAAAGAAGGCCTTTGCTAGCACGTGTTCGTCTAGACAATTTGCCGTCTGCTGGTGGACGGCAAAGAGGGTTGCCGTCCGTGATCTATGCCTTTGCCGTCCGCCATGGCGAACGACAAAGAAGCTGATTCCAGTAGTGAAAGTTTTTATATTATTCCTAAAAGCAAATTTCCATGTTGTTCTAAAGGACTCTCAAAATAATATAAGTGAAGCATGAGAGATCAATTATTTCTATAAAATAAAACCACCGCCGTGCTCTAAAAGATACTCCCTCCGTTCCAAAATAGATGACCCAACTTTGTACTAAAGTTAGTACAAAGTTGAGTCATCTATTTTGGAACGGAGGGAGTATAAGTGAAGCACTAGAGCAAAAATTATATAGCTCAAAAAATATAAGTAAGCACATAGAGTATTCTAATAAATTCTGAATCATGTGTGTCTCTCTCAAAAGGTGTGCACAGTAAGGATGATGTGGTAAACTAAAAAGCAAAGACTCAAATCATACAAGATGCTCCAAGCAAAACACATATCATGTGGTTCTGGATCTTTTTATCCAAATTATCAATCAACTCTACAGTGACAACTTTATTCTCAATAATTTCAAGCCTTTGCATCACATGTTCCAAAGTTAACATAGTTCCATTAACCAAAAGAGGTGGTGAGCCAAACAAATCTATCATAGCATTATAAGAATCAAAAGTATGGCTACCCAATAAATTCCCTCCGGTAATGGTATCAAGAATATATCTGTACCAAGGAGTAGCGCCTACATAAAAATTACGGAGAAGAACGGAAGTAGGTTGCTTCCTGGTAGATCTATTTTGAGCATTGCAAATTCTATACCAAGCGTCTTTTAGATTTTCTCCCTCCCTTTGCTTAAAATTAAGAACTTCATTCTCGGGAGACAACGGAGAAGATAGAGGACTAGCCATAACAACAAGGCAAGCAAGAAAGCGACGAACGGAAAAGAGAGGGCGAATAAAACGACAAGGGTGAAGTGGAGGAGAGGAAAACGAGAGGCAAATGGCAAATAATGTAATGCGAGGGATAAGAGTTTGTGATGGGTACTTGGTATGTCATGACTTGTGCGTAGACTCCCCGGCAATGGCGCCAGAAATGGCTCATTGTCGGGAGTCAAATCTTGACTTGACTTGGCGCGAATCTCCCCGGCAACGGCGCCAGAAATCCTTCTTGCTACCTCTTGAGCACTGTGTTGGTTTTCCCTTGAAGAGGAAAGTGTGATGCAGTAAAGTAGCATAAGTATTTCCTTCAGTTTTTGAGAACCAAGGTATCAATCCAGTAGGAGATTACGCTCGAGTCCCACGCACCTACACAAACAAATAGGAACCTCGCAACCAACACAATAAAGGGATAGTCAATCCCTTCACGGTCACTTATGAGAGTGAGATCTGATAGATATGATAAGATAATATTTTTCGTATTTTTATGATAAAGAGAAATAAAGATGCAAAGTAAAATAAATGGCAATAGAAATAGCTAAGTGTTGGAAGATTAATATGATGGAAGATAGACCTGGGGGCCATAGGTTTCACTAGTGGCTTCTCTCAAGAGCATAAGTATTACGGTGGGTAAACGAATTACTGTCGAGCAATTGATAGAATTGAGCATAGTTATGAGAATATCTAGGTGTGATCATGTATATAGGCATCATGTCCGAGACAAGTAGACCGAAACGATTCTGCTCTACTACTACTACTCCACACATCAACTGCTATCCAGCATGCATCTAGAGTATTAAGTTCATAAGAACAGAGTAATGCTTTAAGCAAGATGACATGATGTAGATGGATAAACTCATGCAATAAGATATAAACCCCATCTTTTTATCCTCGATGGCAACAATACAATACGTGTCGTTTCCCTTACTGTCACTAGGATTGAGCACCGCAAGATTAAACCCAAAGCTAAGCACTTCTCCCATTGCAAGAAAGATCGGTCTAG
Organism: Triticum dicoccoides; assembly: GCF_002162155.2. NCBI lineage: Eukaryota > Viridiplantae > Streptophyta > Magnoliopsida > Poales > Poaceae > Triticum > Triticum dicoccoides. The sequence goes on from NC_041392.1 coordinate 712,393,959, forward strand.
TAGGCCAAACCAAACTGATAATTCAAAGAGACTTGCAAAGATAAACCAATCATACATAAAAGAATTCAGAGGAGAATCAAATATTGTTCGTAGATTATCTGGATCATAAACCCACAATTCATCGAATCTCGACAAACACACCGCAAAAGAAGATTGCATCGAATAGATCTCCAAGAGAATCGAGGAGAACTTTGTATTGAGAACCAAAGAGAGAGAAGAAGCCATCTAGATAATAACTATGGACCTGTAGGTCTGAAGTAAACTACTCACACATCACCGGAGAGGCCATGGAGTTGATGTAGAGGCCCTCCGTGATCAATGCCCCCTCCGACAGAGCTCCGGAAAAGGCCCCAAGATGGGATCTCTTGGGTATAGAAGGTTGCGGCGATGGAATTAGGTTTTCGTGGTGCTCATGGATGTTTGCAGGGTACGTGGACTTATATAGGAGGAAGAAGTAGGTCGGTGGAGCAACGAGGGGCCCACGAGGGTGGAGGGCGCGCCCAGAGGGGTAGGCGCGCCCCCCTGCCTCGTGGCCTCCTCGATTGTTTCTTGACGCCCACTCCAAGTCTCCTGGATCACGTTTGTTGAGAAAATCATGTTCCCGAAGGTTTCATTCCGTTTGGACTCTGTTTGATATTCCTTTTCTGCGAAACACTGAAATAGGCAAAAAACAACAATTTGGGCTGGGCCTCCGGTTAATAGGTTAGTCCCAAAAATAATATAAAAGTGTATACTAAAGCCCATTAACATCCAAAATAGATAATATAATAGCATGGAGCAATCAAAAATTATAGATACGTTCGAGACGTATCAGTATCCAAGGGATCTGAGGATAAATTTTCTTTTGGTCATGAAATCCTTAATACTTCTGTCTTGGGGTTGCTTCAGTTAAATGCATGCCTTCTGGTTTCAATAAATGCTGAGAATTAATCATGGCCATCTTATGACGGGATCTGACTGCCCATAGGTGGTACTGATTTTGATTTATTTCTTTGGCTCGAGCATGAGATATGTACCAAAGATCTGACTGCCTTTGTCAGGAGCAATATAACGGTGTATGGAGTTATAGACATGTCATCCCGAGTATTTATGTCTTGAGACTGGCCTGCCAGGGGCTGACAGACAATTACTTTTTCTTGACAGACTGACTGTGTACTTGATTCCGTCGGTGAGTATACCGGGTCTGAGCTGATTGTTCGGCTTTTGAGTTTCTCATTTTGTCAGTATACCTATTTGGATTTTCCATATTAACCATTCCGAACGGGTCAGCGGGATATGATATCCTTGTAAAACAGAGTATGCCGCTGAGAGTATGCCTTTGTGGATCCATATGGAATTATGGCCTCCAACTGATTTGGGTATCCGGACCCTGATGGTCGTGCGAAAATCATCATACCTTTGTTGTAAGTCTCACCCTTTATTGGTCATGATTTTCTTTGTTAGGATACCTTACTGAAATAACTTGGCCACACCTGTCCTTGATTCTTCGTATGACCATGGATGTGATTAGTGCAAGATTTTTGACATTATTCCTTGTGCCTATTTTCTGACTTGGGTCCGCACACATATGACATATACCCAGGGTTTGTAGCTGTACGGAGCTCATTGCTGAGTCCAATCATACAAGAAGGTGACAAGGTTTTAGGACATCCCTTTGTCAGTTGCGGGAATAATGACCTTGATAACCATTGTCAAGGCCGTTGATTCTGTGATGTCATCTCCAGATCTTGTCGATCATTGTATTATATGAAATGTATCTCTGTGTATCTTCATTTGCGTGATTCATGAGGCGGTGGGATCCGTACTTTCCTTTAGGTATATCTGTTGGATCCTTGTCGTACCTCGTATGAGTGACTGATATGGTTGGGGATGCATGCTCACCATATGTATAAGAAGAATATGCCACCGAACACTCGATCCTTGCGGTAGGCATATGTTTTGACTGCATTGTACCTCTGACAAAATTATTGCAAATCTGATCCTTGCACTGCAGAGAAAAGCCATTCGTGTAGCTTTCCGAGGAAGGCTCGTTAGCTTCTGTTCGAAGCTTTTGCCTGGGCAGCATGCAGAAGAAGCCTCGATATCTTACACATGAAGCTTGACATGAGTATTGTGCAGGAGAAGCCGGGTTTCCGTACTTGAGAAGTTTCTCCTCGGGTTGCTTGTTGAGAAAGATTCATTTTCCGTCTGTCCGAAGCTTTTACTAAGGTATCTTGCTGTGTAAGACCGGGTATCTTGGACCGGAAGTTGTGCACATGTCAGGCTGAGGAAAATCAAGGAGCCTTGCATCATAAATTTCTTTCGACAGCATGTGAAAGAATACTGAGTTTCTTACATCCAAAGCTTCATACTAATATGCAGACTGAAATCTGCTCACACGCCCATAATATTCTATGGCTGATTATTTGCATGAGAAAATTTGTTTGACGGTCTTCCTTGAGCATATCACATTCTGACTCTATTTCGGATGATAACATATTTCAAACACCATGCATTATTAAGCCAAAATTTTGTATATGACCCATACCTTTGACTGAAAAATATATCGTTGGTCTTGCATCTGACTTGTCTTGCTGCTGGCTGGATCATTACTACTGTGTGGATTTTGTACTGATGTAGTCTTGAGTTTATCCGTACTGTTGTGAGGAGTGCACACTAATACAAAATTGATTATCATCCTCAAAATTAGATATTCCCCATTTCACTGTAGTCGGCTGAGAATTCCATTCTATTTAGCTGAGTTTCCAAATATTTGAACTCCCTACTGATTCTTCGGGTTCGGTGTCGGTTGATGAGCAACTCTTTATAGGGGAGAAATAATGTAACACCGGGGCCCAAAAGAAAGAAGCAAAAGAAAACTCAACTAAACAAAAGCACACAACAACAATCAATTCACACACAATCAATGTCACATATTACTGCTAGTCACACAATATGCATGCCTACTTAAGCACACAAATCTCGCGGAATCTCCAGTTCTACGATCTAGCATGCTGTGACGATGTGCACGAGGACGAATAAATGTGTGGAAGAATTGGTGTAAACAGTGCTACACCAAGTGCTAGCTTAGCCAATTAGCAACCTGGACTAGCTCGGAGGCGAGGACGTACTTGGTAACCATGTAGCAAGACACAAATGTCGTTGCCACATTATTATCAAGTGGACGGAAAATATCCCTACTCGTCCAAGAAATAAGGATAGCGGGGAAACTGAGTCTGCTAGCATTGCCCTTTCTTGATTACTAAGACCATTAATGGTTGCCAACACGACAAGAAAAAGGATGGTCCGGGGTAGAAGCATGTCTACCACCGAAACAAAATGGGGCTGAAGGAAGGAATTCAGTGCAATACTTGAGCACCATTTTTGCAAACAGTGTCGGGATCACTTGGCATCACTCTGCTGGGACAGAAATGACGCCAAACACCGAAGAACAAGCAAGAAAAGAAAACTGGAGAAATGCAAAGGCTGGGCTGTAGTGGATCCGAGCTGATACCAGCTACACTCACCAGGTAAGTCATTAGCAGCAAATCAGGCTATATGCATGTTATGCACAAACAAATGCAGCAACCAAATGCAATAAACAAGCCAGACTCTATACTACCGATTTCTACCGCTTGCGCTGACTAGGGCGTCCTACAGCCAGACCTACTCTGATACCAAGTGTTGTGGCACCCCGGCTCAGAGAAACCGGAACGCCTCGTATTCCAGCACAGAGATCGAGGAGAAGTCTCTAGAATACGACACTGCTTGACATAGAACAAATCAGCTTTTATTTGAAGAATAATAATACAAGGATCTGATGTTACAAAGAAGCACATCAGTACGACGACACTACGCCTGCGATATGATGACCCACAAGTATAGGAGATCTATCATAGTCGTTTCGATAAGTAAGAGTGTCAAACCCAACAAGGAGCAGAAGGAAATGATAAGCGGTTTCCAGCAAGGTATTCTATGCAAGTACTGAAATAAGTGGTAATAGATAGTTTTGTGATAGGATAATTTGTAACGAGCAACAAGTAACAAAAGTAAATAAAGGGCAGCAAGGTGGCCCAATCCTTTTTGTAGCAAAGGACAAGCCTGGACAAACTCTTATATAGAGAAAAGCGCTCCCGATGACACATGGGAATATCGTCAAGCTAGTTTTCATCATGTTCATATGATTCGCGTTCGGTACTTTGATAATTGTGGTGGACCGGTGCTTGGGTACTGTCCTTACTTGGAAAAGCATCCCACTTATGGTTAACCTCTATTGCAAGCATCCTCAACTACAACAAAAGTATTAACCTAACCATAGCATGAAACATATGGATCCAAATCAGCCCCTTACGAAGCAACACATAAACTAGGGTTTAAGCTTCTGTCACTCTAGCAACCCATCATCTACTTATTACTTCCCAATGCCTTCCTCTAGGCCCAAATAAGGGTGAAGTGTTATGTAGTCGACGTTCACATAACACCACTAGAGGAGAGACAACATACATCTCATCAAAATATCGAACAAATACCAAATTCACATGACTACTAATAGCAAGACTTCTCCCATGTCCTCAGGAACAAACGTAACTACTCACAAAGCATATTCATGTTCATAATCAGAGGGGTATTAATATGCATATAGGATCTGAACATATGATCTTTCACCAAATAAACCAACTAGCATCAACTACAAGGAGTAATTAACACTACTAGCAACCCACAGGTACCAATCCCGGACCTGGAGACAAGAATTGGATACAAGAGATGAACTAGGCTTTTGAGAGGAGATGGTGCTGGTGAAGATGTTGATGGTGATTGCCCTCTCCTGATGAGAGGAGCGTTGGTGATGACGATGGCGATGATTTCCCCCTCCCGGAGGGAAGTTTCTCCGGCAGAACAGCTCCGCAGAACCCTAGATTGGTTCCGCCAAGGTTCCGCATCATGGCAGCGGAGTTTCGTCCGAGAAGATGGCTTATGATTTTTTCCTCATCGAAAGGCTCCATATAGCAGAAGATGGCCACCAGAGGGCCACCAGGGGGCCCACGAGGTAGGGGGGCGCGCCCAGGGGGGTAGGGCACGCCCCCACCCTCGTGGGTAGGGTGTGGCCCCCCTGGTGAACTTCTTGCGCTCAATATTTTTTATATATTCTAAAAACATCTTTTGTGAAGTTTCAGGACTTTTGGAGCTGTGCAGAATAGGTCTCTAACATTTGCTCCTTTTCCAGCCCAGAACCCCAGCTGCCGGCATTCTCCCTCTTTATGTAAACCTTGTAAAATAAGAGATAATAGGCATAAGTATCGTGACATAATGTGTAATAACAACCCATAATGCAATAAATATCGATATAAAAGCATGATGCAAAATGGACATATCAACTCCCCCGAGCTTAGACCTCGCTTGTCCTCAAGCGAAAGCCGAAATCGAAAAATATGTCCACATGTTTAGAGATAGAGGTGTTGATAAAAGTAAAATATGGACATGAGGGCATCATGATCATTCTTAGAACAACAACTTACATAATTCTTGTCATATGATTTCTTATGCTAGGGTAATAATTCAATCACAATTTCAAATATGAATCGTAAACTTCATTGAAAACTAACAAACTATAATCTTAGTCATTGGAGAAATTGCAATTTATCATAACATAGGAAAGAGTCAATATATAAGAGCTTTTCAGCAAGTCCACATACTCAACTATCATATAGTCTTTCACAATTGCTGACACTCACGCAATACTTATGGGTATGGAGTTTTAATCGGACACAGAGAAAGATAGGGGCTTATAGTTTTGCCTTCGAACGTTTTACCTCAAGGGTAATGTCAACAATAATAGTTCGTGAAAACTCACATCCGATTAGCCATATATACCAGGATCTTTCCAACATACTGTGCTTGCCAAAGGATAAAATATAAAAAGGAAGGGTGAAGATCACCATGACTCTTATGCAAGGTAGGAGATAAAAGTAAAAGATATGCCCTTCGCAGAGGGAAGCAGAGGTTGTCATGCGCTTTTATGGTTGGATGCACAAAATCTTAATGCGAAAGAACATCACTTTATATTGCCACTTGTGATATGGACCTTTATTATGCAGTCTGTCGCTTCTATTTCTTCCATATCACACGATCGTATAAAGCTTATTTTCTCCCACACTAGTAAGTCATACATATTTAGAGAGCAATTTTTATTACTTGCACCGATGACAACTTACTTGGAGGATCTTACTCAATCCATAGGTAGGTATGGTGGACTCTCATGGCAAAACTGGTTTAAGGGTATTTGGAAGCACAAGTAGTATCTCTACTTGGTGCGATGAATTTGGCTAGCATGAGCGGGAAAGGCAAGCTCAACCATGTTGGATGATCCATGACAATATAATTTATCTCAGATGTAAGAAAAAATAACCCATTACGTTGTCTTCCTTTTCCAATGTCAACTCTTTAGCATGTCATATTTTAATGAGTGCTCACAATCATAAAAGATGTCCAAGATAGTATATTTATATGTGAAGACCTCTCTTTCTTTATTACTTCCTATTAATTGCAACGATGACCAAAACTATGTTTATCAACTCTCAACAACTTTTATTCATCATACTTTTTCTATGTGAGCTCATTACTCTCCATAAGATCCATATGATCTCTTTGTTTCTTTTTATTCTTTCTCTTTTCTTTTATTCACTCAAGGATCATGGCAAAATAATCAAGCCCTTGACTCAACACTAATCTTTATTATATATAGCTCATCGACTCTATTACATAGAGGGATCATAAAGCAAAACTCAAAACTAGATCATGCCATAAACTTTATTCTACTAGATCAAGATATTACCAAAAGGATCGAACTAAGAAAAACGGTAGAGATAAAAGTGATGGTGATACGATACTGGGGCACTCCCCCAAGCTTGGCAGTTTCCAAGGGGAGTGCCCATACCAGATACTCAATTCTTCTTTGTTGGTGACGAAGGTGGAGTTGTTGATGATGGATAGTCGCACATCGAGCGTAGGAGGTCTTCTAACTTGCGGATAATGCCTTTGAGTGCGATGATATGCTCCTTCAACAAAATATTTTCACGCGTGAGATACTTATTTTGTATACGAGCTAACTCAATCATCTTGAAAGCTTCAATCTCAGTTGGGGTAAGAATATTGCGGTCAAGTAGAAGGATGTCTTCTGTTGCCGGAACTTGGTCCTCCATGGCCTTCTTGATCCCTTCATCCTTGTTGACCTCCATGGGTTCTTCTCTCTTCAGCTCTATCTTCATTAGCCAAGCATCGTTGCCCTCATGGTTGGAGGAGGAGGGAGATGACATAATGCCTGGCCTTGATAACCCTGACAGAAAACAGCTCGAAACAAAGACAAGAGATATTTGCGTGATACGGGAGTCAAAACCCCCGGGAGATTATATAATGAATTTTTATCGACCAAAATACATAACGTGTAAGAAAACGGAGTCCGGAGAGCACACGAGGTGCCCATGAGGTAGGGGGCGCGCCTAGTAGGGTAGGGCGCGCCCTCCACCCTCGTGGAGGCCTCGTGTCCTTCCCGGACTGCTTCTTATTTTTCTATTTTTCTAAATATTCCAAAACGGAGAAATATTGCCTTAAAAACTGTTTTGGAGTCGGTTTACTTACCGTACCACATACCTATTCCTTTTCGGAGTATGAAACGTTCCGGAAAGTGTCCCTTATGTATTCCTCCGGGGTTACAGTTCCAATAACATTGGTTTCAACATTTATAGGATTACCTGAGATATAATGTTTGATTCTTTGACCGTTCACCACCTTCGGCTTTCTGCCTTCGAAGTTGTTGATTTTTATGGCACCGGAACAATAGACCTCCTCGATAACGTAAGGACCTTCCCATTTAGAGAGAAGTTTTCCTGCAAAAATTCTTAAATGAGAGTTTTATAGCAATACATAATCACCTACATTAAACTCACGCTTTTGTATCCTTTTATCATGCCATCTTTTAACTTTTTCTGTAAACAACTTGGCATTTTCGTAGGCTTGGGTTCTCCATTCATCAAGTGAGCTAATATCAAATAACCTCTTCTCACCGGCAAGTTTAAAATCATAGTTGAGCTCTTTAATAGCCCAATATGCCTTGTGTTCTAGTTCGAGAGGTAAGTGACATGCTTTTCCATAAACCATTTCATACGGAGACATACCCATAGGATTTTTATATGCAGTTCTATAGGCCCATAATGCATCATCAAGTTTCTTGGAACAATTCTCTCTAGATGTATTAACAGTCTTTTGCAAAATTAATTTGAGCTCTCTATTACTCAATTCTACTTCACCACTAGACTGAGGGTGATAAGGAGATGCAATTCTATGATTAACATCATACTTAGCAAGCATTTTACAGAAAGCACCATGGATAAAATGTGAACCACCATCAGTCATTAAATATCTAGGGACTCCAAATCTTGGAAAAATAACTTCTTTAAGCATTTTAATAGAAGTGTTATGATCAACACTAGTAGTTGAATAGCTTCTACCCACTTAGTAACGTAATCAACAGCAACTAAAATATGTGTATATCCATTAGAGGCAGGAAAAGGTCCCATATAATGAAAGCCCCAAACATCAAATGGTTCAATAACGAGTGAATAGTTCATAGGCATTTCTTGACGTCTACTAATATTACCAATTCTTTGACATTCATCACAAGATAAGACAAACTTACGGGCATCCTTGAAGAGAGTAGGTGATGACCCACAAGTATAGGGGATCTATCATAGTCCTTTCAATAAGTAAGAGTGTCAAACCCAACAAGGAGCATAAGGAAATGATAAGCGGTTTCCAGCAAGGTATTCTATGCAAGTACTGAAATAAGTGGTAACAGATAGTTTTGTGATAGGATAATTTGTAACGAGAAACAAGTAACAAAAGTAAATAAAGTGCAGCAAGGTGGCCCAATCCTTTTTGTAGCAAAGGACAAGCCTGGACAAACTCTTATATATAGAAAAGCGCTCCCGATGACACATGGGAATATCATTAAGCTAGTTTTCATCACGTTCATATGATTCACGTTCGATACTTTGATAATTTGATATATGGGTGGACCGGTGCTTGGGTGCTGTTCTTACTTGAACAAGCATCCCACTTATGATTAACCTCTATTGCAAGCATCCGCAACTACAACAAAAGTATTAAGGTAAACCTAACCATAGCATGAAACATATGGATCCAAATCAGCCCCTTACGAAGCAACGCATAAACTAGGGTTTAAGCTTATGTCACTCTAGCAACCCATCATCTACTTATTACTTCCCAATGCCTTCCTCTAGGCCCAAATAATGGTGAAGTGTTATGTAGTCGACGTTCACATAACACCACTAGAGGCTAGACAACATACATCTTATCAAAATATCAAATGAATACCAAATTCACATGACTACTCATAGCAAGACTTCTCCCTTGTCCTCAGGAACGAACGTAATTACTCACAAAGCATATTCATGTTCATAATCAGAGGGGTAATAATATGCATATAGGATCTGAACATATGATCTTCCACCAATTAAACCAACTAGCATCAACTACAAGGATTAATCAACACTACTAGCAACCTACTAGCACCAATCCCGGACTTTGAGACAAGAATTGGATACAAGAGATGAACTAGGGTTTGGAGATGAGATGGTGCTAGTGAAGATGTTGATGGAGATTGCCCTCTCCCGATGAGAGGAGCGTTGGTGATGACGATGGTGATGATTTCCCCCTCCCGGAGGGAAGTTTCCCCGGCAGAACAGCTCTGCCGGAGCTCTATATTGGATCCGCCAAGGTTCCGCCTCGTGGCGGCAGAGTCTCGTCCTGAAAAGATTCTTCTTATTTTTTTCTCATCGAAAGACTTCATATAGGAGAAGATGGACGTCAGAGAGCCACTAGGGGGCCCACGAGGTAGGGGGCCTGCCCTAGGGGGGGGGGGGCGCCCCCACCCTCGTGAGAAGGGTGTGGGCCCCCTGACCTTCATCTTTGGCGAGGATTTTTCTTTATTTATTTTAATATGTTCCGTGGAGTTTCAGGACTTTTGGAGTTGCGCAGAATATGTCTCTAATATTTGCTCCTTTTCCAGCCCAGAATTCCAGCTGCCAGCATTCTCCCTCCTTATGTAAACCTTGTAAAATAAGAGAGAATAGCCATAAGTATTGTGATATAAAGTGAAATAACAGTCCATAATGCGATAAATGTCGATATAAAAACATGATGCAAAATGGACGTATCAGTAGGCCAATAAAAACCAGATTGCAATACCTTGTGTGCAGTTCTATCTCCAGCATGGTGTCCTCCATAAGCCTTGGAGTGACACTTGCGTAGGATATGTTCCTGTTCATGCTCAGGTACACAACGTCTAATAATACCATCTACTCCTTTATAAAGATGTGGGTCATCCCAAAAGTAATGTCTCAAATCATAGAAGAACTTTTTCTTTTGCTGGTATGTGAAACTAGGTGGTATGAATTTGGCAACAATGTAATTAGCATAATCAGCATACCATGGAGCAGTATGAGAAGCATTTATGACATTTAATTGCTCATCAGGAAAGCTATCATCAATAGGTAGTGGGTCATCAAGCACATTTTCTAACCTAGACAAGTTGTCTGCAACGGGGTTCTCAGCTCCCTTTCTATCAACAATATGTAAATCAAATTCTTGTAGCAAGAGAACCCATCTAATAAGTCTAGGTTTAGCATCTTTCTTTTCCATAAGATATTTAATAGCAGCATGATCAATGTGAATAGTTACTTTAGAATCAACAATATAAGGTCTGAACTTATCACAAGCAAATACAACCGCTAAGAATTCTTTTTCAGTAGTAGCATAATTTCTTTGAGCATTGTCTAGGGTTTTACTAGCATATTGAATAACGTTTAATTTCTTATCAACTCTTTGCCCTAGAACAACACCTACAACATAATCACTAGCATCACACATAATTTCAAAGGGTAAATTCCAATCAGGTGGCTGAACAATAGGTGCAGAGACCAATGCTTTCTTAAGTATTTCAAATGCTTCTACACAATCATCATCAAAGACAAATGGTATATCTTTTTGTACTAAATTAGTCAAAGGCCGAGAAATTTTTGAGAAGTCCTTAATGAACCTCCTATAAAATCCGACGTGACCAAGGAAACGTCTTATACCTTTAATGTCCTTGGGGCATGGCATCTTTTCAATAGCATCAACCTTAGCTTTATCAACTTCAATACCTCTTCCAGAAACTTTATGCCCCAAGACAATACCTTCATTAACCATAAAGTGGCACTTTTTCCAATTCAAGACAAGATTAGTTTCTTCACATCTCTGCAAAATTCAATCAAGGTTGCTCAAGCAATCATCAAAAGAAGATCCATAGATGGAGAAATCGTCCATGAAAACCTCACAAATCTTTTCACAAAAGTCAGAGAATATAGCCATCATGCATCTTTGAAAGGTAGCAGGTGCATTACATAAACCAAAAGGCATACGTCTATAAGCAAAAGTACCAAAAGGGCAAGTAAAAGTAGTCTTTCATTGATCATTGGCTGACACAGGTATTTGAGAGAAACCTGAATAACCATCTAGAAAGCAAAAATGTGTATGTTTGGATAATCTTTCTAGCATTTGATCGATAAAAGGTAAGGGGTAATGATCCTTTTTAGTGCCCTTATTTAATTTGCGGAAATCAATTACCATCCTATAACCTGTAATAATTCTTCGAGGAATCAATTCATCTTCATCATTAGGAACGACAGTAATGACTCCCTTCTTAGGGACACAATGGACATGACTTACCCACTGACTATCAGCAACGAGACAGATTATACCTACCTCAAGGAGCTTTAGTATTTCCTTTCTTACCACTTCTATCATTTTAGGATTCAGCCGTCGTTGATGATCACGAAATGGTTTAGCATCTTCTTCCAAATTTATTTTATGTTGACATAGAGTGGGACTAATGCCCTTAAGATCATCAAGAGTATACCCAATAGCAGCACGGTGCTTCTTAAGAGTTTTCAATAATCTCTCTTCCTCATGCTCTGAAAGGTTAGCACTAATAATAACAGGATATATCTTTTTCTCATCAAGATAAGCATATTTAAGAGTACCAGGCAACGGTTTAAGCTCAAACACGGGATCACCCTTGGGTGGAGGAGGATCCCCTAGGATTTCAACAGGAAAATTATGTTTCAGAATAGGTTCATGTTTAAAGAATACTTCATATATTTCCCTTCTTTCATTCATAAACATATCATTTTCATGGTCTAGCAAATATTTTCTAAAGGATTAGTAGGAGGTACGGTGATAGAAGCAAGACCAATAATTTCATCCTTACTAGGTAATTCTTCTTCACGGTGTTGTCTACTAAATTTAGAGAAATTAAATTCATGAGACATATCATCTAAACCGATAGTAACAACATCCTTTTTGCAATCTATCTTAGCATTAACAGTGTGTCAGGACCGGTTTTTCGGGATATTAATTTCCCAAAAGCGGCCCTTGTGCTCACCAGCCCCAGGATTACTGTTAGTTGATGAGACACCAACTTGTTACAGAAACTCCAAGCAAACTACAAAATATGTAGTACAAGACCATTCTGGCCTATGGGTACAACAATTGGTTTCTAGTGGTTGATGGCGGAAGCGGTTTGCAGATCATCAGCGTCTATGGGACTCCATTTCCCACAGGAACAGCTGACCAGGATAACTCCTATCTTCGCGAGGTTGCTATCTCCATTGCGTAGGTTCTGGGGCTATCATCGCAACGTTCCTTTCCACGCAAGAAATCTGGCCAAGACAATAGCCAGGGACAAGCCAGTGAGTACTTTGAATGTACTCGCAAACATTAAGAACACAGGTATAATATAGCCATTGATAATCCTGCTTTGAAATATTCTATGATTACTTCGTCAGTCATAAATGAAGCTCATGATGCATGCAAGTAGGTTAATCATGTCATATATGACTATGCAATCAGCAAGTAGAAACAGAATGCACCGATCGGGTGTCTGAAGCGATGCCTCGAAAGGATAACAATATAAAGTATGCCTCAGTCGGGCGTCTAAGCGACACCACATAAAGGGCTTATAGGTAAATGAAATGCCAAAAATGCCACAGTCGGGCGTCTGAGCGACACCGCATAAAGGGCTTATAAGTAAATGAAATGAGAAACATGCCACAGTCGGGCGTCTGAGCGACACCGCATAAAGGGCTTGTAAGTAAATGAAATGACAAACATGCCACAGTCGGGCGTCTGAGCGACACCACATAAAGGGCTTATAAACAAATGAAATGACAAGCATGCCACAGTCGGGCGTCTGGGCGACACCACATAAAGGGCTTATATAAGAATAATCACAGTGAATATCCAGCAGGTAGAACCGTCTCAGGGACACTCATAAAATTCAAATAATAAAAATGATTAGTCCACAATAATAATAATCATAATCATCATATGTCACAGATCATAACTAATGTTCTGGTTCAGTAGTTTTTCCTCCGAAGACCGACACTAAGACCAACACTTGACCCATCCCAGACTGTAGTCCTTAACCATGGACACGGCTATTCGAATAGGTATAATATCTCTGCAGAGGGTGTACTCTTTACCCACGAGTAACGGATTTCCTTAGCCCATCGGAACTAATTCCGTCTACGGTCTTTTAATTGAAAACCCACCTAACCGCACACACCAGCCAAACTCACCGGTGTCTGGAATCACCCTTGACACCCGTTAAGCAAAACTCTAAGTGGGGAGGCTACAACCTCGACTTAGCATGGGATCACAAAATTTATATCGCGCGCAAACTGGGGGAGCTACCCCCTTCGGCTACAACCGAAAACACCCATGCCCCCGGACCAGGTGGCATGCCTACCGGATGCAGCCGGTATCTTCCACCATGGCCTCTATGTATGGTGTGTGCTACACAGGGGTTGACAACTTACTGAACCATACCCTACCTACGGCAGGGACAAGTGGTAGCACGAAACAAGTATGGGGGTTACTAGAACAAGACTCGATCTACGGCTGACTCAGGAGGCCTAAGTATTTCCTGCATGATTAGCTCAAGGATAATATTTCACATCCATCAGACACAACCACCACTCATCATATCTCCCCCTGCCCCACCGGTCATAACCGTCTCAACGAGGGACAAGCTCGTGTCTACCCAAGACAGAGACTTTCCCGGATCCTTCCCGGTAGGCATGAGAGGCATATGAGGGTGATTTCTACCACAAGTATGTCCATTTCCAACAGCAAAAATTTCCATTTTTGCACTCAAAGCATATGATCATATCGTCACAAACACATAACGGATACTCCGTGTCACGGTGGTGTTGCAACTGTATCAAACAACACACGATAATATTATGCCTGAGTTCAGAAATGCTTGCCTTCAAGGTGTGGAGAGGTGAGGTGCCCTCCAAAACTTTTGAAAGTTATATCTCCCTTCCAAATTCCTATTTTCAAAAATATTCAAATAACACATACTTCAAAAACAGTAGAAAAAGTTGTCCTAATTATTTTTGAAATAAATCTTAAAATAAACTAGGTGAAATTTGAGAGAGGTAGGAAAAAGAATCAATTCATTTGGAGTTTTATTTAAAAAGATATAGGCAGTCAAAGTTTCAGTCAAACTCTGTTTTAAAAAAACAGAAAAAGAAAACGTTTCGAATACGCATACGCTTTCGGGCAGAGAGAACGTACTTTAGGTTTTGCGCTTCCACTTAAAACACGTGGAGGCGGGGCTGGGTCACCGACAGTGGGTCCCTTGGGCCCACTGGTCAGGTTTGACCAGTCGTCCCCCGCCTTCCCTCTCCTTTCGCCGAACGAAGGCGGAGCTCCGGCGATCTTCGTCGGCGAACGGCGGCCCCTCGAGGGCATCCGAGGGCAGGGATGGATCCGCCTCTCCTAGGCGGTCCTACCGGTGGTCGACTGGCCGGCGGGGACGGAGGGAGTCGCCGGTGGCGAGCTCCGCGGCGGAAGAAACTTCGGGCATGATTGGGGAATTGGGCTACGGTGGGTTTTGATCGCGTTTGAGGGGTCGGGCAGCTCCGCATGGTCGAGGGAAATCGCATGGTGGCACTGGTTGGACGGGAGGGGCTCGGGTTGCTACTGAATGGATCGGAGGGCGGCGGCGGCGGCTGTACTGGCCGGAGATGGGGAAGAAGACCTTCTCTGGTCGATTGACTACTACGGGGGCTCCTTAAATAGGCGGTTGGGGTCGGTTCTGACGATGGCTGTGGATAAGAACACAGGCGACCGTCATTCTATTGCAGCAGGGGGACGTGGCGGCGACGAGCGCTTGCGGACAAGCTTGTGGATGAGCTCGGACTGCTTTAGAGGGCAGCTGGCATGCGGGGGTGGCTTGGGCGGCGCCGTCCATGGCAGGGTGCACTGTGGCCGCCCGCTAGCCGCCGTGGCTGACCTGACGGTGGAGCTGTAGGGCGCCAGGGGAAGCTCTGTGACGCGGGAGGGGTCGGGTGCGTCGACTGGGAGAGGGAAGGGCAAAACGAGCACGGGGCATTGGCAGTGGGACGCGGCGACTTGGTGCGCGCGTGTGCAAAACGTGCGCTCTGGGCACGCCCAGAGCACGCACGCTGCGTGTTCGGCAGAATGCCACGGCATGCCAGAGGGCTCCAAATCACCTAAGGTTTAGCAGGTCTAGGCTAGGGCCATCTAGGAGTTTAGTGGACAAGCTGGTCAGGTCAGGGGATCAAGTTCACAAAGCAAACTAATAATCATGCCAATTCTGCTTATGCACTCAAGGTGTTCAACAGAATGCTAAGTGCATCTAGGCAACTCCCGGGGTGGCCTAAAAGCTCCATACCAGTGTCTCTTTAGGTGATAGAGAGGGTGGCAGTGTTAGTTTGTCAAAAGCACATACTTGTTAGTGCAATTTTGTGAGAAAACTAATTCTGGATAGAAAGAAAAAGGCACTAATGCATGCTCTAAAAATCCTCCAATGAGTCCACTCTCTTGGACTTAAGGGTTTTGCAGGATGGGCTATAAGTAGGAAAAGGAATCATAGCTAAAAGGGCAAGTTAAATGATGGTTGTTGTACAAATCACCATGCTGGACCAGAATGAAAAATAAGTTGATTCACTCAAATTTTTCATAGAACATAGAAAGGTTTTTGCATAAAGTTGAATAATACATTCCTATTAATATCCCATAATTTTGGTGGAAGCTTTAGAGAAATATTTAAATGGGTTGTAGTGCAAAATTGCCCACTGGACCAGATTTGAAGAATTGGTGTAGAGCTCAAAATATCCAGTGAATGAAATATATTTTTGCATAAAAGTGATTTAAAAACATCACATGACATCTCCAAATTTTGGTTGGAATTTTAGATAAATATATCGAAAGGTTGCAGTGCAAAATTGGGTCCTGAAACTTAAGAAAAATCATTTTAAGGAATAAGGCTCAGAAAGGAATAATTATGCAAATAAATCCACTGATAATAGAAATGTTTTCCTCGAGGGGAGAAACAAGTCCAATAATCATTTGGAAAGTTTTTCACTTGAGGTAAAAAACCCATAATAATAAGGTAAAGAAAGGCCCTGAAACCAAAAGAAAATCCAGAAAATAAAAGTTTAAATTTCCTGGCAAAATTTTTAATCAATAAAACAAGGGTAAAATTTTGGGGTGTCACAACACTACCCCCCTTAAGAAAAATCTCGTCCTCGAGATTTGTTAAAAGTTGTTTTAAGAAAATATATGCAATAGAATGTGGCTACGGTGAGAGGGCAATAAGTGGTGTAAAACCACAGCGTGGAACACTGGCACTGCGTGGAAAAATCTATGGCTAGGGGGAAAACGAGAGATTTCTACGCTGGATACAGTAAATTTAGAATAAATTATAAATTTAAAATATGCTGGTCGAACCCGAGAGCACAGTGCTCTCACTGGCTGATAGGTGGACCCGGGGTCCACTGTCAGTCTCTTCTTCTTCCTCCGGTTCCCTCTTCTTCCTCTCTCCCGCGCGCTTTACCGCGCTTTCTCCACCGGCGATGTTTAGCGCGTAGGGCATCTAGGCCGTACCGCGGTAGTGCGCGGCGTGCTAGCTGCCGGTGCAGCGTGCACTCACCTCGCGGGCTAGCGTGCTGTCGGCACTGCTCACGGATTCACCTCCGAACACCGGTGATCGGGCGACGAGCGGCGCTGGTGGACTTCGCCCACTGTACACCGAGCTCGAGCTATAAAACGGCCGAGGTGCTTCTCTCTTCTTCCTCACACCTGGCCTCGCTTCTCCTTCCCCTTCGTCCTCCTCCATTTCTGTTTACAGAAGCTAGAGACGAGGTTTTAATGGCGGAGGCGATGCCGAATTGGTACGTGATCCTGATGTGCGGAGGGCTGGCGGCATTGCTGGGGCTCTCCGTGCTCCTGTGTGCGATGATCCTCGATGATCGTCGTGATGCTGCCGCTCGAGTGTTGGCTTTCCGCGGTGGCGGTGATCACGAGGAGTAGGTGTGGTGTCGGGTGCTAACTGTTGTTGGTATGCTGGGTAACTTGCACCTGGATGATTACCCACTAATCTCTCCTTCAGAGACTGTGGTGTACTAGGGAGATGATTAACCAGATGCAACACGGCTACATGGTGTTGTGAGAAGTGTATGTGTTCGAGTGGTCGTGGTTGTGAGCCTGCTGCCATGGTGCTGCGTGAATAAAAATCCATGTCGTGAGGAGATATATGCTGCAACAACTCAGGGGAAAGAAATCTCACTCCAGGATTTCTCGCGAGGAAAAAATAGTTAATCAAAATTTACAGCAGCAAAAATTACTCACTACAATTGAAACCAAATGTTCATCTCATCGCACAAGATTTAGAATAACACGCATGAGTTACAACACTTATCTAAATGCGAGAATAAAAGAACATTGCAGTGACATCTAGAATGAAAATGGCAACTGGACAGGGTCCCGAGAAAACGTCTCTAGTACCGGGGCGCACTCTTCTTCTATCGGTGGAAGTGGATTGACCAGTCGATGAACGCGTCTCTCCTGGTCGGGTCTCAGCGGTCTGCCGATGGCGATCTGAGGATTTAAATCAGCGAGGCTCTGGAGATAACCCATCACTCGCTGGGTCAAACGCTCTTGAGTGATGACATACTAGACAAGGTTGGCCAGTACTGGGTCTCTCTCAATTCGTCCACCGGGAAAAGATGTCACTTCCCCAGGTGCTGCATGGCTCGGAAAGTAATAATACCCTCGTTCGCTGGCATAGGGTACCGCGAATCAAAGGCGAACAATCGCTTCGTGTGCAGCCACTTCTATGGCCATCTGCGGAGTTGGCATAGATTTCCCTAGGAAGGAGACCTCCGTTGGGTCCTGATTTGAGTTTATGGGAGGGATGTGCACTACTGCCCAATATTTCAAGGTGGAAGAGGTGATCCTCGATTTGAGCAGCTCATACTGGGGTGGCTGGGTAGAACCCATGGTACTGCAGGTAAAGTCCCACAATATTTTAACAAAACTACCCGGGGATGCATCTGGGGTTCTCAGATAAATGCTAGGGCTCGGCATGGCAAGAAATGGTTGTGAGGGTGGTGCACAAGAGGAGGGGTACTTGGCACGGTCATGAGGTGGCCTTTTATATAGCAACTGGGCTGGGTTATTTACCGTGGTGAGGGGCACTTGTTTGCTGGTTCTGCTCTCATGGGGGTCGGGGTCAAATCCACAGATACACACATCTCACAAAAGTGACGTGTTACTGTGGGTGCCGTCGGGGTTGGTTTTGGTAGCCACGCCCGGGATTAAAATGTAGCCATACACCAACGCACTCATGCATGGCCACTATTCAAAATAGGGATGCACAAGCAGGTAGCATTCCACTATGGCGATACATGATCACACAATTACAGGGCGTGGGGCATACTATGACTCGACACTACTCGAGTGACTTAGTCTACCTCGTTCATATCTAAGCGGGCGTGCCTTGTGGATGTCGAGGCTTCTCCATTGGCTTCACTATCGGGGTTAGCTGGAGGGGGTTGAGGAACTGCAGGGTCGGGGTAGCGATGATGATCATCGCGGGGATTGCTGGCCACGATCCCGTTGGAGTGCGTTCCCAAAAGGCGACGAAGCACTTCTGGGGTCATCAAAGCACCTTGGTTGATGGCTGGTGCTGACCTCAAGGTCTCGATCGGCTGTCCGAACAGCACGACTGGGTTGTCGGCGTCGGGCTCATCTTCTCTTCTAGCCGGGGCTCGGCGAACCAGCTCTCCACAAGCTGCGATCAGATCAAGGGTGATTTGATCGAACAGCCCCTCTAGTGCACTTACATAGTGCACCAGATGCAATAATGCAGGATCCGTCTCGTGATCTCCGTTGGCAACTTGTGGTGGTCTACTATACCCGTCACGGCTGGGATAGTAGTAAAATGTGCAACAGTTAACCCTGGGCGACAAGTGCCAGAGTTGAACTATAGCTTCTCGGGCAGCTAGTTGGATGGCTTGTGGCTCAAAGGAAGTTGTCCTTCCGGTGAACCTGTAGGGGCGTTCTGGCGATAGACCCCTACCATAGACGTGCACAGTGGCCCAAAATTGACGGCTCTCACCGCTCATGGACCCTTGGTACACAACATATTCTGGGGGCTCTTCTAATGCAAAGGCACGGCGGGTAAGGTTTGCTAGCACGGTCACAAAACCTCCAAGGTTGGTTGCTGTGGTCTCATTGTGAACAATGGGTCCTGGCATTTTAGCTTGGTTTGGGGTTAGAGGCTATGCTGTGCTAGGTCGAGGCTAGCGTGCCCTTTTTATAGAAAAAGAGGGCGGAGTCTTCCTTCGCACGCTTGCGAAAAAGACTATTTAGGGGCCGGTCACTGGCGCATGATCGACAGGCTAGGCTGATAGGTTGGGCACCGACTATTCTCTCGGGTGGTGGGCGGTGGACCAGCATGGAGCGTGCTATTTGGGCTGCCTGCTGCCATGGCACGTGAGGCTAGTGGGTCCTTCATACATCGAAATCACTAATTAGAAGTACTTTTTTTAAATATCACTCTTACCTTTTCACATTGTGACAAGTGGCGCAATGCATGCGCATCACTTGTCGTAACCTAAGAGTTTTCCTCTTTCTCATACATCTATTTATTTAAAATGTTTTATCTTTTAAACCATACGTCCAAATTTTAAACCGTTTTCATCAGTGGATTTCTCACATCGAGATTTTCAAAACTAGATAGGTTTTAACGAACTTTTTTCCACAGAAAAATCGGACAAAAAAACCATATGAAAAAACCGAACTGGGAACATGTTTTTTTCCTGTCCGAAAAAGGCACGGCCGTGCCTCTCGCGAAAGCACAATCGGGCCTCTGGCGGAACCAAAACCATGCCTCTCGCAGAAGGAAAAAAAACAGAAAACACGTTTTTCCCGTTTCTGAGAGGCACGGCGTGCCTCTCGCGGAAGCAAAAATGTGCCTTCTGCAGAAGGAAAAAAATATATTTAGAAAACACGTTTTTTTTGTTTCCGAGGGGCATGACCGTGCTTCTCGCGAAAACACAACCGTGCCTCTCGCGGAAGGAAAAAAAACAGAAAACACGTTTATTTTTCCGTTTCCGAGAGGCATGGCCGTGCCTCTCACGAAAGCAAAATCGTGCCTCTCGCGGAAACAAAACCGTGACTCTCCTGGAAGCAAAAAAATATGATTTTTTTGTGATTTTTTTTGGAAATTTTGTTGGGTCCATAATCTAAGAAGACTGTTGAAAAACCAAAAAGTAACAAAAAAACTGTTTAAAAAGTCGAAAACACGTGCGAAAAAAAAGAAAATTCAAAGGAGGCACCTAGGGCACGACATGTGGCGGCGGCCGAGACCGCGCCAAGTGGCGTGCTCTTAGCCCGTCCCCACGTGATCATGGGAAGGCTCCTGAAAGAGCTACCAACTAGTTGCTCACTGACACTAAGTAGGCAATCCATATTTGGCTCTTCAAACGCTAGTTATTAGTGTTTCTGCAAACCGGTGCCTGCAGCACCCCCCTCTCCTACGACTGGGCCGACCCATGTATCTGCTTTTTTCTGCTTAGCTCAAAAAAGGTGCGCCCACGAGAGCTCGAACTCACGATTTGCTACTTTTATGCCAAGGACTGCAATCACTAAGCCATAGAATGGCTAGTGATTTATAACTTCTTTCCTTGTCTTTATTTCCCTCTTCAGTCGCGGGAAGCTTCCCAAACCGGTTTTTCGGTTCGCTGGCCATTCTCCGGCGCGGTTTATTTGGGTTTTTATTTTTCTTTTTTTCTTTCATTCCTTTTTTGGTTTTTTCTTCAAAATCAAGGACTGTTTTATTTTTGGTGTTTAAAAAAATGATGAATTTTTTTCCAAATACGGTGAACTCTTTTTCAAATTCGAAGAGCTTTTTTTCAAAATTGGTGATTTTTTTCAAATTCGATGTACTATTTTCATAAACCTTTTTCAGAATGGATGAACTTTTTTCAAATTGGATGAATATTTTTCAAAATTGATGACTATTTTGAATTTGATGAACTTTTTTCAACTCGATGAACTGTCTTATTAATCGATAAACTTTTTCCAAAATTTATGAACTTTTTTCCATATTCAATGAATTTTTTTTCAAATCCAATGAATTTTTTTAAAAATTGTGATTTTTCCCAATTCGATGAACTATATTTCTAATTTAAGAAAAATCGTTTTTTCTTTTAAAATTTGATAAACTATTTTTCAAAATCGAGGAACATTTTTCAAATTCGATGAACTTTTTTAAAATTCAAGAATATTTTTTTAAAATATGTTGAATTTTATAAAATTCTGTGAGCATTTTTGAGATCACGATGATTTTCAAAATTTTGCCAATCTTTTTCCTTTTTCATTTTTTAAATCAACAGACTGGTCAACCTCGACCAATCAAACTACACTCGAAGTGACTAGGGAGTTGACCGGTGAAGCGACCGCTCACCTTACATGGGTCGGCCCAAGAGTAGACAACCGCGAGCACCAACTACCTTTTCAGGTGCTTAAGGCGCCGAACCAGAGCTCCCCACTAAGTTGAGTTAAAGGCAGTAATATCAACGCAAAAATAAAAACTTAAAGGCGGTAATAAAATATGAGGGTATTTTTGGTTCATTCTACTTATCGTATGCTCGTGGATTCAAAGAGGAGGAGAGAGGATTAGTTGGAAAATCAGGAGAGTTGTTCTGGTACAAGAGCCCAACACTATAGCTCCGCCATTAAGACTAAGTAGGTAATCCCTATTTGGCGCTTGGTTATTACTGTTTCTGCAAACCGGCGCCTGCAGCGCGCTGCCCTCTACTATGACTGGGCCGGCCATGTATCTGCTTTTTTCTGCCTAGCACAAAAAGGTGCGCCGGCGAGAGCTCAGACTCATGATCTGCTCCTTCTACACCAAGGACCGCAACCACTAAGCCATAAAATGACTAGTTATTTATAACTTCTCCCCTTCTCTTTTTTCCTTCTTCAGTCGCAGGAGCTCCTTCGGTTTTGGGAAGCTTCGAAAAGTGGTTTTTTTCGGTTCATTGGTCATTTTCCGGTGTGGTTTTATTTGGTTTTTCTTTTTCTTTTTTCCTTTTGTTCTTTTTTGGTTTTTTAATTCATGTTTTTTTTTCAAAATCAAGATTTTTTCTTTTTGGTGTTAAAAAAAGATGAACTTTTTTTTCCAAATATGACGAACTCTTTTTCAGGTTTGATTTGTTTTTTCTCAAAATTGATGATTTTTTTTTCAAATTCGATGAACTTTTTTTCAAAACCACTGAACTTATTTTTTCCAAATTCAATGAACTTTTTTCAAAATTGATGATTTTTTTTCAAATTCAATAAACTTTTTTCATAATTCCTGCAGATATTGATTGAAAGCTTGTTTCAATTGAATGAGCATGTGAACGAGAAGGGAACAAAATGGGATAAACTTTTTTCAAAATTGATGAACTTTTTTGCAAATTCAATGAACTATTTTCATAGTCGATGAACTACTCTCAAAATTGATAAACTTTTTTTCATATTCGATGTTTTTTTCAAAATTGATGTCTTTTTTTCCAAATTCGATGAACTATATTTCGAATTTAAGAAAAATGGATTTACTTTTTTCAAAATCGATGAACTATTTTTCAAAATCTAAGTTTTTTTGAAATTCAATGATTTTTTTTCAAATTAGTAGAATTTATTAAAATTCCATGAGCATTTTTGAATTCACGATTTTTTGCCATTATTTTCTCTTTTTTGTTTTTCAAGTCAATAGTTGACCAGTCAACTGATTAACCGCGACCAGTCAAACTACTCTCGAAGCGACTAGGGAGTGGACCGGTGAAGCGATCGCTCGCCTTACACGGGCCAGCCCAAGAGCAGGCGGCTATGAGCTCCAGCTACCTATTCAGGCGCTTAAGGCGCCGAACTGGAGCTCCCCACTAAGTCGACTTAAAGGCGGTAATATCAACGCAAAAAAGGAAACTTAAAGGCGGTAATAAAATACGTGGGTATTTTCGGTTCGTTCTACTTATCATATGCTTGTGGATTCAAAGAGGAGAGAGGATTGGTTGAAAAATCGGGGGAGTTGTTCTGATACAAGAGCTTCACAACAACATTGGCAGAAAGCTGTGGAGATTGGCAAAGAATTCTATCTCGACGGAAGAATTACTAAGGCTGCGACATATTGCAGATGATGACACTTCTTTTGTGTGCAACTTGGCAGACGATTCATGGCGTCATGCCTTGATTAACCGTCGGTTGTCCAAGTGTGATTAGGCTTTGATGGATGAGGATTTACTGTAGCACAAGTTAGCATGCAATCATGAAGATGCAAAACTATGGCTGTCCATCATGCAGGATTCCGTCAGTGAGCAAGAGTTTACAAGGATCCTAGTTACTCTATGGGCAGAAGACATGAAAGGAGGATGTTGTAGTTCCAAGACCCTTTAGTTATTCATGAAGCAAGAGAAGCAAATGACCTTGCTAGGGCTTCGGTTTCTTTGGCCACTGGTCGTTACCTCTGGTTACCCACCACTCCTGATGTTTTATTTGTACCGGATGTTATTGTCGTTTAAACAAAGTGTGGTGGTGACCCATTAAAAAAAACTTAAAGGCGGGGTAATACAACAATGCCAACCTGTTTCTGGCTAAACCAAAACTCCTAATTCGTCACTTCAAAAAATATTCTAGAAAAACCCCCTACTCCATATTAAGAGCAAGACCAACCAACGCATCCATGGTGGATCCGTCCTCTGCTTTCTTCTCACGTTGTTTCCTCATGTATCGCTCAACGTTGCATCCGGTAAAAGCGAGCCCGAAGGCTGTTATCATGTGTTGGTACTTGAAGTCGGCTCGCATGAACACCCTTACACCGTCGTCCAACGACAGCTTGCTCGCACCCCTCGCCGCGTCCACTTCTGGCCCGAGACCTACCGATTGGACCGGTGGCGGATGACCCTGCAATGTTTCAAGGAAATTAGAGAGTGTTTCTTTTTATTTCCTCCACAAAAAGGAAAAAAGAAGAAGAAAAGAGCTCCGGTCGGTTGAAGATCATGGCATGGGATGAGACGCGAACCTGAGGAACGTGGCTGGTGGAGAAGAGACGAGGACGAGGAGCTAGCGGTGGCGCCGGGCGGCGGGCGAGGATCCCGCGGTGCAGGAGACGCCGGAGCACGGACGCCAACATGTTGTCTGGCGCATGATCTCCTGAACTTCTTGTTCCGTAGGCGTGATCTTCCTTCTTGCCCTGAGGGCGAAATACACTGCTCGAGAAATTAGATAGGGAGTGACTGGAACTCATTCGAATGAGAAATAAAATGGTCTCAGTCGAATGACGTGGGTGATGACGTTGCACGTTATTTGTCGCAGCCCGATCACCTGGCAGACCGAGACAGGCTCCTCTCTCCCCCGCACAATTGGGTTGAAAACTTCTCCCTTGTTGGTTGTTGGTTGTGGGCCTTTGTGTTGTGTGCCTTTTTTGGGTTGTGGGAAAGGTTGTGGGATTTTTTGGGTTGTTTGTTTTGGGTTGTCACGAGAAAACATAAAGAGCCCGGGATACACACAAAGAGAGAAAGCTGCTCTGCTTTTCTCGATCACTTTTTCTTCCCAGGTGATCTCCCATGTCCCTAGGGTAAACCTAGCCCCCCAACCCCCCCAAAGACACATCCCTCGTCCCTCTTCTTCCCCCTCCCCAACCCTCCACGCCGCCACCCCCAACCTTTCCCCTCTAATCAATCAAAATTAAGGAGATGAACTCACTCAATTTGCTCAAAAACAGCAGAAAACTTTGAAGAACTCTGAAAAAGTTGGAGGAGAGAGAAGAAATACAGGGGAAGCTGCTCATGGATGCATGGAGAGGTCCAGGAGCAGACAACACTCACCAGGGTATGTTCCTCCTCCTCCCCCCCAGATCTAGTTCTGCTTTGTGTTGATCCTTACACAGGAAATCGAGTAGAACATTCAAGACTTAGAAAAATAGGGGAAAATAATTGATTTTCGTTGTGAATAAAATAGACAAGGGTTGTTTCTTACAGAAAAAAAGTTGTGAACAGAAATGTCCATACATGACAATTTTTGCTTTGCTTGCAGCTATATTTGATGCATATGGAGCTTATCTTCATGGTTCTCAGGTTAGTGTCCTGAAAAAACAGAAAAGTGATGATTGTTATCAAACTAAAAATGAATTTTGCACTTTGCTTTGCCTAAAAAGAGTCTCTGAAACTACACAATGCAGGGCACCCATATAAGCCAGCAACAACAATGGTTAAGTTCTGCTTCTCTGAATCAAATACCATATCATGCATACCCCTGGATGCAACACCTAGTGTATGTTGCTGCTGATGACAATACAATGCATGGGAATGATCAAAACAATGTAATGCATACATCTCTCTTTTGTAGCTACAATAATGTTGACAGCACAGAGGTATTTCCACCTTGCCAAAAAAAACTGTCTTTAAATAGTCTGAAAACACTGTTGTGCGCAGGTGAGCTTTCATACAAACCTGAGGGGAGACACTTCAAAGGGCAAGTCCACTCAAATGTCTCCACCACTCCAACACCCTGTAAGTATTTTGTGAAAAAAATCTGTCGTGACCAATAGAAGGGGGAAAAAGGCACCAAGACTTTGCTGATATTTTTCATAAAAAATGAATGAATGTGCAGGTAGATACCATGGTGCATGATGCTCCCATATCATACATGCAGCTGCTCCTTGCTGCTGAACAAGAGGTTCTTTGCCCATCCACCCCCCCTAACAGACTTGTCATATATGTTGATATATAGTAGTAAAATTCTTTTAACATAGAATCCCAAAAAATGTATAGTAATAAAATGTACTCTTTCAATGATATGTACATGCACAAAGAATAAACTGCTGTTGTCAGCAGTACAAAATCGACAAAAAAGTAACTGAATGGTGTTTTTACTTTTCAGGGGGCTAGATACGGATCCTCACAATCGCAAGAAGATCACCTAGTCCGTACTGAGGTAGGTTTTTTGGATATCTGTGTCACACGAACAAAAATTGTGTGCATGTTGGGTAGAACTATGGAAAATTCTCTGATTGTTCTTTGTTTTTCTGGAAAAAAAACTCCAGAATGATATGTACATGATAACTGGGCGATATGGGAGATCATCCGAAGATACAGCCCGGCCTGATGCTCGTTCTGCAGATCAGTGTTTGTCTCAACTTGATACACAACATGAAGAAGAGGTGGAACCTTTTGTTGACAACCATTTTACAGAAAGCTTGAATGATTTGAACTGGGACAGAGATATGGAGATGGATGGAGGAAACAAAAACTGCTTGATAGATTCAACTGATAATCCTTCTGACAGTGATTCTGAGGATGATCTTCCTCCAACGTTGTTGCAAAGAAGCTCTGATATGACTGCTGTAACTGCTGGACAACAAGAAAATAGTGGTGCAGCTGATGAAGTTGAACAATTGACATAGGAAGATATACTGATTTTCCTTGAAAATGACAGTATAGTTGCTGCCCAGAGTTCTAGTCAGGAAGTGCGTAGCCATCACGTACCCCTTGTGAACATGGTCTTTGATACGGAGGATGCAGCTTACACTTTTTACAATGAATATGCCTCAATTGCTGGATTTTCTGTGAAGAAGGCAGCCCGCTTTTGTGGCAAGAAACAAGGTGGCAGTGCACCAACTTGGCTAACTTTCAAGTGCAATCGGTCAGGAAAAGTAATTGACGAAGAAGAACAAGAGAATAGGAGGAAGAAACGACGTGAGACAAGGCACCATAAAATAGGATAAGAGCCCTATCGGAACGCGAGGAAGAAAAAAGCAAACACCATTGCAATAACAGGGTGTAAAGCTCAGCTCATTGTCGTGAAGAAGGATGAGAAGTGGGTGATAACAACCATAAACCTAGAACACAACCATGATTTGAGTCCTCACACAGAAGTGAAATACCTTCGTTCTCATAAGCACATGACAGAGGAGGAGAAGCTCCTAATCCGAACATTCAATACTGTGAAGCTACCAACAAGAAAAATAATGGCAATCCTAAGTTACTTGAGAGGTGGAAACACTCCTTATACCAAAAAGCATGTCAGCAATGTTAGGACAGCCATTGGCAAAGAGAGCAATCAAAATGACATGATGCAGGTGCTAACATATTTCAGGAAGAGACAAGCTAAAGATCCACAATTTTACTATGCGTTCAAGACAGCTAAAGTCTCTGATGAAGCAAGTAAAGTTTTGTGCATTTTCTGGGCTGATGGGTATTCTAGGAAGATGTACGAGCTGTACGGAGACTGCCTCAGCTTTGACACAACATTTAAGACAAACAGATACAACCTTCCATTTGCTCCCTTTGTTGGAATCACAGGACATGGCAAAAACTGTTTGTTTGCTTGCTCTATCATTGAGAATGAAATAGCTGACACCTTCCAATGGTTGTTTGAGATGTTCTTGCATTGCATAGGTGGCAAATCTCCATCCACAATCATCACAGATGAGGATGCTGGGATGAAGAGAGCTATCCCTCTAGTTTTCCCCCATATCTGTCACAGACGTTGTTTGTTTCATATTAAAAAGAAGGCCGAGGAAAAATGTACTAGGACTTTTGCTGCAAATAAAACCCTGCATGATGATTTCAGTGACATCATACACAACTCTCTGACGGTGACTGAGTTTGAGAACTTGTGGACACAGATGCTCCAGAAATACAACATTGGGCATGTGAAGTATTTCCAAATCATGTGGAAGAAAAGGAAAAGGTTTGTCCCTGTGTATTTCAAGAAGAACTTCTTCCCCTTCATTCACTCTACTGCACGTAGTGAAGGCACCAATGCCATATTCAAGGACAACATCACGTCAACTCACAATGTGATAAGCTTCCTACAAGAGTACCAGAAGATTTCAGAAACTATACAAGATAAGGAGCGGGAGCAAGACTCTATCACTAGAACAACTTCGCCAACATTGTGGGCATGAAGTGAACTTGAGTTGCAAGCTGCAAAAATGTACAACCGAAAGATATTTTACAGATTCCAACAACAGATAAAGTTTGTGTTGAATTTGCATGTTGAAGAGGTTGAGAGAAATGTGAAATATGAAGTTTACAAGACACCAATGCTAGCTGAAAAAGATTTCAGAACAAGAAGATTTGTTGTGATTGTGAACATGCAGCAACAGGAGTTCAGTTGTATTTGTGGGAAATTTCAGAAGGATGGCATTGTGTGCAGCCATGTCTTGAGAGTACTTTCTCATCTCAACATGTCTACGCTGCCAGAGAAATATTACATAGACAGGTGGAGGCCAAAAAAT
This sequence comes from Triticum dicoccoides, assembly GCF_002162155.2. Lineage (NCBI taxonomy): Eukaryota > Viridiplantae > Streptophyta > Magnoliopsida > Poales > Poaceae > Triticum > Triticum dicoccoides. The sequence goes on from NC_041392.1 coordinate 712,422,658, forward strand.
ACAAAGGACATACGGGACATCCGTTTCAATGTTCCTTTGGAACTGACTGCTGGAAGTCAACACTTAAGGTATACCTTGCTCTCCAACAGGCTCAATGAGATGGCCTCAGATGGTGCATCAACAAACAGAAAATATCTATATGTTGTAGCAGAAAGTGAAAGGGTGCAACAGAGGTTGGATGAGATGACTAAAGAAGATGAACTTGCAGAAGCACAACAAGCAAATATTGACAAGGACACAACAGAGTTTGATGCAGGACCGCATCCTGATGGCTATGGGGACAATCTTCAGGATCCTGATGTTGCAGTATCAAAAGGGCGTCCAAAAAAGGACGTTACAAAACTTTCATGGAAGGTTTACTATCTAAACAGAAAGTCACATGCAGTCGTTGTGGGGAGCCTGATCACTATAAAAATAGTTGTACGGCAAGACCTGAAGATATCGATTTGGCTCACAAAGAAAAAGTCAGCCGCAAACATGTCTCAGGTTTCCCAGAAAAAAAACTTTTTCTTTTCAGTGTTAGCAAGTATTTTTCAGCATAAAAACTGGACTTGTACTTCAGATGATTGATTTTGATGAATTGTTTATGCCCTAAAATTTTTGCAGCCTCTGCTGGGACATCTACAGAGAAGCAGCCAGCTCATGCAAAACCGAGCAAGAAGGCGAGAAAAGGAAACTGAGAAACTGGGTGCTACAAGTTCAAGAAGGCATTGGTTTGGTTTTTTGATTGTCCCTGCGAGCACTGAAAAAATGTAAAAATGAGCCAAGTGTGGTCCTCGTTCTGCCAACGAACAGAAACCAAAGAAAAGAACTATATGATGGTTCATGGATGATAGCACTTTTGCTATACTATTTTAAGAAAAATGCTGATGTTTCTATCTTTTATTTGTACTGTGAAAAAACCCAGGGAAAAAATGTTTCCCATGGGGGTAGCGACACTTACCTTACCCCAGTTGGTTACTTAAGGTTCTTGATCCACTTTTCTGCTTGTGCTGTTTAGCTAGCTTCTGTCCAGTAAGAATTTTGAAAACCTACACAAAAGAAAGAAGGAGGAGAAGTGATAGAAACAAGAGGAGAAAAAACATGAAAGAAAATGTTCTGGTTAATATCTAGGCGGGGGAGAAAAATCAAACTTGAATAAATAAAAAATAATCATAAAAACGGTTAAGAACCGATGTTTGATATTGATCTGAAAGCAACATTATACACATGGGATTGTTTTCTGGTTAATGACCAGTTTCTAAAACTATGCATATGACGGTAAAAAAAATCCTTGAGGCCAAAATACACGCACTGCTTTACATTTTGGATTCGCTTTCAGGTAAGAAAAGGAAAAAAAAGAAAATAGAAAAAAATTGTATCGTTCCTCCATGTACACTGGACATTTTGTCGTCTCGTTAACTTTTGGGATTGTTTTTCATCATCTTGCTGAAGAACCTTCTGGTATTGTTCTTCCATGTATGACAGAAATATTCTAGTTGATTGACCTGCTTGCCCATGTGAGGATGTACAAAAAAATGAACTAGTTAGAAACCTTAAAATGAGAGACAAGAAAAAGGATATTTGTTTACAGTTGCAAACGCAAAAAAACATGACAGATGGGAAAAATAGGGGAAAAGATATACAGTTCTGTATCACAAGTCCTTGACAAGTGTCTTTGCTTCATCTATTTCGTTGTGAGTGCTGAATAGTAGATCAACAGCAAGTCTCACGCGCGCATCTGGAACATCTTTTGATTGGAATACTGTCTGCAACGGGTTCCTTGCTCGATAATTTTGCATCTTGTTTATTGTGAAAATTCCACAATCATCGCTGTT
>NC_041392.1:712425032-712432822 GCF_002162155.2 Triticum dicoccoides
CCAAGAGATGAGGAAAAACAACTTAAAAACATTAGAGGGAATAAAAATATAGTTGATATTTCATATGAAAAAATGGTATTGGAAAAAGTTGTTTATGATTTACCTCCCTACTTGTTTCGGTAATACTGGATATGCTGTTTGATATTGATTGAACCCCATGTTTCTCATGTTAGCATCACGCCACGCTTTGATAAAGTTTGTTATCTGGAAAAAAAATCATATAATAAGACAACGAAATCTTGGGGGAAGAGAGAAGAAAATAAAATTCTCTTGATTTTCTTTAAAAAGGAAGGATGCATAACCATCATGTTCTTGATGTTCGTGTGGTAATCGCTGTTTTCTGCGTACTTTGAGTCAAGGAATATGAACTGTCGTGCTTTCAAGTCGACGAGGAAGACGAACCAATGATCCTCATGAAGAGTAGGAAAGAACAACTATAACGAACAAGAAGAAAAAATAAAAATGTAGATGGAATTCAAGAAACCATAATTCAATGACTTCAAAAGTGTTTTGATGAGCAAAAAATGGCTTGAGACATTACTTCATTGCTCAGCTCTAGTCGTCTTGCTTTCCCTGCTCCGTGGAAGCTCCTTAGAACTTTATCTTTGAAAGATAGTCTCCCCACTTCAGTCCTCCACTTCTCCAAAAAGTACTCCTATTACAAACAAACAAAAAGAAAAGAAAGATAAAATTAAAGTTGTAACTAAAAAAGCGAGAGATAAACAAACATCAAAACAAGATTGTATTGGAACTCATTGCCGCCGTGTGGAAAAAGTAGTGCCTCTAGGATGTTCTGGGGTGGTTATCTCTGAATAATTTTCGACAGTATGCATTGATGACATATGACTCCACCCACCCTGATGGTTTGAATGAATTGCCTAGTTGTTCCAATGATACCCTGCATTTATCAATCTAAATTGCCCAGTAGTCCCTGCATTTTCATGATTTGCCCGCAGAAAAATGTCAGTGCAAGGGGGGAACTGCTATATACACTTCAAATGCACAAAAACAAGGAAGAAAAAAAACACACACACGAACAACTCAACAAAAAGTCGGTGGTCTGGGAGGGAAAAAAGTGTCCTAACCCTTTGTAGTAATTATTCTCGCTTAGGAGTAAGATGTTGTGATATAGATGAAGTTCGTATTCCATGATGGGCCCCCTGTCTTGGTCATAAGGCGAGCACAAAAATTTGCTTGGTTGTACTACCCTTTTAGGTGGTATATTTTCTTTGCCCCTAGAGCTGCTTGTACTCCCTAAGAAGAGTCTGGTGTTATAGTGCTCATCTGATCTATCAACTAAGTTACTGCAAGACTGTTTGAAAGGACTTTGACTGAGGATTTGGACCTCTGGTGATGCCTGGAAAAATTCAACAAGTAAAAAAAAATATAAGTATGAAACTATAGACATTCTGGGATCTTTTCTTTTGGACTTCAGCTTTTAGGAAAAACAACACAAAGAAGAAGAAAATACTTACACTGTTATGATCCAAGAACGTTATAGGGTTATCCTCTGTCCCATCTAAATTGCATTCAATGTTAGCTCTTTCTGGGAACAGAATTCTCCCTGTCATTGTGGCTTCTGAGAAAAAATGCTGTATCAAAAAATGAAAAAAGAAAGAAATATGAGAAAACCAAAGAAATGTGCCTAGGAAAACTGTTAATGTAGAAAAAAATCAAAAAAATGGGGATAAAAAAAGAAAAATGTACTTTGGTGCGTGGGGGTCTGGTAGTCATTGTCTTGTAAGTTGTGTTCCTATTCCTAGGAGAATAGCATGTATGCGGCTCGTTCCACTCATTTCGAATGCTTGTGTTTGGTGATGTCTGTATCATTTTAGAAGCAAGAGAAAATCAAAGACCATGAATAAAAAAATGAGAAACATCTCATAAGAAAACAGAAACTGCTCAGCAGCAAAATGCAGAGAAAAAAATAACCAGGTCAATTATTCCTCCGTCTGGTGAAGTGCATCTTTGTCCAACACTTTGTTGCTGTTGCGCGCAATGTACAGAAAACTGTTGACACAAAAAGGACAGAGGATGAAGGTGTTGTTTGAAACCAACAAGGCAGAAAATTATATTTTTCTAAAAAAAGTGATTAAATAAAGAAATATTGAAAAGGAAAAAAGAAGATGAAACCTCGCAGCTCTTGATCTCTTGCTCTTGATGGTAGTTGCCTGATTCCTTTTCTTTCAATGTCTGGTGAACAATGATTTTCTTTGCATTCTGATTATTGACGCACCAAAGAAAACGAGTTAAAGACATAAAGTGTCTACACTAGTAACATATAACACATGGGGGCATATATTTTGATTTGATGAGGCTCCTTTCCTACGTTTTGCCCACCTCAATTTTTTTGTTATATTCCTTTGTTGTCATGTGCACAGGACGCCATAGCTCAGGCTCAGTTATTTCATTCCCGCAGTCATCCATATCTTCGAGTATATGACAAGTTGGCGTGTCATCATCATAGAAGAAGTACTTTTGCCTTGCTTTATCCAAGTAATCAGCCCAGGATTCGTCTTCGTTTCCTATAGGATTATCTATGACATGCTTGTTTGCTTCATGGTCATTTGCGTCATCCTCATCTATATTTGAGAAGCAAATGATGATCATCAGCTCCAAAAAAATGAAACAAAATTGAATAGTTGTTGCTGGTTTCTTCAGTTTTGAACAGAAAATTGGTGCAAAGGAAAAAGGATCATCAAAAAAGATAAAGGTACCTGCAGCTAATGTGACATTTATGTCGAAATCTATTTTGCTGCAGGACCCCTTCTGTTGCTGGTTGATCACGTTGGTGTCGTCTTTTTGCTGTCAAGAAAAAAATAACAAGGAGCATGGGATGTTAAAAAATAACAAAAGTAGTAAAAAGAAAAAGAAAGATGTTAAGTAACAAGTAGCTAGTTAAAACTTCTTACTTGGGAGATATGTTCATTACTGGATGTCTTCTGGCTCATGAAACCGGAAAAACTTGATGCATTTCCTTTCCCAGCTTCTTTGCTCTGAATCTGAGGTAACAAAGCAGTGTTGTCTGGTAGAAGTAAGTACTCAAAACTTGTCGTGCTCGCTGCTCTTGTTTCATTGATCTTCGCTTCTAGCACCTTGTCCTGCACTGTAACCTTGTTTTCTCTTCCTAGTCCATCTTCGATGCTGACTTCTTGGGGTGCTTTCACTGCCTCTGTATCATATTTGCTTGTGTTCACTTGATCTTGAATTTCTTCTTGTGTGTTTATTGTCTCTTTGTTGTTGTGTTCTTGAAATTCTTCATTACCCTTGCCCATTTGATTCTGAAAAATGTGGGAGGTAAGTAGCAAGAGTTTTAAAAACGGACAATAAAAAGGGAAAAAGAACATGGGAACATATATCCTAAAAAAAGTACAGTAAAAAGATTCATGAACTTACATATGCATGTTCTAACTTTGAGCTCCCAATAACATCAACCCCTTCATCACTCTTTCCTTGGAATACTTCTTGCTCATGGCTCATTCTTTCAGTTTCAATTGAAGCAGGTGATTGTTCGCTGATTTGTTTCACCCTCTTAGTCCTTCGAAGTAGAGTCGTCGTTCCTACAAAAGGGAGCATAATTATAGAAAATAAAAAAAGAGAAAAAAGTAAATGAGTAGAAGGCCTGTCCAAATAGAATTAAAAAACAAATAACAGTGCTTTAAACACATGGTTGTAAAAAACGGGTTTCTATTTTGCAAACAATAGGATATTTACCCTCATCTTCTTCATAATCTCCATCTGAGTTTACTTTTACAGTAGATCCTGACCAGTGTTGGTTGCTCACTGTATTATGGCTCTTCTCGGATGACTCAAGTTCAAAGTTTTCTCTGAATCGCCATTTCTTGATGTCACTAATTCCAGGGTCTTTAAAAGCAAATTCTTTGCTTTCATGCAAGTGCTTACGTTTTCATCTTTCATGTAAAACTGGAATGATGTGTATATCTCTTCTTTCACCTGATACATGTGAAGAAACAAAAAAGTGAGAAAACGATGAAATGAAAAAAAAATCATAAATGCATGCAGAAAAAGAAAAAAAAGATTAGGGGGGAACCTCCTCGGGAAGAGAATTCCCCACTGTTCTGTCAATAGCAGCCCTTAAGTTTGAGTTCTTCGTTGTGCTGGCCCAACTGAATGACTCTTGAGCATAGGATGTTTCAGATTCATCTTTTATCTACATGTGTAAAAAAAGACCAAAGTAAAAGAAATTAAAGTTCTCTTAAATTGACCCTGGCCCAACAGAATATCTGCTATTCTGTTCTCTGTTGTTACATTAGAAACAGAGAATACAAACAAAGATAGAAATAAGTATAGATGAGAAAAACTTACTTTACTTGGTCTGTACATGCCATTTTGGTCTATGAGCATATCACTGAAATTTTTGACAAGACTGCCTTTCCATACACATATCGTTGGCATGATTGATGGTACTTGTATTGCTCCAAAGTCTGTGAAGTCAAGGAAGCGGACCTTGGGAAAAGAAAAAAAAAGAATAACAGATGTCAACTTGTTTTGATGAAAAAAAGGAAAATAAAGGAAAAAGGAAGACACAAAAACTATAAAATAGAAAAAGAAAAGAAAATGTACCGCTAGTTGGTATATGCAGCCTCCTAGTGTCAATGTCAAGCGGTTTTGCTTCGTCTTCTCTTTTTGATACTTCCTAATAGCTTGCAACAGCCACATGTGAGTGAACTTGCACCAATTTAGGTTTCTAATTTTACTGACATCTATTAGTGATCCCATATACTTGGTGCTTGGTTTAGTGTTTGAAGTTGGGCACAACACGGTTGACAGGGCAACAATCAGGAAACAGCGAATGAGCTGTTCGTCAGACAACTCTTCTCCTTCAATAATCTTGTTGCCAAAAAACTTTATTGTGGGCACTTCTGTGAGCCCGAAAAATGCAAGGAACTCTGACTTCCCTGCATCGTCGACCATGCTAATGTTGATGTCCCCTGCCGGAATGCCAAAAACATGCAGGACACCCAGTGCATTTAGTGGTATGCGCTTCTTGTTGATGAAAATTGCTTCATCGTCAACAATGACCTTGTCTGCTATCCACTGAGCAAACGGCCTAGGCACAAGACAATCATCTAACTCCAGCATGTAACCAAAACCAGTAGACCTGATTAAGTCCACTTTGTTCTTGCTCTTGCAAATGCTATTCACGACCTCGGAGAAATATGGTATGCTGCACCTACTATATGCTTTACATACTGCATCGTCAAAATCATCGTGTGAAGTCGCTTCAGTTAGTCTTGGTCTCTGTGTACATCAAAAGGGGGAAATTAAAAAGTTTCACCCAAACAAAAAACAGAGTTATAAATGAATAAAATTGAAGTAGTATGTGACATAGAAATGATTACACACATGATAAATGAATTACGCGTGACAAGGATAACTAAAGTCTACCTTTATGCTCCCCTTTCGTACAATGGTCCGTCTTTGCTTCCTTTTAAAGCTCTTCACAATCTGATATAGTGATAAAAATAAGTACAAAAAATCATTGTGAGGAAAAACAAAAAATATATATATAAGAGGAACTTTGAATGTACAAAAAAAAGAAAAGCTGAAGAAATGCAGGGGGTGGAGGAGGGGGGATGACTTCACCAAATTTTTTACTCCAGCACAAAGTAGGTCGTTGGACACATCAGTTTCAGTTAGGTCATCATTCCCATGGTACTGTTCGCTTTCGACATCCACTGTATCTTCGTCAATCTTGAAGATTTGACTTGCAGTTGTGTCATTCTTCTCTTTATCAACTGTTGGGCCCTCGGGTTGATCGATGCGTCCCTTATTCTCTTCATCATCTCCTTTAACATCCTGATCATGTGTTTTACCAACACAAAAAAATAACAAAAAAAGAAAAAGGATGATTAGGCTACATATATATATATAATAATAATAATAATAATAATAATAATAAAACACAGCTGCTCTGTCAGTGTGCCATAATGCTAGAAAAACACAGTTGCTCAGTTCATCTACTACTACCGGCTACTAGTAACACTAACGTGAGCGTAACCATCAAATTATTCCCCTTATGTCGACGCATCCCGCAGGCTCCACATGTACTCTTCTATTTTGATCGGTGTCCAAAAAACTAGCTTACATTCAGTTACTGACAAAACCCAAAAAAAACACAGGACCTTCTAGTGATTTTGGGCTTGTCTCCTGCGATTCTAACCTCTGCCTCAAAGCTGAATTCAGAAAAAAAGCATGTATCCTTTTGCATAGGAAAAATGATGATTAGGGTACAAAAATACAGAAACAAACAATAACTACTGCTGAAGATTTTGTGCACATCCCCTGTAGTCATGAACATTCAACGGATAAAAACTGGGCGCAAATACTGACGAACAACAAACAAACTTTGTTGAACTACCACAAATTATCTCTCTTATTTTGTCAAGAGGAAGACCGCCCCAACTTGATTATAGTTCCAAAAAGGACTGTTTATCTGACTCTGTACATCCCATGGAGTGAGAGAAAAAAGTTACTGAGTTTCCCAAGCTGTTGAACACACATATGCAGCAAAGTGTGTGTCCTGCATGACTTTCGAATGCTCTGTACCCACAGAATCAAAACTGAAAAACCAAAAAATACCCATATCGATTGGCTACATAGTAGGCGCATCTACCTATGCCTGATTTGAACAAGAAAAAAAATCTAAATCTCCTATAGACGAAAATGAACATGTGGATTAACAATGGTGATTTTGGTGCCTAACACACAACCGTGCCCCCACGCAGAACACAGGAATAATCCCCTGGGCATCCTGCTATTTTGGCAAATCTCTGTTGCGATTCAAACCTCTCAGTACATGATAGTCACCGTAACCACAAAATTCGTGAAAGCTAGAGGCGAATCTGAGGTTATAGACGGAGGGATTTGACCTCGGCACACAGCTGCGGGCCGGATTTGGTACGGCGGCGGGGGGCTGGGGAGGAGGGGGTCGGGGGGTAGGAAGGAACCTGCTCCTCTGCGCGTGGCGACCCTGGATTCTTGCCCTCGCCGCCGGGCATCTCGAGGCCGGCGACTCCGGCCGCAGCAAACCTTGGATGAGCGGGCTCCCGTGATGGACCTTCTCTCGTCCCTCCCCTGTCTTCCTCTTCTTCTATCTGATTTGAAACAGTAACCACACCCACCAAAAATGAGGATGGCTCTTTGGAAAAGAGACGTTAAAGGAGGGGCCACCTGCCATAGACTTTAGGATAAAGAAAAAGGAAGAACGATTTACAAGAACTAGTGGCTTTATTACTATTTTCATCCTTAGAAAATGATTACATATGTGTGTGAAAAAAACTATATAACTATGATATATGAAAAAAATATTGACTACTAACAACCATCTAAAAAACGCTAAAAACAACAGACGACCTGTAAAAAATGATTAAACACAGTTTTCGCCGTCACTGACAAAACACTGCCCTTGACCCCCCGGATGTGGTCACATTATACATCTTGCAGGTGCACTTGGTTGTGTTGAGTTGCAGTTGCGGTCGAATTGTGGCGATTGCAACTACTAAAAAAAGAACTGATTTCATCTGCGCCCATATCCGTCCGCCCCGACCCTCGGTCATGGTCGCAATAGATGTTCCGCAGTTACACTTGGGTGTGTTGAGTTTGCGATTGCACTGAGGATGGGGCGGTGATTCCCATCATCACCGACAAACCGTCCCGACCCCCGGTTGTGCTTGGGTGTGTTGAGTTGCGATTGCGCTCGGGTTGGAGAGGTTGCAACTACAAAAAAACTAACAAAAAAAAATACAAAAATGAAAAAAAAAGAACCG
>NC_041392.1:712434865-712437634 GCF_002162155.2 Triticum dicoccoides
GGTTGCGGTGACGTTATATGTCTTGCAATTGCGCTTGGGTGTGCTGACTTGCAATTGCGCTTGGGTTGGGGCGGTTGCAACTACAAACAAAAAAACTCCTGAACAAAAAAAATGGAACCGATCCCATCGATGCTGACAGCCCTCCGCCCCGACCCCCAGTTGCGGTCACGTTATATGTCTTGCAATTGCGCTTGGGTGTGCTAAGTTGCGATTACGCTCAGGTCGGGGCGGTTGCAACTTCAAAGAAAAAAACCAACAATAAATAAAAAAAGGGAGCCGGGTCGCGAGCCGAACGGCGCACACACGTCGCTACGAAGCTCTCCACGTTGACAAACACGAATCGCTGCGCGGCTGGATCCGACGGTTGGATAAGTGAATGAGACCAATCTATTTCTCATTCGAATGAGCTTTAGCAAATCCGAATTAGATATATGTCTTATACTACGGACCGAGGGAGTATAATAATATTTCTATCCGCGTCGATGGACTCTCGGACTTGAACCTACGTGCCGACTAGGTATCCAAGTACACCACCTCATGAGCTAGCTACTTCGTCGATGGACTCTCGGACTCGTACCAACGTGCCAACAAGGCAGTACAGTTGCAATTCCAACTGAATCTAAACTATTCTACCAGAACTAAAATTTCACATCTAAACATTGAGTAAAGGTATAGGGTTCCTTTGCCTCCCGCCGGGGCGCCGCCGCCAGTTCGCCTCGTCTTCGGAGGCCTTAGAGCCATGTCGGCGTGCCGGCGGGAAGGCTCCGTTTTCATAAGTGCTTTTGAGTTTAATTAAGGTTTGTGTTCCGTTTAAAAAGACGAGACGGCGGCGGCTACTTGAAGATGGAATAAGATTCTTCCTGCCTAGCCCCCGTCATGGTGGCGTATCTAGCACCGTCGGTGGGCATGTCGAGGTCTGTCTCCGGCGGATCTGCCTTTGATGGATTTGCTCGGATCTAATCGTAGTTCGTCTATGTTTGCGTTTCTTCCGGTTGGATCTTTGCGATATAAGCTACTCTTCATAGCAGCGGTTACTGTTCTGCTGCACTGGTCATATGGGGCCTTAGCCCGACGACATTCTAACTGTCTACTACAAGAAGTTTTGCCCGGCTCTAGCGAGGGAGGGGCTATGACGGCGACGCGCCTTCGGGTCATATTAGTGCTTGCACGCGTCGCTAGGTGGTCTATGGATCTGGATGTAATTTTTATCATTTCTGGTGTTCGTTGTACTGACATGATTGAAGATAAATAGATTGAAAGTTTTCTCGCGCAAAAAAAACACTTAGTAAAGGTACATTTACCCTTTTAGATGGATCTAGAAGCATGGCACGCTAAACACTAAGTTCATTTCGATGGATCCAAGAAATAAGAAAACACAGAGGAAGGGTTTGGAGGGATGAAATATGATCGTTAGCACTAGTAGAAAAAGAGTTAAACGTGAAGCACATTAGTGCCGGTTTGTAAAAAACCCGGCACTAATGTGATCAATAGTGCCGGTTCGAATGGCTATGCATTAGTGTCAGTTCGGAATGAACCTTTAGTACCGGTTCGTGCCACGAACCGGTACTAAAGGGGTGGTGGCAGGCTGGCGTCAGGCCATGGCCCCACGAGCCCCTTTAGTGACGGTTTGTGACACAAACCGGTACTAAAGGTTTAACCTATAGTACCGGTTTGCGTCACCAACCGGCACTACAGAGTCTTAACCTATAGTCCCGGTTGAAGACACAAACCGGCACCTGTAGGGCAATTTTCAAACTCTACCCCTCCCCCCGTGTATCGCCATTTCAGTTTTGAAAAAGTCAAAAGAAAATGATAAAAACTTTAAAAAATAAAATCCTTCGAGAGGTAGTTATATTATTACATCTACTAGTTAGGAAAATTTGAAAACTTAAATTTGGACATATTTTGCAAAAAGTGTAGGGAAAATGTAAAACGACTATAACTTTTGCATACGATGTCGGAAAAAACGTATAATATATAAAAAAATTCAGCACGAAAACTGAAAACTGAAAAACCAAAAAATACCCAAATCGATTGACTACATAGTAGGCGCATCTACCTATGCCTGATTTGAACAAGAAAAAAATCTAAATCTCCTGTAGACGAAAATGAACATGTGGATTAACAATGAGGATTTTGGTGCCTAACACACAACCGCGCCCCCACGCAGAACACAGGAATAATCCCCTGGGCATCCTGCTATTTTGGCAAATCTCTGTTGCGATTGAAACCTCTCAGTACATGATAATCACCGTAACCACAAAATTCGTGAAAGCTAGAGGCGAATCTGAGGTTATAGACGGAGGGATTTGACCTCGGCACACAGCTGCGGGCCGGATTTGGTACGGCGGCGGGGGGCTGGGGAGGAGGGGGTCGGGGGGTAGGAAGGAACCTGCTCCTCTGCGCGTGGCGACCCTGGATTCTTGCCCTCGCCGCCGGGCATCTCGAGGCCGGCGACTCCGGCCGCAGCAAACCTTGGATGAGCGGGCTCCCGTGATGGACCTTCTCTCGTCCCTCCCCTGTCTTCCTCTTCTTCTATCTGATTTGAAACAGTAACCACACCCACCAAAAATGAGGACGACTCTTTGGAAAAGAGACGTTAAAGGAGGGGCCACCTGCCATAGACTTTAGGATAAAGAAAAAGGAAGAACGATATACAAGAACTAGTGGCTTTATTAATATTTTCATCCTTAGAAAATGATTACATATGTGTGTGAAAAAAACAGTGGCGTCCTCCTTTCCTTATTTCACCGGAGAAGAAAGGGAAGT
>NC_041392.1:712438125-712457462 GCF_002162155.2 Triticum dicoccoides
CCTTTTTCCTTCTCCCAATTCGGCCTCCTGCCATAGGGGGGGGGGCACCCCTTGTGGGCTGGTGTGCTCCCCTCTCTTGGCCCATATGGCCCATATATTCCCCCCGGGGTTTCGGTAACCCCTTCGGTACTCCGATAAATACCCGATACACTCCGGAACACTTCCGGTGTCCGAATACTATCATCCTATATATCAATCTTTACCTCTCGACCATTTCAAGACTCTTCATCATGTTCGTGATCTCATCTGGGACTCCGAACAACATTCGGTCACCAAATCACATAACTCATATAATACTATATCGTCATCGAACTTTAAGCGTGCAGACCCTACGGGTTCGAGAACTATGTAGACATGACCGAGACACCTCTCCGGTCAATAACCAATAGCGGAACATGGATGCTCATATTGGCTCCTACATATTCTACAAAGATCTTTATCGGTCGTACCGTCATGACAACATATGTTATTCCCTTTGTCCATCGGTATGTTACTTGCCCGAGATTCGATCGTCGGTATCTTCATACCTAGTTCAATCTCGTTACTGGCAAGTCTCTTTACTTGTTCCGTAATACATCATCCTACAACTAACTCATTAGTCACTTCGCTTGCAAGGCTTCTTATGATGTGTATTACCGAGAGGGCCCAGAGATATCTCTCCGATATTCGGAGTGACAAATCCTAATCTCGATCTATGCCAAATCAACAAACACCTTCGGAGATACTTGTAGAGCATCTTTATAATCACCCAGTTACGTTGTGACGTTTGATAGAACACAAGGCATTCCGCCGGTATCCGGGAGTTGCATAATCTCATAGTCGAAGGAATATGTATTTGACATGAAGAAAGCAATAGCAATAATACTGAACGATCAATATTCCAAGCTAATGGATGGGTCTTGTCCATCACGAATGATGTGATCTCGTTATCAAATGACAACTCATGTCCATGGTTAGGAATCGTTAACCATCTTTGATAAACGAGCTAGTCAAGTAGAGGCTCACTAGGGACACATTGTTTGTTTATGTATTCACACATGTATTTAGGTTTTCGATCAATACAATTCTAGGATGAACAATAAACATTTATCACGTATAAGGAAATATAAAATAACAACTTTATTATTGCCTCTAGGGCATATTTCTTCCAGTCTCCCATTTGCACTAGAGCCAATAATATAGATTACATTGTAATGATTCTAACACCCATGGAGACTTGGTGCCGATCATGTTTTGCTCGTGGGAGAGACTTAGTTAATGGGTCTGCTACGTTCAGATCCGTATGTATTTTGCAAATCTCTATGTCTCCCTCCTTGACTTGATCACAGATGGAGTTGAAGCGTCTCTTGATGTGTTTGGTTATTTTGTGAAATCTGGATTCCTTCGCTAAGGAAATTGCTCCAGTATTGTCACAAAAGATTTTCATTGGACCCGATGCACTAGGTATTTGTTGGAAATATGCCCTAGAGGCAATAATAAAGTGGTTATTATTATATTTCCTTGTTCATGATAATCATTTATTATTCATGCTACAATTGTATTGACCGGAAACTCAAATACATGTGTGGGTACATAGACAACAACATGTCCCTAGGGAGCCTCTACCGGACTAGCTTTTTGATCAAAGATGGCTATGGTTTCCTAGTCATAGACATGAGTTGTCATTTGATAACGGGATCACATCATTAGGAGAATGATGTGATGGACAAGGCCCAAACTATGAACGTAGCATATGATCATATCAAGTTTATTGCTATCGTTTTTATGCATGTCAAGTATATGTTCCTATGACCATGAGATCATGCAACTCACTGACACTGAAGGAGTGCCTTGTGTGTACCAAACATCACAAAGTAACTGGGTGACTATAAAGGTGCTCTACAGGTATCTCCGAGGGTGTCTGTTGAGTTGGAATGGATCAAGACTGGGATTTGTCACTTCATATGACGGAGAGGTATCATGGCCCATTCGGTAATACAACATCACAATAAACTTGCAAGCAATGTGACCAATGAGTTAGTCACGGGATCTTGTATTACTGAACGAGTAAAGAGACTTGCCGGTAACGAGATTGAACTAGGTATGGAGATACCGACAATCGAATCTCGGGAAAGTAACATACCGATAGACAAAGGGAACTACATACGGGATTAGTTGAATCCTTGACATCGAGGTTCGACCGATAAGATCTTCGTAGAATATGTGGGAACCAATATGGGCATCCAGGTCCCGCTATTGGTTATTGACCGTAGAGGTGTCTCAGTCATATCTGCATAGTTCTTGAACCCTCAGGTCTACACACTTAACGTTTGGTGACGATATAAGTATAGTTGAGTCATTATGGTGGTTACCGAAGGTTTTTCGGAGTCCCAGATGAGATGAGGATCTCCGGAATGGTCCGGACGTGAAGGTTGATATATTGGACGAAGGGCATTGGAGTCTGGAATTGTTCCGGGGGTACCGGGTGATGACCAATGTCACCGAAAGGGGTTTCGGGGGCCCCTGGTAAGTGTTGGGGGGACCCATGGGACAAGGGGAGGGGGCAAACCAGCCCACTAAGGGTCTGAGCGCCCCCTCACCCCCATCTCACATAACCAGGAGGGTTGGGGGGCGCCCCCCCTATGGCTTCCCACCTCCCGGCTTGGGGGGCAAGTCACCCTAGGGGAGATCCCATCTGCCCTCCCCCTAGGGGAAACCCTAGGGGCGCCGCCCCCTCCTCCCTTCCCCTATATATAGAGAGGTAGAGATAGGACAGCTGCACCCCAAGAGCACATCTCCACGCCACAGCGCTGCTTCTCCTCTCCCTCGCATCCCTCTTCCTCTCCGTAGTGCTTAGCAAAGCTCTGCTGAGATACCGCCACCACGCCGTCGTGCTGCCGGAGGACTCGAGCTACTACTAACCATCGCTCGTTGGGTCGAGGAGGTGAAGGCGTCATCAAGCCTTACATGTGTTGAACGCGGAGGTGTCGTCCGTTCGGCACTTGGATCGGGAGTTCGCGAGACGAATCGTGATTGGATAGCAAAGACATTCGACTACATCAAACCGCGTTTCTTAACGCTTCCGCTTAGCGATCTACAAGGGTATGTAGATCCAATCTCTCCTCTCCTAGATGGTCATCTCCTAGATTGGATATTGGTGAGCGTAGATTTTTTTTGTTTCCCATGCAACATTCCCCAACAGTATTACACCTAGATCGGATATGAACTCCTTCATTTGCTGCTTCCGAAGTAGCTATGTACTCCGCTTCACACGTAGATCCCGCCACGACGCTCTGCTTGGAACTGCACCAACTGACAGCTCCACCATTCAAAATAAATACATATCTAGTTTGTGACTTAGAGTCATCCGAATCAGTGCCAAAGCTAGCATCAACGTAACCATTTACGACGAGCTCTTTGTCACCTCCATAAATGAGAAACATATCCTTGGTCCTTTCCAGGTAATTTAGGATGTTCTTGACCGATGTCTAGTGATCCACTCCTAGATTACTTTGGTACCTTCCTGCCATACTTATGGCAAGGCACACATTAGGTCTCGTACACAACATAGCATACATGATAGAACCTATGGCTGAGGCATAGGGAATGACTTTCATTTTCTCTCTATCTTCTGTAGTGGTCGGGCATTGAGTCTGACTCAATTTCACACCTTGCAACACAGGAAAGAACCCTTTCTTTGACTGTTCCATTTTGAACTTCTTCAAAACTTTGTCAAGGTATGTGCTTTGTGAAATTCCTATTAAGCGTCTTGATATATCTCTATAGATCTTGATGCCCAATATATAAGCAGCTTCACCGAGGTCTTTCATTGAAAAACTTGTGGCACCTCGGCTCAGATAAACCAGAACGCCCTGCTACCTCTTGAGCACTGCGTTGGTTTTCCCTTGAAGAGTAAAGGGTGATGCAGTAAAGTAGCATAAGTATTTCCCTCAGTTTTTGAGAACTAGGGTATCAATCCAGTAGGAGATCACACTCGAGTCCCACACACCTACACAAACAAATAAGAACCTCGCAACCAACACGATAAAGGGGTTGTCAATCCCTTCACGGTCACTTACGAGAGTGAGATCTGATAGATATGATAAGATAATATTTTTGGTATTTTTATGATAAAGAGAAATAAAGATGCAAAGTAAAATAAGCAGCAATAGAAATAGCTAAGTGTTGGAAGATTAATATGATGGAAGATAGACCCGGGGGGCATAGGTTTCACTAGTGGCTTCTCTCAAGAGCATAAGTATTACGGTGGGTAAACGAATTACTGTCGAGCAATTGATAGAATTAAGCATAGTTATGAGAACATCTAGGTATGATCATGTATATAGGCATCACGTCTAAGACAAGTAGACCGAAACGATTCTGCATCTACTACTATTACTCCACACATCGACCGCTATCCAGCATGCATCTAGAGTATTAAGTTCATAAGAACAGAGTAATGCTTTAAGTAAGATGACATGATGTAGAGGGATAAACTCATGCAATATGATATAAACCTCATCTTTTTATCCTTGATGACAACAATACAATACGTGCCTTGCTGCCCCTACTGTCACTGGGAAAGGACACCGCAAGATTGAACCCAAAGCTAAGCACTTCTCCCATTGCAAGAAAGATCAATCTAGTAGGCCAAACCAAACTGATAATTCGAAGAGACTTGCAAAGATAGCCAATCATACATAAAAGAATTCAGAGGAGATTCAAATATTGTTCATAGATAAACTTGATCATAAACCCACAATTCATCGGATCTCTACAAACACACCGCAAAAGAAGATTACATCGAATAGATCTCCAAGAAGATCGAGGAGAACTTTGTATTGAGATCCAAAGAGAGAGAAGAAGCCACCTAGATAATAACTATGGACCCGAAGGTCTGAAGTAAACTACTCACACATCATCGGAGAGGCTATGGTGTTGATGTAGAAGCCTTCCGTGATCAATGCCCCTCCGGCGGAGCGCCGAAAAAGGCCCCAAGATGGGATCTCACGGGTACAGAATGTTGCGGCGGTAGAAATAGGGTTTTGGCTCTGTATTTGATGTTTCCAGGGTATATGGGTATATATAGGAGGAAGAAGTACATCGGTGGAGCAATGAGGGGCCCATGAGAGTGGAGGGCGCGCCTGGGCGAGGTGGGCGCCCCCTGCCTCGTGCCTTCCTCGTTGATTGCTTTACGTAGACTCCAAGTCCTCTGGATCACGTTTGTTCCCAAAATCACATTCCTGAAGGTTTCATTCTGTTTGGACGCCGTTTGATATCCTTTTCTTTCGAAACACCGAAATAGGCAAAAAACAGCAATTTGGGCTGGGCCTCCGATTAATAGGTTAGTCCCAAAAATAATATAAAAGTGTATAATAAAGCCCAATAAACATCTAAAACAGAATATAACATGAGTCCCAAAAATAATATAAAAGTGTATAATAAAGCCCAGTAAACATCTAAAATAGAATATAACATAGCATGGAACAATAAAAAATTATAGATACGTTGGAGACGTATCAAGCATCCCTAAGCTTAATTCCTGCTCGTCCTCGAGTAGTTAAATGATAAAAACAGAATTTTGATGTGGAATGCTAGTTGGCATAATTTTCAATGTAACCCTCTTAATTGTGGTATGAATATTCAGATCCGAAAGATTCAAGATAAAAGTTTAATATTGACATAAAAGTAATAATACTTCAATCATACTAACTAAGCAATTATGTCTTCTCAAAATAACATGGCCAAAGAAATTCCATCCCTACAAAATCATATAGTTTGGTCATGCTCCATTTTCTTCACACAAGAATGCTCTCATCATGCACAACCCCGATGACAAGCCAAGTAATTGTTTCATACTTTAGTAATCTCAAACTTTTTTTCAACTTTCACGCAATACATGAGCATGAGCCATGGATATAGAACTATGGGTGGAATAGAATATAATGATGGGGGTTATGTGGAGAAGACAAAAGAAAAGGAGAAAGTCTCACATCAACGCGGCTAATCAACGGGCTATGGAGATGCCCATCAATTAATGTTAATGTGAGGAGTAGGGATTGCCATGCAACGGATTCACTAGAGCTATAAATGTATGAAAGCGCAACAAAAGAAACTAAGTGGGTGTGCATCCAATTTGCTTGCTCACGAAGACCTAGGGCATTTGAGGAAGCCCATTGTTGGAATATACAAGCCAAGTTCTATAACGAAAAATTCCCACTAGTATATGAAAGTGACAAAACAAGAGACTATCTATCATAAAA
Source organism: Triticum dicoccoides (assembly GCF_002162155.2). Taxonomy (NCBI): domain Eukaryota; kingdom Viridiplantae; phylum Streptophyta; class Magnoliopsida; order Poales; family Poaceae; genus Triticum; species Triticum dicoccoides. The sequence goes on from NC_041392.1 coordinate 712,444,368, forward strand.
ATCATGGTGCTACTTTGAAGCACAAGTATGAAAAAAATATAGTAGCATTGCCCTTTTTTTCTTTTTTGGGCCTTTTTTCTTTTGGCCTTTCTCTTTTTTTGGGACAATGCTCTATGAATGATGATCATCACACTTCTATTCGTTTACAACTCAATGATTACAACTCGATACTAGAACAAGGTATGACTCTATATGAATGCCTCCCGTGGTGTACCGGGATGGGCAATGAATCAAGAGTGACATGTGTGAAATAATATGCATGGTGGCTTTGCCACAAATACGATGTCAACTACATGATCATGCAAGGCAATATGACAATGATGAACATGTCATGATAAACGGAACGGTGGAAAGTTGCATGGCAATATATCTCGGAATGGCTATGGAAATGCCATAATAGGTAGGTATGGTGGCTGTTTTGAGGAAGATATAAGGAGGCTTATGTGTGATAGAGCATATCGTATCACGGGGTTTGGATGCACCGGAGAAGTTTGCACCAACTCTCAAGGTGAGAAAGGGCAATGCACGGTACCTAAGAGGCTAGCAATAATGGAAGGTTAAGAGTGCGTATAATCCATGGACTCAACATTAGTCATAAAGAACTCACATACTTATTGCAAAAATCTACAAGTCATCAAAAACCAAGCACTACGCGCATGCTCCTAGGGGGATATATTGGTAGGAAAAGACCATCGCTCGTCCCCGACCGCCACTCATAAGGAGGACAATCAAAGAACACCTCATGTTTCAAATTTGTTACACAACGTTTACCATACGTGCATGCTACAGGACTTGCAAACTTCAACACAAGTATTTCTCAAATTCACAACTACTCAACAAGCACAACTTTAATATCACTGCCTCCATATCTCAAAACAATTATCAAGCATCAAACTTCTCTTAGTATTCAACACACTCATAGGAAAGTTTTTACTAATCTTGAATACCTAGCATATTAGGACTCATTTCACAATTAAAGCAAATTACCATGCTGTTTTGTAGGACTCTCAAAATAATATAAGTGAAGCATGAGAGAACAATAATTTCTATAAAACAAATCCACCACCGTGCTCTAAAAGATGTAAGTGAAGTACTAGAGCAAAAACTATATAGCTCAAAAGATATAAGTGAAGCACATAGAGTATTCTAATAAATTCCAAATCATGTGTGTCTCTCTCAAAGGGTGTGTACAGCAAGGATGATTGTGGTAAACTAAAAAGCAAAGACTCAAATCATACAAGACGCTCCAAGAAAAACACATATCATGCGGTGAATAAAAACATAGCTCCAAGTAAAGTTACCGATGGACCAAGACGAAAGAGGGGATGCCTTCCGGGGCATCCCCAAGCTTTGGCTTTTTGGTGTCCTCGGATTATCTTGGGGTGCCATGGGAATCCCCAATATTAGGCTCTTGCCACTCCTTGTTCCATAATCCATCAAATCTTTACCCAAAACTTGAAAACTTCACAACACAAAACTTAACAGAAAATCTCGTGAGCTCCGTTAGCGAAAGAAAACAAAACACCACCTCAAGTTACTGTAATGAACTCATTCTTGATTTATATTAGTGTTAAACCTACTGTATTCCAAATTCTCTATGGTTTATACACTCTTTTACTAGCCATAGATTCATGAAAATAAGCAAACAACACACGAATAACAGAATCTGTCAAAAACAGAACAGTCTGTGTAGCTAATGCAAACTTCTGGAACCCCAAAAATTCTAAAATAAATTTCTGGACGTGAGGAATTTATCTATTAATAATCTTCAAAAATAATTAACTAAATAGCACTCTCCAAATAATAATGGAAGCAATTCTCGTGAGCGTTAAAGTTTCTGTTTTTTACAGCAAGATCAAAAGGACTTTCCCCAAGTCTTCCCAACGGTTCTACTTGGCACAAACACTAATTAAACACAAAAACACAACCAAAACAGAGGCTAGATAAATTATTTATTATTAAACAGGAGGAAAAATCAAGGAATAAAAATAAAATTGGGTTGCCTCCCAACAAGCGCTATCGTTTAACGCCCCTAGCTAGGCATGAAAGCAATGATAGATCTAGGTATTGCCATCTTTGGTTTTAGGGAAGAAAAGAGCAAACTTATTATCTATGGCATTAATATTTCTATTTTTATAAAGCACATGGTTGTTAATGGTAGAAGAAAGATTAAGCATTTTACGGAAATTTGCATCTAAGCAAGCTTTCATCTCTTTGATAGATTCGTTTTGGTAGGAGAGCAAAAGAGATGTAGATTCAACCTTCTCATTCATGGGGTGCCCAAATATGGTTTTCATCTTTCATAAGTATCTACGACATCCCCTTCAAGAAAACCTTCTTCAATTATAGAATATAAGACATGCTTAAATGAAGAAGGTAGGGCAACATAAAAGCTCTTTAAGTAAATTTCAATTTGTTATTGGAGCGCATAGCTGGCCCGGATCCTTAATAGTCTATCCCAAGCATCTTTCAAAGATTCATCGAGTAAATAATGAAAAATTCTGGAATCATCTTCATCAAAATTATAAAGATTCTCATTGATAACTCCGGTAGGTCTTTTCATAGCATCATTATTTATGAGTTTAGAGAGAATAGAAGGATTGTCCAAAGGACTAAAACTCGGGAGAGAACCACCAACCCTTTTTGATTCTGACATGGCGAAAGAAAGCTGAGAAAAAAAGAGAGGGCGAATAAAACGACAAGGGTGAAGTGGGGGAGAGGAAAACGAGAGGCAAATGGCAAATAATGTAATGCGAGGGATAAGAGTTTGTGATGGGTACTTGGTATGTCTTGACTTGTGCGTAGACTCCCCGGCAACGGCGGCAGAAATGGCTCGTTGTCGGGTGTCAAATCTTGACTTGATTTGGTGCGAATCTCCCCGGCAACGGCGCGAGAAATCCTTCTTGCTACCTCTTGAGCACTGCGTTGGTTTTCCCTTGAAGAGGAAAGGGTGATGTGGTAAAGTAGCGTAAGTATTTCCCTCAGTTTTTGAGAACCAAGGTATCAATCCAGTAGGAGATCATGCTCGAGTCCCATGCACCTACACAAACAAATAAGAACCTCACAACCAACGTGATAAAGGGGTTGTCAATCCCTTCACGGTCACTTACGAGAGTGAGATCTGATAGATATGATAAGATAATATTTTTGGTATTTTTATGATAAAGAGAAATAAAGATGCAAAGTAAATTAAACGGCAATAGAAATAGCTAAGTGTTGGAAGATTAATATGATGGAAGATAGACCCCGGGGCCATAGGTTTCACTAGTGGCTTCTCTCAAGAGCATAAGTATCACGGTGGGTAAACGAATTACTGTCGAGCAATTGATAGAATTGAGCATAGTTATGAGAATATCTAGGTATGATCATGTATATAGGCATCACGTCTGGGACAAGTAGACCGAAACGATTCTGCATCTACTACTATTACTCCACACACCGACCGCTATCCAGCATGCATCTAGAGTATTAAGTTCATAAGAACAGAGTAATGCTTTAAGTAAGATGACATGATGTAGAGGGATAAACTCATGCAATATGATATAAACCCCATCTTTTTATCCTCAATGGCAACAATACAATACGTGCCTTGCTGCCCCTACTATCACTGGGAAAGGACACCGTAAGATTGAACCCAAAGCTAAGCACTTCTCCCATTGCAAGAAAGATCAACCTAGTAGGCCAAACCAAACAAGATAATTTGAAGAGACTTGCAAAGATAACCAATCATACATAAAAGAATTCCGAGGAGATTCAAATATTGTTCATAGATAAACTTGATCATAAACCCACAATTCATCGGATCTCGACAAACACACTGCAAAAGAAGATTGCATCGAATAGATCTCCAAGAAGATAGAGGAGAACATTGTATTGAGATCCAAAAGAGAGAAGAAGCCATCTAGCTAATAACTATGGACCTGAAGGTCTGAAGTAAACTACTCACACATCATCGGAGAGGCAATGGTGTTCATGTAGAAGCCCTCCATGATCAATGCCCCCCCGGCGAAGCACCGGAAAAGGCCCCAAGATGGGATCTCACGGGTACAGATGGTTGCAGCGGCGGAAATAGGATTTTGGCTCCGTATCTAATGTTTCCAGGGTATATGCGTATATATAGGAGGAAGTAGTACGTCGGTGGAGCAACGAGGGGCCCACGAGGATGGATGGCGCGCCTGGGGGAGGTGGGCGTGCCCCTGCCTCGTGCCTCCCTCGTTGATTGCTTTACATAGACTCCAAGTCCTCTGGATCACGTTTGTCCCGAAAATCACGTCCCCGAAGGTTTCATTCCGGTTGGACCCTGTTTGATATCCTTTTCCTTCGAAACACTGAAATAGGAAAAAACATCAATTTGGGTTGTGCCTCCGATTAATAGGTTAGTCCCAAAAATAATATAAAAGTGTATAATAAAGCCCAATAAACATCTAAAACAGAATATAACATGAGTCCCAAAAATAATATAAAAATGTATAATAAAGCCCAATAAACATCTAAAACAGAATAAAACATAGCATGGAACAATCAAAAATTATAGATACGTTGGAGACGTATCGAGCATCCCCAAGCTTAATTCCTCCTCGTCCTTGAGTAGGTAAATGATAAAAACATAATTTTTGATGTGGAATGCTAGTTGGCATAATTTTCAATGTAACCCTCTTAATTGTGGTATGAATATTCAGATCCGGAAGATTCAAGATAAAAGTATAATATTGACATAAAAGTAATAATACTTAAATCATACTAACTAAGCAATTATGTCTTCTCAAAATAAGATGGCCAAAGAAAGTTCATCCCTACAAAATCGTATAGTTTGGTCATGCTCCATTTTCGTCACACAAGAATGCTCTCATCATGCACAACCCCCAACCCTTTTTGATTCCGACATGGCTAAAGAAAGCTGAGCAGAAAAGAGAGGGCGAATAAAACAACAAGAGTGAAGTGGGGGAGAGGAAAATGAGAGGCAAATGACAAATAATGTCTTGACTTACGCGTAGACTCCCCGGAAATGGCGCCAGAAGTGGCTTGTTGTCGGGAGTCAAATCTTGACTTGACTTGGCACGAATCTCCCCGGCAACGGCGCCAGAAATCCTTCTTGCTACCTCTTGAGCACTGCGTTGGTTTTCCCTTGAAGAGGAAAGGGTGATGCAGTAATGTAGCGTAAGTATTTCCCTCAGTTTTTGAGAACCAAGGTATCAATCCAGTAGGAGATCACGCTCAAGTCCCACGCACCTACACAAACAAATAAGAACCTCGCAACCAACGTGATAAAGGGGTTGTCAATCCCTTCATGGTCACTTACGAGAGTGAGATCTGATAGATATGATAAGATAATATTTTTGGTATTTTTATGATAAAGAGAAATAAAGATGCAAAGTAAAATAAACGGCAATAGAAATAGCTAAGTGTTGGAAGATCAATATGATGGAAGATAGACCCCAGGGCCATAGGTTTCACTAGTGGCTTCTCTCAAGAGCATAAGTATTACGGTGGGTAAACGAATTACTGTCGAGCAATTGATAGAATTGAGCATAGTTATGAGAATATCTAGGTATGATCATGTATATAGGCATCATGTCTGAGACAAGTAGACCGAAATGATTCTGCATCTACTACTATTACTCCACACATCGACCGCTATCCAGCATGCATCTAGAGTATTAAGTTCATAAGAACAGAGTAATGCTTTAAGTAAGATGACATGATGTAGAGGGATAAACTCATGCAATATGATATAAACCCCATCTCTTTACACTACAAGGATACCCTCTATAAAGCAACATATATTCTACAACGTTTTAGCTGTATGTTGTAAAATTCACAGTAGATACGGATATAAGCATTGTAGCATATGCGTTGTACCAGTACTCGTACTAGACTCCAACCGGCCATAACTCCAAATAAAGGCCAACGCACTAACCCAACCCAGCCCAAGTTGGCTTTAATCTAGGTCATCCCCTGTCCCCCAGTCTCCCTATTCTTCTCGATCCTATAGGCTCCCATGCCGGCCACCGCCCCTCGACCTATCTGCATCCCGGAGCGTAGCACCTCACACTACCCTGCAGTCCTACGTCCCAGCAGGCCGCCCCTCACCGCTCTGCTGCGACTCTCCATCCCGGCGCGCCGTCCCTCTTCAACAGTCCCCTGCTTCCCATCGTGTTGCCCCACATTACTGTTCCCCTACGAACATTTGCGCCTACTACCTCCGCACGGGGGCCTGTGGCTATGGGGAGAGTTGCCGCTACAACCACCCTCGCGATCAAGCTGCCGTGGTGAGCCGGACCACTTCTTTTCTTCCAATTTTATTTCCCCCATCTTGTTCTGCTTCACTTCAGTATAGTTGGGAATTGGTACTTACGACTTGCCAGTCCCTGATGTTGACCTACAGGTTGAAGTATAGCTGGTTTGTGCGGAGGGGGGATTCCAATTGAAGCCTTTTGCTGTGAACGAATTGATATTCTAGTTATGGCTTAGGAGACTATCATGAACCCATGGAAGTGAAACTTTCTTGTGCAGTCGTTGATTATGTGATTGACTAATTGTATAGTAAGTCTTGTTATCTTACTCTCGTGGTTGATGTTGATGATTCAAAGATCCACTTTCTGCTTACGTGCAAAGTTGTAGGCCTGATCAGTCAGTCCGTCATTTGGTCGTATTTCTATTGGGAAAATCCTTCTTTTTTACTTTATTATTACAGCTCAAGTAGGTAGCAGTGCTCACTTGTTCTAATGAATTGTCGTAGAAGTGAGAACTTTACGCAGAGTAGTTGTAGAATTGAGAACATCCGTGAGTGTTGTATCACCTATCATGGCCATCTACTCAGGTCTGACCACCATAACTTCGATGTTTGTTAGTTGTTACAAAGTGGGCTCTCTTCTTTCTAATCAAATCTGCTCGATGGACTAATTGGTCGCATCACCCTGCCTCCACCCATGGTATAAGCACTAGGTCTATTAAATTGCATGCATAACAGTAGCCTAATTAACTTTGAACGTGTGATTCTTGACTTTGTATGCCGATGCCTGCATGTCTACAGGTCCACGATTAGTTTAATATCAGCATGGTAGCTATTTTTTATACTCAGCAGTTAATATAATTATATACATATAGTCAGTCTGTGTGATTCATGTGCAAAAGCATAAGCTCACAGTATAAAAATTATGATGGTCCAGTTTGGTAGATTTTTATGTATCTTTCTTAATATTTTGAGGTACACCTCAAATTATAATTATTTGTGCGATTTATAAAAATGATGTCACTATGTATTAGAGAAAACACATGTTGTTCTATTGTATTTGCAGAACAAAAATTATCATGGTTTCTTTTCAGTTCCGAAGAAAACAAATGTTTACTTGAGCTAATTAGCATTGTGTACTAGTGCAGGTATGTGGCATGCAAGCATAGGACAAAATGAACTTAACAATTACCAATTCTACCTCATATTTGATCTGACAAGGTTAGTCTCTTCATAGTTTGTTTCATTGCATCTGAAAATATATATGCCATCAGGCATACTTAGTGTTTTCTTTGATCATATTGACGCTTTATATCTTAGACCTAATTTATTGCAATTTCTCATGACATATGACTCTTTGTGCATATGGTATGTACATCCTAGAAATTCCCCATCAATCTTTTTTGGTGTCTTCTCCTAACTACATCAGACCAAGGCCACCGTCATGACAATGAGTGTGCCAATGTAGCAGCTAGTGGACATGGTCCTTGCATAAATGATTTCTCTCTAATTTCATCTTTTTTCTTAAAGAGAAATAGCATAAGGAGAAACCATTACCGATGTCATATCTGATCTCACAATTTTAGATCACCATAGTAGTTATTTCTAGCTAACAATGTGAAACACAAAAATGTTAGGCCATGCATGGGTTGATGACTAGTAGTCCTGGCCATCTCAGGCCCGGCCCTGTCGGCCCACCCAGGCCCGGCCCTAAAATCCAGGGCCTAGGCCCGATGGGCTTGTCTGTGGGTCGGGCTTGGGCCTAAGTTTTAAGCCCATCAGCAGGGCCTGGACGGGCTTGGGCTTGGCATATTGGCATTTTAAGGAAGAGGCCCGGCCCACGGCCCTAAGCCCTAAGGGCTTTTCAGGGCTTTTTACGAGATGGGTCGGGCTTGGGCTTGAAAACTAGGCCCGATGGTAGGGCCTGGGCCTCAGTTTTTTGCCATGGGCTTTTTTAGGCCCGGCCCAAGCCCGGCCCGGCCCGGCCCATGGCCAGATATAATGACTAGTGTGCATGGTAGAATAACCTTACTAGCCTTTTTTTACAATGTTTGAAGAAAATTCTGCCTGGTATGTTGGAAAGGCTGGGAGGAGGATCCTTGTCGAAAAACAATACAATTGTGAAATTTTTGTTGTACGACGATAGGAACTTAAATCACAAATCAGATATTTACAAATTAAGCTAGTGCAGTTTATTCATGGTTACAACTATAGTAATATTTGTTATTTTTATGCAGTGTGCAATTGATTTAGAATTCGCCAAATTACTATTGCGATTTCCTAGAGAAAGTCCACATTACGCAGCTGGTGTAGATGAATTTCTGGAGTTCGCATATAGAGATATACCAACAGATACAATGGCTAATATCCTGCCTCTGTCACTTCTTGCATCATGTCAATGCATTGTGTGTTAACAGTTCATTTGTGTATTTTTGTCTGTAGATTCAAAAGTTAAATAGATGACTATATGGGCGCGTGGCAAGTGTACTGCAGTGATGATGATGATGTTCCTGTTCATGATGATGATGATGATGGAGGTTTTCAGTTTTGGTTAAGTTGTAGGGATGTTGTTCCCCGGTTCAGTTTTAGATAAGTTGTACGGATGTTGATGTATGCTTTCAGTTTAAGTTTCAGTGTCAACAAAATACTTTTAGTTTAAGTTTCAGTGTCAAGAAAATATTTATATTACGCATCACATTTGGATGATGTTCCTCGTCTAATATCAACTATTGTAATCCAATAGTTTTATCTAATATATAATTTCTTCCTCTTGTGAGTATATTCTTTTGTCTTCTATTCACTTGAAATACATAATTATCACTATTACATGGAGAGTTAATTTAATTGTTGGCAATATATTCACATTATATATACTAACACATGAAGCGTCGCAAATTCTTCCTTGCCAAGCAATTGGATCTTGATTCCAAATTCTTCGTTGCCAAGCAATTGGATCTTGATTCCTGTGCATTAAGCACCAACATATATAAGTGTTGCGCAAGTATGTCTTATGTGTTGCATTCTTGCAACGGTCCCTTTTACCAACGGCCGTATAAGCGTTGCACTATGCGCTAGCAACACTGGATAAGGCTACGCATCCCAAACCATTGGTAAATGCATTAACAACGGATATATGGACATTTAGATACGGAAAAAAGCGTTGCTATAGGGGGGTTCATGTTGTAGTGTTATCCTCGATGGCAACAATACAATACGTGCCTTACTGCCCCTACTGTCACTGGGCAAGGACACTGTAAGATTGAACCCAAAGCTAAGCACTTCTCCCATTGCAAGAAAGATCAATCTAGTAGGCCAAACCAAATTGATAATTCGAAGAGACTTGCAAATATAACCAATCATACATAAAAGAATTCCGAGGAGATTCAAATATTGTTCATAAATAAACTTGATCATAAACCCACAATTCATCGGATCTCGACAAACACAATGCAAAAGAAGATTACATCGAATAGATCTCCAAGAAGATAGAGGAGAACTTTGTATTGAGACCCAAAGAGATAGAAGAGGCCATCTAGCTAATAACTATGGACCCGAAGGTTTGAAGTAAACTACTCACACATCATCGGAGAGGCAATGGTGTTCATGTAGAAGCCCTCCGTGATCAATGCCCCTTTCGACGGAGCGCCGGAAAAGGCCCCAAGATGGGATCTCACGGGTATAGAAGGTTGCAGCGGTGGAAATAGGATTTTGGCTCCGTATCTGATGTTTCCAGGGTATATGGGTATATATAGGAGGAAGAAGTACGTCGATGGAGCAACGAGGGGCCCATGAGGGTGGAGGGCGCGTCTGGGGGAGGTGGGCGTGCCCCCTGCCTCGTGCCTTCCTCGTTGATTGCTTTACGTACACTCCAAGTCCTCTGGATCACGTTTGTTCCGATAATCATGTTCCCAAAGGTTTCATTCCATTTGGACTCCGTTTGATATCCTTTTCCTTCGAAACACTGAAATAGGCAAAAAACAGCAATTTGGGCTGGGCTTCCGGTTAATAGGTTAGTGTCAAAAATAATATAAAAGTGTATAATAAAGCCCAATAAACATCTAAAACAGAATATAACATGAGTCCCAAAACTAATATAAAAGTGTATAATAAAGCCCAATAAACATCTAAAACAGAATATAACATAGCATGGAACAATAAAAAATTATAGATGCATTGGAGACGTATTGTGACGCCCCCGATTTGACCGTACACTAATCATACATGCAAACGTGTACGATCAAGATCAGGGACTCACGGGAAGATATCACAACACAACTCTACAAATAAAATAAGTCATACAAGCATCATATTACAAGCCAGGGCCTCGAGGGCTCGAATACAAGAGCTCGATCATAGATGAGTCAGCGGAAGCAACAATATCTGAGTACAGACATAAGTTAAACAAGTTTTCCATAAGAAGGCTAGCACAAACTGGGATACAGATCAAAAGATGCGCATGCCTCCTGCCTGGGATCCTCCTAAACTACTCCTGGTCGTCGTCAGCGGGCAACACGTAGTAGTAGGCACCTCTGGTGTAGTAGGAGTCGTCGTCGACGGTGGCGTCTGGTTTCTGGGCTCCAACATCTGGTTGCGACAACCAGGTAGAAGGGATAGAGGGAAAAGAAGGAGAAAGCAACCGTGAGTACTCATCCAAAGTACTCGCAAGAAAGGAGCTACACTACATATGTATGCATTGGTATCAACTGGAATAAGGCTATTATATGTGGACTGAACTGCAGAAAGCCGGGATAAGGGGGGATAGCTAGTCCTTTCGAAGACTACGCTTCTGGCAGCCTCCATCTTGCAGCATGTAGAAGAGAGTAGACTGAAGACCTCCAAGTAGCATTGTATAGCATAATCCTAACCGATGATCCTCCCGTCGTCGCCCTGTGAGAGAGCGATCACCGGTTGTATCTGGCACTTGGAAGGGTGTGTTTTATTAAGTATCCCGTTCTAGTTGTCATAAGGTCAAGGTACAACTTCGGGTCGTCCTTTTACCGAGGGACACGGCTATTCGAATAGATCAACTTCCCTGCAGGGGTGCACCACATAACCCAACACGCTCGATCCCATTTGGCTGGACACACTTTCCTGGGTCATGCCTGGCCTTGGAAGATCAACACGTCGCAACCCTACCTAGGCGCAACAGAGAGGTCAGCACGCCGGTCTAAATCCTATGGCGCAGGGATCTGGGCCCATCGCCCATTGCACACCTGCACGTTGCGTACGCGGCCGATGAGCAGACCTAGCAACCTCCATTACAAAGGAAGTTGCGTTTCGCGGTCCAACTCGGCGCGCGCCACTCAGTCGCTGACGTCACGAATGCTTCGGCTGAAACCACGACGTCAAGTGCCCATAACTGTCCCCGCGTAGATGGTTAGTGCGTATAGGCCAGTTGCCAGACTCAGATCAAATACCAAGATCTCCTTAAACATGTTAAGTATCCGCGAACACCGACCAGGGCCAGGCCCACCTCTCTCCTAGGTGGTCTCAACCTGCCATGTCGCTCCGCCACAAAGTAACAGTCGGGGCCGTCGGGAACCCAGGCCCACCTCTACCGGGATGGAGCCACCTGCCCCTTCACTCCCAACTCCGAACAGTACCACAGGTAATGTAACTGTGTAAAGTATATAGTATATGCCCGTGATCACCTCTCGAAGTGATCACGGCCCAGTAGTATAGCATGGCAGACGGACAAAAGTGTAGGGCCACTGATGGAACACTAGCATCCTATACTAAGCAGTAGGGTAGCAGGTAATGGTAACAACAGTAGTAGCAAAGACAGGCTATGCATCAGGATAGGAATAACGGAAAGCAGTAACATGCTACACTACTCTAATGCAAGCAGTATAGAGAAGAGTAGGCGATATCTGGTGATCAAAGGGGGGGGCTTGCCTGGTTGCTCTGGCAAGAGAGAGTGATCGTCAACACCGTAGTCGAACTGGGTAGCAGCGGCGTCGGTCTCGGTGTCTAGCGAGAGAAGAGGGGGAGGAAACAATAAATATAATGCAAACAAATGCAAGACGATGCATGCATGACAAAGCGTGATGCTAGGTGTACCATAATGCGGTACGAGGTGATACCGGTGAAGGAGGGAAACATCCGGGAATGTATTCCTGGTGTTTCGTGTTTTCGGACAGATGGGTTGGAGGGGGAAAGTTGCGTGTTTGCTATGCTAGGGATGCGTGGCGGACGAACGGGCTGCGCATCCAGATTTGTCTTTTCGTTCTGAGCGACTTTCATGTATAAAGTATTTGCATCCGAGTTACGGTTTATTTTCTATGATTTATCAAAGTTTTATGCATTTTTTACATTTATTTAATTAATTAACTCGAACATTATCCAGAACAGTGAAAGGTGATGTCAGCATGACATCAGCAGGTCAAACCCAGCTGACCAAAGTCAAACTTGGCCTGTGGGTCCAGTGGGACCCACCTATCATAGACTAACATGTTAATTAGGATTTAATTAAGCAGGATTAATTAAACTAGATTAATTAAGTTAATTAACTAATTAATTATTATTATCTTATTATTATTTATTTATTTTATTCCTTTTCTTCTTTTCTTTTTCATTCTAAAAAGGGGTCGGGCCCCAGTTGTCAGTGACACACGCCACTGCTGGGCGCCCCGTAACGGGATAATGGGCGCGGGTGATCCCCCGGTTGGCCCCGGGCACCGGTCGGGGCGGAGGAGAGCGCCGGCCAGGGCGGACAGGGAGCGTCGGGCGCAACTGGGGGAGGTAGCGGGCGGCAGGGGGAGTGACGACGCGGCCGGCGCGGTTGTGGCCCACGCGGACCACGGTCGGGAGGTGCAGGTTGCTTGGCCGGGGCACGGCCTCGTGCGAAGTGGCGCAACCAGAGC
>NC_041392.1:712458201-712474543 GCF_002162155.2 Triticum dicoccoides
GGGTCCTGTTTTATTTTCTCTTTTTTTGTATTTGCTTTGTCTTCTGTTTTTATTCTTTTATTTATTTTCTGTTACTTTTAGTTTCACTTTTATTTTAGATTTATGACTTATAAAAGTAGTCCCTAATTTGGTCTAAATAATTATACTACGGTCACATAAGTTTGGGCAACTAGATAGAATAGTTTAATAATTTATTAATTGTAAAAAGCATTTGATTAATTGTTTGGCTACTATTTTATTTACTTTAGGAATCAAACACTTTCAAAGAGGTTGGTTTCTTCACCAATATTACTTATGCATTATTTGGCTCTCTCCAAACATTTTAGTTTTAAGATTGGAAAACTTCTATTATTTGTTTGATTTTGAAGTTGGATTTGAATCGGTTTCGAACTAACGCGAGGTTAGTAACCGTAATGGAGGTGACGTGTTATCGTTAGTAGAAGGTTACTGTAGCTTGATTATACGGGCGTCACAATTCTCCCCTACTACAAGAAATCTCGTCCCGAGATTTAAGAGGCGGAGTAAAGGGGTAAGCTTCGGGACACGAAATTCTAGCGAGTGTTCTTGGTCTTGGTTGCTCTTCTCGAAGAGATCAATCCATTACGTTGATGTCTTCATTTCTCTGCTTCAGGTCATCATGATGAAGTCTTTTCATCCTTTCGTCAGGAGTCCCATCGTACTTATGAAAAATGATAAGGGTTATCTTCGGAAGAACTGACCTCTACAAGGTCGCGTATCTGGTAGAGAACATCAGGGAGGGTGGCGGATAGTAACTCTCGAATTGAAACTTAAGAAAATATCGAGAGCAAAGTAAGAAGGTGCAAAATTGAAGTTTCAAGCGCATAGGCAATCGTTCGTTGCCTGAAACGAAGTGTGAAAGGGGTTCAGAGCAATGGGAATAAGTATTGCATCTGATCCCATAATATATCACTAGGCAGGTGGCCCGTGAATTACATACGAAGTCAAGCGCGAGGAATAACTTTGACAAAAGGTTGTACAGGAGAGTCAGGTTTCGATCCTGTGGAACTATGGGTTATGGGCCCACCATGTGGGTTTAAAGTAGGAATGGCGCTGACATCCTGTACGGTTATAATAGCAAGGCTGGTCAGAGGATAGCCTGTCGATTATGTCGGCAACAACATCGGTACCAAGGTCGAGGGACAAAGAGAACCATTTTCCTGCTCGTTGAATGAGGCGGACCAATAGGCAAAGTTCTCATCCATCGGTGGATACCGGAATGTCATCAACAATAGTAATAGGTTCTTACTGATAGAGTTGTACATGAGGTGGTTACCTAAGCAGGGAATTACCACTGCTCAGTTAAGTAGATTATAAGAAAGTTTGAACAAAACAACAAAAAGGAAAATGTGTTTAAACACATATATCAGGGGTATATCCTCCCTAAAGTCAAGCAGAGGATGATATCCAATACAGGATATAAAGTAGAAAACCCTTTAGATAAGAGGAGAGAAATTTCATGACATTACCCATACAATGGTGTTTGGGTAATTTCAACAAGAAACATTTAGCATGGTGCTTCAAATGTTCTTATTGAGAATCGGAGTACCATAGACATGCTTCGAGATAGCGCCGACATGTTCTTCAAGCAAAGGTCAAACTTTGGATACGAAGGATCCATCGAAAACAACTTATTGAATAAGTCTTACAGTTTCCTAATGGAAGAATGGATAACCTTGCTGAAAAGGAATCTATAATAATAGGGCCTCCGGCCAGGTGTGCTAGGCACGACAACACCTTACCGGGTCACATAAAGACCATTGTTATAACTCTTGGAAATATGTTCCAACCATCATATCTATCCGAGATTCAGATCTGATTGGTGTCAGGATAACTCAGACTCAGGATGCCTGAGAAGGAAAGGTGGAACACAATTTGACGAGATGGTGCTGCCAGATTCTCGGGAAATGAACTATGGAAGCAAGTCCCGAATCATGAGTTCATCATTAAACCAAGGAGATGAGGAGGAGGTGGCTGGTGGACTTGGCGACAACTCATCGAGATCCCCAAAATGATGGATTTCCACAATTATGTGAACAAGGAGATAATATTTGTCAGATCAAATGATATAATGATGTATGCCCGAGGAGAACATCCACAATTAAACATTGATCAAAACGTGTACCTGGAAGGATGGACTAAGTAGCTCGATCGATGTTAGGATGGTGATTCATTAACCAATAGACTAAGAATCAAGCTATCAACCATTAACTTCAAGCAATAGGGTTGTTAGAATTTTTGAAACTACACATAAAAGTTAAATGGCTTGTATCCCGGTTAGAAACAACACGGGGACCAAGATATGAATGGAGATGACGGGAAGTATTACTATATCAAGAATTCTTAAGAGGTGGTGAAATTCTAACAAAATTCTTGAATAAAAGATGGTAATACTTCATGGTAGAACATAATACGTGCTGGATTGCAAGTTGCATCCATAGCATGTATAAGTTTGTGTTGGGGGAAGGCAAGAATGTCGTCGATGATAACACAATCATCGAGGGGCAAGGATGGTATTTCCCATCGTGAATTTGATTGATATCCTGGAAGAACTCAAAATGTTGATGATGATCACGACAATTTTGTTGAGAGGCTCCACAAAGAAGCAATCGAACAACGACTGCTCAAGCAGAAGGACTGTTGTAGCAAAAGATTATTAGAACTACAGATACAACACCAACTAGGAATCAAGCTTGCCGTTCGAGGTGAAACGATAAGACTAGGATGATCGACATAAGCTTAGCTCATCATCGAAAGTTGTGCTCCGGGAAGAAGGACCAGGTAGCACAGTTAAAAGTTTGCCGATGATGATATAGCCGATAAGGCTAGGAATGACTTGAAGGATTATTAAACTCGTAAGCAACAAGAATTACTTAGAGTTATTGAATTAGAGTGCGGAATCGATTCATTTAACGGTGTCCTCGAGTGACTAATAACTCAGAACCTGGGGGGATCTGAGATCGATGAGAAGCAATACTAGATGAAGACTCGCGGGAAGTAACACAGTTCTCGAGATACCAGCGGGTAATACTCGAAGGTAGAACATGATAGAAGTAGAACCGGGCCATTGACCTATGACAGTAGATACTTCAACCTTGCCAAAAATTAGACGAGGCACTGGAATGAATTCCCATCAGATATATCAGATCAGGACAGCATGGTCGGAACCATAACTGTAAGGAATCAATTTCAAGAATACCGAAAGAATCATACATCTGGATAATCATTTTGCAAGAAGCTTCCGAGACGGTCTACATCATTTTCATGGGCATGAACACAAAGTTCAAGGTCGACTCCCACTTCTCCAATGCATAACCTATCATTCACTTCTCACTTCGAGGAAGTTGTAGTGTTGAAATTTTATCTGGCAAATTACCAGAGTGTATGACTCGTGAAAACTTTCGAGTTCAAACATATTAAGGAAGGCATAGGTTCAACCCATCAGGGTATCGTGGAAATATATACCACAATCTTCAATAGTAAATACCACCAGCTCGAAAGCTGAGCATGGTTGAGAAAGCAGAGGATACAATTTACCAAAGGCATTATGTATCTGAGGGAAGGCTCACAAGGTTATGGAATATGAAGGACGCTGTTGGATAAAATCCAACAAAGGATCTGCCGGTCCATAATGGAGCTGATGTGAGCATCGTCACACGGTTAGAGGACAAAACAAAGCAAGGGCTTTGGATTATAGAAACAACTGACTAATTCAAAGCTCAAGGCAAAGGAATTAAGATTTCCAAGTCAAAGGATCAGAAGCAAACGCTCTGATTAATGATGGATAAATTGAGTAAGCGTAGGGGTAAAATCGACAAAATTTTGATTGGTCGAGATCCAGCTCATGTTTAAGACAATGTCTAAGCCGAACGGATGAACTCTAGGATCTGATTGAGGATTGCGAGCATTCGTAACATATTGAATCAATGTACTCAAGATGTTAGTGACAAAGGCTGCCAATAAGGTTACTATACTTATGGGGTTAACCATAATGCAAGCAAGCAAGAATTTCAAGAGCAATATGCTGCCAAGGATTTTCGGAATATCGAATATTAATTCGAAGAACTTAGTGAAACACATAAACAACTGGGGATGGGCGGATACTCGGTAAGTGCGAGGAATTATCCGTTGGGGTGTTCATGTGGGTAATGAACTACAAGGAAGTAGGTACAAAGTATTCTCGGAACAATAGAGATAATTTTCGGGGTATCTTGTAATAACAAGTTCAATGGGATTGAAAGGACAAGTGTATGTAGTTATCCATAATAATATAACAGTGGTAGGAATTTGCAAAGGCCGTGGGCACAACATCGGAGATTATCTTTGGAATCTTCTGGTGTAGCAGACGATCATCTATAATGAAGGGACTCTCCAGCAGGAAGTGGTAACGAGAACCAAGAGTTAGATTTTAGCAAAATGATTTAACCCGAATAGAAGAGAGATCAGAGTCCCAGAGTATAGGTCGAGGAATAAAAGATCCTAATACCACCCAATGGCGACGTGGGCCCATGGGCCACACAACCATGTTAGTAAAACAATTTTCATCAACTAGACTCAACTTCGGCCAAGGAGTTTGGAAGGGGGATTCCTACAGGCAGTCGGCTCTGATACCAACTTGTGACGCCCCCGATTTGACCGTACACTAATCATACACGCAAACGTGTACGATCAAGATCAGGGACTCACGGGAAGATATCACAACACAACTCTACAAATAAAATAAGTCATACAAGCATCATATTACAAGCCAGGGGCCTCGAGGGCTCGAATACAAGAGCTCGATCATAGATGAGTCAGTGGAAGCAACAATATCTGAGTACAGACATAAGTTAAACAAGTTTTCCTTAAGAAGGCTAGCACAAACTGGGATACAGATCGAAAGAGGCGCATGCCTCCTGCCTGGGATCCTCCTAAACTACTCCTGGTCGTCGTCAGCGGGCAGCACGTAGTAGTAGGCACCTCCGGTGTAGTAGGAGTCGTCGTCGACGGTGGCGTCTAGCTCCTGGGCTCCAACATCTGGTTGCGACAACCAGGTAGAAGGGATAGAGGGAAAAGAAGGAGAAAGCAACCGTGAGTACTCATCCAAAGTACTCGCAAGCAAGGAGGTACACTACATATGTATGCATTGGTATCAACTGGAATAAGTCTATTATATGTGGACTGAACTACAGAATGCCGGGATAAGGGGGGATAGCTAGTCCTTTCAAAGACTACGCTTCTGGCAGCCTCCGTCTTGCAGCATGTAGAAGAGAGTAGACTGAAGACCTCCAAGTAGCATTGTATAGCATAATACTAACCGATGATCCTCACCTCGTCGCCCTGTGAGAGAGCGATCACCGGTTGTATCTGGCACTTGGAAGGATGTGTTTTATTAAGTATTCGGTTCTAGTTGTCATAAGGTCAAGGTACAACTTTGGGTCGTCCTTTTACCGAGGGACACGACTATTCGAATAGATCAACTTCCCTGCAGGGGTGCACCACATAACCCAACACGCTCGATCCCACTTGGCCGGACACACTTTCCTGGGTCATGCCTGGCCTTGCAAGATCAACACATTGTAGCCCTACCTAGGCACACCAGAGAGGTCAGCACGCCGGTCTAAATCCTATGGCGCAGTGGTCTGGGCCCATCGCCCATTGCACACCTGCACGTTGCGTACGTGGCCGGTGAGCAGACCTAGAAACCTCCATTACAAAGGAAGTTGCGTTACGTGGTCCAACCCGGCGCGCGCCACTCAGTCGCTGACGTCACGAAGGCTTCGGCTGATACCACGACGTCGAGTGCCCATAACTGTCCTCGCGTAGATGGTTAGTGCGTATAGGCCAGTAGCCAGACTCAGATCAAATACCAAGATCTCGTTAAACGTGTTAAGTATCCGCGAACACCGACCAGGGCCAAGCCCACCTCTCTCCTAGGTGGTCTCAACCTGCCCTGTCGCTCCGCCACAAAGTAACAGTTGGGGGCCGTCGGGAACCCAGGCCCACCTCTACCAGGATGGAGCCACCTGCCCCTTCAGCCCCCAACTCCGAACAGTACCACAGGTAATGTAACTGTGTAAAGTATATAGTATATGCCCGTGATCACCTCCCGAAGTGATCACGGCCCAGTAGTATAGCATGGTAGACGGACAAGAGTGTAGGGCCACTGATGGAACACTAGCATCCTATACTAAGCAGTAGGATAGCAGGTAATGGTAACAACAGTAGTAGCAAAGACAGGCTACGCATCAGGATAGGAATAACGGAAAGCAGTAACATGCTACACTACTCTAATGCAAGCAGTATAGAGAAGAGTAGGCGATATCTGGTGATCAAAGGGGGGGGGGGCTTGCCTGGTTGCTCTGGCAAGAGAGAGTAGTCGTCAACACCGTAGTCGAACTGGGTAGCAGCGGCGTCGGTCTCGGTGTCTAGCGAGAGAAGAGGGGGAAGAAACAATAAATATAATGCAAACAAATGCAAGACGATGCATGACATGACAAAGCGTGATGCTAGGTGTACCATAACGCGGTACGAGGTGGTACCGGTGAAGGAGGGAAACATCCGGGAAAGTATTCCCGGTGTTTCGCGTTTTCGGACAGATGGGTTGGAGGGGGAAAGTTGCGTGTTTGCTATGCTAGGGATGCGTGGCGGACGAACGGGCTGCGCATCCGGATTTGTCTTGTCGTTCTGAGCGACTTTCATGTATAAAGTATTTGCATCCGAGTTACGGTTTATTTTCTACGATTTATCAAAGTTTTATGCATTTTTTACATTTATTTAATTAATTAACTCGAACATTATCCAGAACAGTGAAAGGTGATGTCAGCATGACATCACCATGGCATCAGCAGGTCAAACCCAGCTGACCAAAGTCAAACCTGGCCTGTGGGTCTAGTGGGACCCACCTGTCATAGACTAACATGTTAATTAGGGTTTAATTAAGAAGGATTAATTAAACTAGATTAATTAAGTTAATTAACTAATTAATTATTATTATCTTATTATTATTTATTTATTTTATTCCTTTTCTTCTTTTCTTTTTCATTCTAAAAAGGGGTCGGGCCCCAGTTGTTAGTGACACACGCCACTGCTGGGCGCCCCGTAACGGGATAATGGGCGCGGGTGATCCCCCGGTTGGCCCCGGGCACCGGTTGGGGCGGAGGAGAGCGCCGGCCAGGGCGGACAGGGAGCTTCTGGGGTATCCCCAAGATTAGGCTTTTTGGTGTCCTTAGATTATCTTGGGGTGCCATGGGAATCCCCAAGATTAGGCTCCTGGCACTCCTTGTTCCATAATCCATCAAATCTTTACCCAAAACTTGAAAACTTCACAACACAAAACTTAACAGAAAATCTCATGAGCTCCGTTAGCGAAAGAAAACAAAACACCACCTCAAGGTACTGTAATGAACTCATTCTTGATTTATATTGGTGTTAAACCTACTGTATTCCAAATTCTCTATGGTTTATACACTCTTTTACTAGCCATAGATTCATGAAAATAAGCAAGCAACACACGAAAAACAGAATCTGTCAAAAACAGAACAGTCTGTAGTAATCTGTAGCTAACGCAAACTTCTGGAACCCCAGAAATTCTAAAATAAATTTCTAGACGTGAGGAATTTATATATTAATCATCTGGAAAAATAATTAACTAAATATCACTCTCCAAATAAAAATGGAAGCAATTCTCGTGAGCGCTAAAGTTTGTGTTTTTTTACAGCAAGATCAAAAAGACTTTCCCCAAGTCTTCCCAATGGTTCTACTTGGCACAAACACTAATTAAACACAAAAAACACAACCAAAATAGAGGCTAGATAAATTATTTATTATTAAACAGGAGAAAAAGCAAGGAATAAAAATAAAATTGGGTTGCCTCCCAACAAGCGCTATCGAGGCTAAAAGAGGACCTCTCTCTCCTAACTCATAGGGTTGGAGAAAAACACACCTCATTTCTCACTTCCTTTATAGCTACTCTTTGATCTTCTCCTCCCCCCACCACCAAAGGGGCTGGCATGTACAAAATCATATGTAAATTCACTCATTCATTAATTTAATTACACAGTAGGAGACTCTCCTACTGTTTCAGGTGTCAAAAAAAACAAGCGCTATCGTTTAACGCCCCTAGCTAGGCATAAAAGCAAGGATATATCTAGATATTGCCATCTTTGGTTTTAGGGAAGAAAAGAGCAAACTTATTATCTATGGCATTAATCTTTCTATTTTTATAAAGCACATGGCTGTTAATGGTAGAAGAAAGATTAAGCATTTTACGAAAATTTGTATCTAAGCTAGATTTCATCTCTTTGATAGATTCGTTTTGGTAGGGGAGCAAAAGAGATGTAGATTCAACCTTCTCATTCATGGGGTGCCCAAATATGGTTTTCATCTTTTCATAAGTATCTACGACATCCCCTTCAAGAAAACCTTCTTCAAATATAGAATCTAAGACATGCTTAAATGAATAAGGTAGGGCAACATAAAAGCTCTTTAAGTAAATTTCAATTTGGTATTGGGGCACATAGCTGGCTCGGATCCTTAATAGTCTATCCCAAGCATCTTGCAAAGATTCATCGAGTAAATAACGAAAAATTCCGGAATCATCTTCATCAAAATTATAAAGATTCTCATTGATAACTCCGGTAGGTCTTTTCATAGCATCATTATTTATGAGTTTAGAGAGAATAGAAGGATTGTCCAAAGTACTAAAACTCGGTAGAGAACCTCCAAACCTTTTTGATTCCGACATGGCGAAAGAAAGCTAAGCGGAAAAGAGAGGGCGAATAAAACGACAAGGGTGAAGTGGGGGAGAGGAAAACGAGAGGCAAATGGCAAATATTGTAATGCGAGGGATAAGAGTTTGTGATGGGTACTTGGTATGTCTTGACTTGTGTGTAGACTCCCCGACAAAGGCGCCAGAAATGGCTCGTTGTCGGGAGTCAAATCTTGACTTGACTAGGCACGAATCTCACCGGCAATGACGCCAGAAATCCTTCTTGCTACCTCTTGAGCACCGCGTTGGTTTTCCCTTGAAGAGGAAAGGGTGATGCAGTAAAGTAGCGTAAGTATTTCCCTTAGTTTTTGAGAACCAAGGTATCAATCTAGTAGGAGATCACGCTCGAGTCCCACGCACCTACCCAAACAAATAAGAACCTCGCAACCAACGCGATAAAGGGGTTGTCAATCCCTTCACGGTCACTTACGAGAGTGACATATGATAGATATGATAAGATAATTGAGGGAGTCCTAGATTAGGGGGTGTCCGGATGGTCGGACTATACCTTCAGCCGGACTCCTGGACTATGAAGATACAAGATTGAAGACTTCGTCTCGTGTCCGGAAGGGACTTTCCTTAGCGTGGAAGGCAAGCTTGGCGATACGGATATGCAGATCTCCTACCATTGTAACCGACTTTGTGTAACCCTAACCCTCTCCGGTGTCTATATAAACCAGAGGGTTTTAGTCCATAGGACAACATACAGAACAACAATCATACCATAGGCTAGCTTCTAGGGTTTAGCCTCTCCGATCTCGTGGTAGATCTACTCTTGTACTACCCATATCATCAATATTAATCAAGCATGACGTAGGGTTTTACCTCCATCAAGAGGGCCCGAACCTGGGTAAAACTTCGTGTCCCTTGCCTCCTGTTACCATCCGGCCTAGACGCACAGTTCGGGACCCCCTACCTGAGATCCGCCGGTTTTGACACCGACATTGGTGCTCTCATTGAGAGTTCCTCTGTGTCGTCGCTGTTAGGCTTGATGGCTCCTACGATCATCAATAGTGATGCAGTCCAGGGTGAGACCTTCCTCCCTGTACAGATCTTCGTCTTCGGCGGCTTCGCACTGCGGGCCAATTCACTTGGCCATCTGGAGCAGATCGAAAGCTATGCCCCTGGCCGTCAGGTCAGATTTGGTAGTTTAAACTACAGGCTGACATCCGCGGGGACTTGATCCTCGACGGATTCGAGCCACTGCCAAGCGCGCCGCACTGTCACGACGAGCATGATTTAGCTCTGCCACCGAACAGTGCCCTGGAGGCCGCACCCGCATCGGCTTCGACCCTTAATTCGGAGCCAACTGCGCCGATCGAGGATGGGTGGTTGGACGCCGCCTTGGGGGCTGCGATCCCAACGGCGATCGAGCCGAACACCAGCCCTGCACTCCGTGAGACTCGTGACTCCAAGGAGACGGACTCCTCTCTGGACTCCGAACCCTCCGCGCCCCTGCCGATCGAATCCAATTGGGCGCCGATCATGGAGTTTACTGCCGCGGACATCTTTCAGCACTCGCCTTTCGGTGATATTCATAAAACACTAAAGTCCCTCTCTTTATTAGGAGAGCCCTGGCTGGACTACGGTCAGCAAGGTTGGGATACGGACGATGAAGAAATTCAAAGCCCACCCACCACCCACTTTGTAGCCACTGTCGATGATTTAACCGACATGCTCGACTTCGACTTCGAAGACATCGACGGTATGGACGCCGATGCAGGAGACGATGAAGAACCAGTGCCTATTGGGCCCTGGAAAGCCACCTCGTCATACGCCATATACATGGTGGACACCCCAAAAGAAGGAGATGGCGATGGAACAACGGAGGATGACCCCTCCAAGAAACAGCCTAAGCGCCGACGTTAGCAGCGCCGCTCAAAATCCCGCCAAAGCAAACATGGCGATTCCGGCACGGGAGATAATAATACTCCGAGAGTGCCAAAGAAAACCCCCTCCAGCAAGATTCATCACACGAGGATAGAGAAGCCAGCCCTCATGAGAGAGCGGCAGATAGAGAGGTCGAGGACGATAATTATACGCCTCCCTCCGAAGACGAGGCAAGCCTCGACGATGACAAATTCGTCGTGCCAGAGGATCCCGTCGAGCAAGAGCGTTTTCAATGTAGGCTTATGTCCACGGCAAGAAGCCTCAAGAAAAAACAGCAACAACTTAGAGCTGATCAAGATTTGCTAGTCGACAGATGGACTGAAGTCCTTGCGGCCGAAGAGCATAAACTCGAACGCCCCTCCAAGAGCTACCCAAAGCGTAGGTTGCTACCCCAATTAGAGGAGGAAGCACTTAAACCTACATCACCAGCACTTGATATGGCCGACCGACCACCTCGTGGCCGCGACAGAGAGGCCTCTCGACCCTCGACTCAAACCGCACCCCTTACCAAGGCATGGGAAAATGCGTCTGACCTGCGAGATATGTTGGAGGACAAGGCAAGGCAAACAAGATCGATCTACGGATCGCGTGGGCGCCCCATGACTCGAGACGGTAACCGTCACGCCGGACACAAATCCGGCGGGGCTGAACACAGTAGACAAAGCTCATTGGAGCTACGTCGTGATATAGCCCAGTACAGAGGCGCCGCACACCCACTATGCTTCACAGACGAAGTAATGGATCATCAAATCCCCGAGGGTTTCAAACCCGTAAACATCGAATCATATGATGGCACAACAGATCCTGCGGTATGGATCGAGGATTATCTCCTCCATATCCACATGGCCCGCGGCGATGATCTCCATGCTATCAAATACCTCCCACTCAAGCTTAAAGGACCAGCTCGGCATTGGCTTAACAGCTTGCCAGCAGAATCAATCGGTTGTTGGGAGGACCTGGAAGCCGCATTCCTCGACAATTTCCAGGGCACTTATGTGCGACCACCAGACGCCGATGACCTAAGCCACATAATTCAGCAGCCAGAGGAATCGGCCAGGCAATTCTGGACACGGTTCCTAACAAAGAAAAATCAAATAGTCGACTGTCCGGACGCAGAGGCCCTAGCAGCCTTCAACCACAATATCCGTGACGAGTGGCTTGCCCGGCACCTTGGACAGGAAAAGCTGAAATCTATGGCAGCACTCACGACACTCATGACCCGCTTTTGCGCGGGAGAAGACAGCTGGCTTGCTCGTAGCAACAATATGACCAAGAACCCTGGTAATTCGGATACCAGGGACAATAGTGGGAGATCGCGTCGCAACTAGCAGAAGCACCGCATTAACGGCGACAATGCTGAGGATACGGCAGTTAATGCCGGATTCAGAGGTTATAAATCCGGTCAGCCGAAAAAGTCATTCAAAAGAAATCCTAGGGGCCCGTCCATTTTGGACCGAATACTCGACCGCTTGTGCCAGATACACGACACCCCCAAAAAGCCGGCCAATCACACCAACAGGGAATGTTGGGTGTTCAAGCAGGCAGGCAAGTTAAATGCCGAAAATACTGACAAGGGGCTACATAGCGACGACGAAGAAGAGCCCTGGCCGCCGAACAATAGTGGACAGATGGGTTTTCCCCCACAAGTGCGGACGGTGAACATGATATACGCAACCCACATCCCCAAGAGGGAGCGGAAGCACGCGTTAAGGGACGTATATGCGGTAGAGCCAGTCGCCCCAAAGTTCAACCCATGGTCCTCCTGCCCGATCACCTTTGATCAAAGGGACCATCCCACTAGCACCCGTCATGGCGGATTCGCCACATTGGTTCTAGACCCAATTATTGACGGATTTCATCTCACTAGAGTCCTTATGGACGGCAGCAGCAGCCTAAACCTGCTTTACCAGGATACAGTGCGGAAATAGGGCATAGATCCCTCGAGGATTAAGCCCACCAAAACGACCTTTAAAGGCGTAATACCAGGTGTAGAGGCCAACTATACAGGCTCAGTCACACGTGAAGTGGTCTTCGGATCTCTGGATAATTTCCGAAGCGAGGAGTTAATCTTCGACATAGTCCCACTCCGCAGTGGCTATCACGCACTGCTCGGGCGAACCGCATTCGCCAAGTTCAATGCGGTACCGCACTATGCATACCTTAAGCTCAAGATGTCAGGCCCTCGAGGAGTAATTACGGTCAATGGAAACACCAAACGCTCCCTCCGAACGGAGGAGCACACGGCGGCCCTTGCAGCGGAAGTACAAAGCAGCCTCTCCAGGCAGTTCTCCAGTCTGGCCATTAAACGTCCGGACACCGCGAAGCGCGCCAGGAGTAACCTATAGCAAGACCGCCTGGCATGGTCCGAGCAGGCGTAGCAATGCGGCCCCAACCCCAGCCCTCGCAAAAAGGCGACACCAGTGCTTCGCGTACATAACTACGCTCTAGAAATACCTTGGGTGCAGGGGGAGGGGCACCATCACGGCACGCCCTAAACACGGCTTAAACCGCACCAGGGGCTGCCGATTTTTTAATTTTCTCTTACTTTCAGGACTCCATTCTTCAGAAGGCCTGTTCGGCAGTTCAATTGCCGCACAAACGATGCAAGAACCAGGGAAGCAGACAAACCATGCCGCATTACGGAACTCCCAGGTGGTCTCTATCACGAGCAGTATACCTGTTTCGCATACCATTTCGCAGCCTGCCCCTGGAACGGACATGTTAAATAGTCCAACCTTTTGCTTATCGCATTATTTGTATCGTTCTGCTTTGATCGCAGCCCTTTTTAATAAACAATGCATAGGTTTTGTCTATTTTTGCATTACCTTTTTTTTACAAATATATGTTCCTTAACGACATGTTGCACCCGTACACTTTGGTACGGCCAAAATATGCCAGGGACTTTAGTACCCCTCAATATAGTGTGAGAAGTCCGAACACTTTAACAAGTGCGGCACCCCAAACTTATAGCATTATATGCATCGGCTCCGAATCATGTCTTGGGTCAATAGTTGGGTTTGCCCGGCTCCTATGTTTTGGTGCCTTACGTTCCGCTATATCGGCTAAGGTAGCACTAGGAGAACTACTGCGATTGTGCCCCAGTTGAGCTGGGTCGAGCACCTCAGTAGAGAAAGCTAAAACTGACTGTCATGATGAAGCGAGAGCTGGTCGCTGTTCGAGAGGTTTTTCGAGTCCCTAAAGACTTATGCCGCTTAGAGCGAGGAGTCGGCTCTGTCCGGCCAAGGCGTGGATAGCGCCCCGAACTCGGTCTTCCGAATACCAGGGGCTTAGCCGAAATTTAAAATTATAGAATTCTATGGCTAAGTGAGAGTGTTCACGCATTATAGTCCGATTGCCTCGTTCGTTGTGCTAAGCGCCTCCCTCGAAGGACCCAAACATGGGAAAAAGAGCGCTCAGGTTTATCCCCGAAAACCCTAGCACTAGCGGCAAGGGGGCAGAAGCCGACGAATCGCCATCTCTCAGAATTGATAAACAACCGCAGAGAAGGTAATATTTTAAATTCAAACAGCATTGCTTAGCGCATATGAACAACTTTTCAGTGCACAAGATAAAACGAGCGAGTTTTATTCAAAAATTACATCCCTGGAACATTCATCCGCCATAAGGCAGGCACCCTTCAGAACATCCTTATAATAATTCTCGGGCTTGCGATGCTCCTTCCCCGGCGGTGGCCCGTCCTTCACAAGCTTCTCAGCATGCAGCTTGCCCCAGTGCACCTTAGCACGGGCAAGGGCCCTACGGGCGTCTTCAATGCAGACGGAGCGCTTGATGACTTCGAGCCTTGGACAGGCCCCCATCAGCCACCGCACCAGCCTGAAATAGCTCCCAGGCAGAGCCTCTCCAGGCCACAACCGAACTATGAGGCCCTTCATGGCCTGTTCGGCCACCTTGTGGAGCTCGACCAGTTGCTTCAGCTGGTCGCTTAGGGGCACGGGGTGTCCGGCCTCAGCATACTGAGACCAGAACACCTTCTCTGTCGAGCTGCCTTCCTCGGCTCGGTAGAATGCGGAGGCATAGGACACGCTACGGGGAAGATCTGCGAATGCTCCTGGAGAGCTCCGGATTCGGGTAAGTATCAAGTAACTTACGTTTACGTGTTTGCTTTGCATAAAGAATGCCTTACCCGCCGCTATCTTTTTCACCTCATCCAACTCCTGGAGGGTCTTCTGGGATTCGACCTTGGCAGACTTGGCATTTTCAATAGCCACCGCGAGCTCGAACGCTCGCGTCTTTAAGTCAAGCTCCAAACTCTCATGTTTTTCCATGAGAGCCTGGAGCTCCTGCCGCACCTTGCCAACCTTGGCCTCATACTTCTTCCGCTCAGTGCGCTCCATGGCCGCCCTCTTCTCGACCTCGAGCAACGCTTGCTTAAGGGTCTCCACCTC
This sequence comes from Triticum dicoccoides, assembly GCF_002162155.2. Taxonomy (NCBI): domain Eukaryota; kingdom Viridiplantae; phylum Streptophyta; class Magnoliopsida; order Poales; family Poaceae; genus Triticum; species Triticum dicoccoides. Next base: position 712,473,265 of record NC_041392.1, read on the forward strand.
AGACGTGGCCCCTACAATAGCCACGATAATCCTGTCATTTTTTGCAATTGCACCTTTTTTATATATATTTAAACAAGGTATTTCTTACCTTCCTTGTCCTCGAGCTGCTTCTTGGCACGCTCGAGCTCTTGCTCGGACTGCTCGAGGTTCTGCTTTAGCGTGTCCACTTCCACAGTCAGTGCGGCGGACGCCAGCAGGGAAGCCTGCATACGCATATTGACTCCTTTTTGTTAGACTCCTGCAAATTTTATTTGATCCTCTATTCGGCTTTTATTCCCGAACGCCAAACAGAGCATCAGGGGCTACTGTCTATGCGGTAATATTATTTACACATTCTTTACTTACCTCAAAGCCTGTTAAAAGGCTAGTACAAGCTTCAGTCAGTCCGCTCTTGGCGGACTGAGCCTTCTGGACCACCGCACTCATAATGGTGCGGTGCTCCTTGTCGATGGAGGCGCCTTTGAGCGCCTCCAACAGACTGTCTAGCGCCTCTGGTTGGACGGGGGTCACCGGCACGGAGGGCTTGCTCCTATTGGAAGGAGGTCGCCCGCTGGACTCTGGAACCTTTGAAGGTTCCGGAGCGGTGTCCGGACTTGTGACGCCCGGGTATTTAAGCTACAGTGAACCTCTGCTAATGATGCCACGTCACCTTGTTTACTGTTGGTAAACTCGTGTTAGTTCAAAACGATTCAAATTCAAATTTAAAATATAGGCAAACAACAAAAGTTTTCAAATAATAAAACTAAAATGTTCTGGTTGTGCCAAATAATGCGTAGGTAATTATGGTGGAGAAACCACACTTGTATAAAATATGTAAATACTCAAAATGAATATAATAGTAGCAAAACAATTAGTTAAATGATTATAAAATAATAAACAATCACAAATGATTTTATATTAGGTGCCAAGTTAATTGCGGTAGTGGCATAAGTATGAAAAATATTTTAGGTGCAACTAGGGTTTTTCATAAACACCGAAATTTAATAAAACAGAAAAGAAGAAAAGAAATAAAATAGAAAAACAAACTAACAAAAAAAAGAAGAAAAAGAAACCCCCCAAACCCCCGGGCCAACCGACCCAGCTAGCCAACCGGCCGGCCCAGTCGGCCAGCCCACCCCGGCCGGCCCACCTCTCCCCGCATAACCCCCCCACCACCCTCGAACCCTAGCCCGATCCACCACCACACCCCACTTCCCCCACGATCCCTCGCTCCTCTCCCCCACCCCACGACCCGATCTGGATCGGGGGCGCTCGCCACCCCCCGACCCTGGTGACCATG
>NC_041392.1:712474957-712482444 GCF_002162155.2 Triticum dicoccoides
GCCATGCGTCCCCACCACCGCAGCTTGCCGCCCCGGCCGCCTGGCCGGCGCCGTGGCCTCCGGCCCCGCCTTGCGCCACTAACTCCCCTGCTCCGGCCGCCTCGGCCATGGCCTCGCCCCTCTCCTGGCGTCGTCGCTGGCCGTTGGCCGCGCGCGCCCCACGTCCTGCACTGGCCGCTCGTGCCGCCCCTACCAAGCGGCGCTGGCCCCTAGCGCTCCCGCCCGCGCACCCACCCCCCTGCGGCCACCTCCGGCGCCGGTGCCCCGGTGTTTCCCCTCGCCCGTGCCGGTTCGGGCGAGCGGCCCCGACCGCGCCTGTTAAGCCCGCTCCAGTGGCCTATGTGCCACTGGCAACTGGGGCCCCTTGGAGTATGACAAGTGGGGCCCAGCCCCTGGAACATTAAAAAATATATATTAAATAAATAAATGAATAATAACTAAAATAATTAAAATATTAATTAATTAATCAAGTAATTAATTAAGTTAATTAATCCTGATTAGATTAACCTAATCACTAATTAAACTAAACAGTTAATTAAGCTAACTAATTAACTAAACCCTAATTAACCTAAATAGAGGATGACAGGTGGGTCCCCCTGGACCCACATGTCAGGTTGACCAAGTCAACTCTGTTGAGTGCTGATGTCAGCATGACATCATGCTGATGTCATTAATCTGTTTTTCGAATTAATTAAATAATTAATTAAATTCCAGAAATTAATGAAATCTTTAGAAAATCATATCTTTTAATCCGTAACTCGGATTAAAATATTTTCAACATGAAAGTTTCTCAGAACGACGAGACGAATCCGGATACGCAGTCCGTTCGTCCGCCACACACCCCTAACCTATCGAACTCGCAACTTTCCCCCTCCGGCTCCTCTGCCCGAAAACGCGAAACACCGGGAATACTTTCCCGGATGTTTCCCCCCTTAACCGGTACCACCTCTTACCACGTTAGGGCACACCTAGCACCGCTCATTGTCACGTCACGCATCGTCGTGTTTATGTTTGCATTGTATTCATTGTTTCTTCCCCCTCTTATCTCCGGTAGACTACAAGACCGACGCTGATGCCACCGAGTACGACTACATCACCAGCGACCCCTCCTTGTCTGAGCAACCAGGCAAGCCCCCCCCTTGATCACTAGATATCGCCTATTCTACTCTATACTGATTGCATTAGAGTAGTGTAGCATGTTACTGCTTTCTGTTATACCTATCCTGATGCATAGCCTGTCCTTGTTACTACTGTTGATACCTTTACCTTCAATCCTATATGCTTAGTATAGGATGCTAGTAATTTTCATCTATGGCCCTACATTCTTGTCCGTCTGCTGTGCTATACTATTGGGCCAAGATCACTCGGGAGGTGATCTCGGGTATATACTATATACTTATACATGATACATGTGGAGACTAAAGTCGGGTCGGCAAGTGGAGCACCCGCGAGTGGATCTTTGTGGCGGAGCGTCAGGGCAGGTTGAGACCACCTAGGAGAGAGGCGGGCCTGGCCCTGTTCGGCGTTCGCGGATACTTAACACGCTTAACGAGATCTTGGTATTTGATCTGAGTTGGTTACGAGCCTATACGCACTAACCATCTACGCGGGAGTAGTTATGGGTATCCCGGCGTCGTGGTATCAGCCGAAGCACTTTGTGACGTCAGCGACTGAGTGGCGCGCGCCGAATTGGACTGGAATGCCACTAGGCTAGGTCTGCTTCCGGCCGCGTACGCAACGTGCAGGTGTGCTCAGGGCGATGGGCCCAGACCCCTGCATGCTTAGGTTTAGACCGGCGTGCTGGCCTCTCCGTTGAGCCTAGGTGGGGCTGTGACGTGTTGATCTTCCGCGGCCGGGCATGACCCAGGAAAGTGTGTCCGGCCAAATGGGATCAAACGTGCTGGGTAAGTTGGTGCACCCCTGCAGGGAAGTTAATCTATTCGAATAGCCGTGATCTTCGGTAACAGGACGACTTGGAGTTGTACCTTGACCTTATGACAACTAGAACCGGGTACTTAATAAAACACACCCTTCCAAGTTCCACAGACAACCCGGTGATCGCTTTTCCACAGGGCGACGAGGGGAGGATCGCCGGGTAGGGTTATGCTATGCGATGCGACTGGAGATGCTACTTGGAGATGCTACTTGGAGATGCTACTTGGAGGACTTCAATCTATTCTCTTCTACATGCTGCAAGACGGAGGCTGCCAGAAGCGTAGTCTTCGACAGGATTAGCTATCCCCCTTTTATTCTGGCATTCTGCAGTTTAGTCCACCGATATGGCCCTTTACACCTATCCCCATGCATATGTAGTGTAGCTCCTTGCTTGCGAGTACTTTGGATGAGTACTCACGGTTGCTTTTCTCCCTCTTTTCCCCCTTTCCCTTTTACCTGGTTGTCGCAACCAGATGCTGGAGCCCTGGAGCCAGACGCCACCGTCGATGATGATTCCTACTACACTGGAGGTGCCTACTACTACGTGCAGGCCGCTGACGACGACCAAGAGTAGTTAGGAGGATCCCAGGCAGGAGGCCTGCGCCTCTTTCGATCTGTATCCCAGTTTGTGCTAGCCATCTTATGGCAACTTGTTTAACTTATGTCTGTACTCAGATATTGTTGCTTCCGCTGACTTGTCTATGATCGAGCACTTGTATTCGAGCCCTCGAGGCCCCTGGCTTGTATTATGATGCTTGTATGACTTATTTATGTTTTAGAGTTGTGTTGTGATATCTTCCCGTGAGTCCATGATCTTGATCGTACACATTTGCGTGCATGATTAGTGTACGATTGTATCGGGGGCGTCCCAAGTTGGTATCAGAGCCGACTGCCTGTAGGAATCCCCCTTTCCAACTCCTTGGCCGAAGTCGAGTCTAGTCGTTGAAAAACTTTTACTAACATGGCTGTGTGGCCCATGGGCCCACGTCGCCATCGGGTGGTAGTAGGATCTTTTACTCCTCGACCTATACTCTGGGACTCTGATCTCTCTACTATTCGGGTTAAATGAATTTGCTAACTCTAAGATTAGGATCTCGTGATCGCATCCACCCAGAGAGCCCCTTACTGCAGAGGATCGCCTGCTACATCAGAAGATTCTGAAGATACTCTCTAATGTTCTCTCGAGACTTTGTGCCCATCACTTTTGCTATTCCTGACCACCGATAAATCCGTATGGATAACTACTTACACTTGCCATTCATATGATCATCCCCCATTGATCTTGTTATTACAAGATACCCCGAAGTTTTCTCTATTGTTCCGAGAATACTTTGTGCCTACTGCCTAGCAGTTCTTTGCCACATGAATACCCCCTTCAAATAAATTCTCGCACTTATCGAGTATCCGCTCATCCCCCAGTTGTTCATGTGTTACACAAAAGTCTTCGAAATACCACCCGATATTCCGAAAATCCTCAGCAACCTATTGCTCTGGAATTTCTTGTTTGCTTTCATTATGATTAATCCCATAAGTATAGAAATCTTATTGACATACCTTGTCATTATCATTTTGAGTCTGTTGACTCAATATGTTGCGAATACACGCAATCATCATTGATCCTTATAAATTACCTTTCCGACTGAGCTTCCATTCTTTTAACTGGAATTGGTTCTCGACCAATCCAATTGTCGTTGATTGTACCCTAAGTATATTCAACTTATCCATCCCTAATCAGAGCATTGCTTTTGATCCCTTGATTTGGAAATCATAATTCCTTTGCATTTGACAATTGAGTTAGTCAGTTGTCTCTATAATCTGATCTCCTTGCATTCTTCTTCCTCTAGTTGAGTACCGATACTCGTATCAGATCCTTTGTGGACCATCAAGTCCTTTGTTGGATTGTTATCCGACAGTGTCCTTCACATTTGATCACCTTGTGAGTTCTTCCCGTGATACATAATGCCTTTGTTAAGTTGTATCCTCTGCTTGGCCAACCATGCTCTGCTTTCGGGCTTGTGTTATTTACTCTTGAAACTTGTGGTATATGTTTCTAAGAAGCCCCTATGGGCTGAACATATGCCTTCTCTAAACCGTGTGAACCCGAAAGTTTTCACGAGTCATACTCTTCTGGTGCTTCACCAGATAAAATTTCAATACTGCAACTTCATCGAACGTGAGAAGTGAATGAAAGGTTATGCATTGGAGAAGTGGGAGTCGACCTTGAACTTGTGTTCATGCCCATGGACACGATGTAGATCTTATCATTAAAGCTTCTCTTAAATAAATTATTCCTTTGGTATAAGTTCATCTTATATCTAGGATCTGGCCTTTTGCAACCGTGGTTCCGACCATGATTGTTCTTCTTTGATCTCATTTCTCGGACAAGTTAAAACAATTGTCTTCTATGGATCAATACACCAGTCCAACCTTTACTTTGATCTTGTGTCGAGTATTACCCCCATGGTATCTCGAGATTATCATGGAACTGCATAACTTTTTATGAGTTCTTCATCAAGTGCTACCTTCCCACTGATTCCAATTTTTCGCGGGCTCTGAGTTATTGAACACTCAAAGACACCGATAACTGAACCGAGTCCGCTCTTCGGTTCAACAACTCTTCAGTAAGCTTCTATAAGTACGAGTTTGTACCCGATCACGCCATTCCTAGCCTGTTTGGCTATATCATTGTCGTGACGATTCTAACTGTGCTACCTGGTCCTTATTCTCGGAGCACCAATTTTCGACGATGAACTAACCTTACGTCGATCCTCATCGTCATATCATTTCGCCTTGAACAACAAGCTTGGTTTCGAGTTTGTGTCGTACCCTTGGTTCCAATAACCTTTCACTTCATCATTACTTGACTTGATGTCATTACCGATCGATTACATCTTCATGAACTCTCGCGACAAAGGTGTCGTGATCATCAACATTCTGAGCTTATCCAGGATATCAATTGAATTCATGATGAGAAATACCATCCTTGCCCTCGATGAATTGTATTATCGTCGACCACTTTATTGCCCTCCCACCAACACAAGCTTGTTCATGTTTGGTGTTATACCTTGAGTTCCTTGCTATCCAGCAATTGTTCTTCTTTACCTTGGAGTATTACCATCCTTTATGTCAAGAATGTTCTGAGATTTGTTCCACCTCTTGAGAATTCTTGACATAGAAATACTTCTCACCATCACCATTCTATCTTGGTCCCCGTGTTAATTCCAACAAGTGAACGGTGTTGTTTGGATTCTTTCCTTCTAGCAACCCTATTTTTTTGAAGTTAATGGTCGAAAGTTCATTCTTAGGCTATTGACTATTGAATCACCATTCTGACATTGGTCGTGCAACCCAACCCATATTTCGGGTGCACCTTTCAACCAATGTTTAATTGTGTATGTTTTCCTCGAGCATACATCATTATACCATTTGATCTAACAAATGTCATCTTCTTGTTCACATTATTGTGGAAATCCATCTTTTGAAAATCTCAATGAATTGTCGCTGAGTCAATCAGCCACCTCCTCACCTCTCCTTGGTTTAATGATGAACTATTGTTTCAGGAACCCGCTCCCATAGTTCATTTCCCGAGAATCTTGCAATGCCATTTCAACGATTTGTGTTGCGCCTTTTCTTCTCGGACATCCTGAGTCTGAGGCATCATGACACCAATTGGATCTGAATCTCGGCCAGATATGATGGTTGGGACAACTTTCCAGGAGTTATGTTGTTTGTCCTTTGATGACCCGGTAACATGATGTCATGCCTAGCACCCCCCCCCTGGCTGGAGGACCTATCATTATAGATTCCTTTTCAGCAAGGTTATCCATTCATCCATGAGGAAATTGTAAGACTTATTCTACAAGTTATTCCTGATGGATCCTTCATGTTTCCAAAGTCTGATCTTCACCTGAAGACCATGTCAATGCTATCTCGAAGCATGTCAATGGTACTCCGATTTGCAACAGGAACATTTGAAGCATGATGCTAGATTTTATTTATCATTTATCCTAACACCGTTGTATGGGTAATATCATGAGATTCTCCCCCCCTTAACTAAATGGTTTTCTACTTTATATCCTATCATGGATATCTTGCTCTGCTTGTCCTTGGGAAGGATATACCCTTGAAATATGTGTTTAAACATATTTTCCTTTCCATTGTTCTGTTTAATCTGATGATCATATTTTCCTTCCATTGGTTTGTTTAAACCTTTTCTATGATCTATATGATATAAGCAGTAATAATCCACTGCTTGTAAAAACACCTCGATGTACAACTTTGTCAGTAAGACCCTGTTTCTAGTGTTGATGACATTTCGGTAGCCACCGACGGACGGGAACTTTGCCTATTTGTCCGTCTCGTTCAACGAGCAGGAAAGTGGTTCTCTTCGTCCCTCGCCCTTGGTATCGACGTTGTTGCCGACTTAATCGACAGGCTACCCTCTGACATGCCTTGCTTGCATGATCGCGCAAGACGTCTCCGCCCTTCCTACTTTTAACCCACATGGTGGGCCCATAACCCACAGTTCCACCAGGATCGAAACCTGACTCTCCTGTACACCCTCATGTTTCCAAAGTTATTCCTCGCGCGTGGACTCGTATGAAATTCATGAGCCACCTACCGATGAGATCATCAATTCTGGTATCAGACGCAATACTTATTCTCGTTGCTGTGAACCCCTTTCACCTTCTAATTAGGCATCAAACGCTTGCCTATCCGTTTGAAACTTCTCATGGTACCTCCTTACTTTGCTCTCGATATTTTCTTAAGTTTGAATTCGAGAGTACTTCCGCCACCTTCCTCGATGTTATCGACCAGATAATCGACCTTGCAGAGGTGTGTTCTTCCGGAAACCTATTCGTAAGTACGATGAAGATCCCGAAGAAAGGACGTCGACTTCATCATGATGACCGGAAGCAAAGGAATGAAGACATCAATGTATTGGACCGGTCTCTTCGACAAGAGCAAGCCACAATGAGAAGATTCGTTAAAATTTCGTAACCAAATCCATTCCCCCTTACTCCCGCTCCTAAATCTCGGGACGAGATTTCTTGTAGTGGAGGAGAATTGTGACGCCCGGGTATTTAAGCTACAGTGAACCTCTGCTAATGATGCCACATCACCTTGTTTACTGTTGGTAAACTCGTGTTAGTTCAAAACGATTCAAATTCAAATTTAAAATATAGGCAAACAACAAAAGTTTTCAAATAATAAAACTAAAATGTTCTGGTTGTGCCAAATAATGCGTAGGTAATTATGGTGGAGAAACCACACTTGTATAAAATATGTAAATACTCAAAATGAATATAATAGTAGCAAAACAATTAGTTAAATGATTATAAAATAATAAACAATTACAAATGATTTTATATTAGGTGCCAAGTTAATTGCGGTAGTGGCATAAGTATTAAAAATATTTTAGGTGCAACTTGGGTTTTTCATAAACACCGAAATTTAATAAAACAGAAAAGAAGAAAAGAAATAAAATAGAAAAACAAACTAACAAAAAAAAAGAAAAAGAAACCCCCCAAACCCCCGGGCCAACCGACCCA
>NC_041392.1:712483088-712538290 GCF_002162155.2 Triticum dicoccoides
GCCCCGCCTTGCGCCACTAACTCCCCTGCTCCGGCCGCCTCGGCCATGGCCTCGCCCCTCTCCTGGCGTCGCCGCTGGCCGTTGGCCGCGCGCGCCCCACGTCCTGCACCGGCCGCTCGTGCCGCCCCTACCAAGCGGCGCTGGCCCCCATGCGCTCCCACCCGCGCACCCCCCCTGCGGCCACCTCCGGCGCCGGTGCCCCGGTGTTTCCCCTCGCCCGTGCCGGTTCGGGCGAGCGCCCCCGACCGCGCCTGTTAAGCCCGCTCCAGTGGCCTATGTGCCACTGGCAACTGGGGCCCCTTGGAGTATGACAAGTGGGGCCCAGCCCCTGGAACATTAATATATATATATATATATATTAAATAAATAAATGAATAATAACTAAAATAATTAAAATATTAATTAATTAATCAAGTAATTAATTAAGTTAATTAATCCTGATTAGATTAACCTAATCACTAATTAAACTAAACAGTTAATTAAGCTAACTAATTAACCTAAATACAGGATGACAGGTGGGTCCCCTTGGACCCACATGTCAGGTTGACCAAGTCAACTCTGTTGACTGCTGATGTCAGCATGACATCATGCTGATGTCATTAATCTTTTTTTCGAATTAATTAAATTCCAGAAATTAATGAAATCTTTAGAAAATCATATCTTTTAATCCGTAACTCGGATTAAAATATTTTCAACATGAAAGTTGCTTAGAACGACGAGACGAATCCGGATACGCAGTCCGTTCGTCCGCCACACACCCCTAACCTATCGAACTCGCAACTTTCCCCCTCCGGCTCCTCTGCCCGAAAACGCGAAACACCGGGAATACTTTCCCGGATGTTTCCCCCCTTAACCGGTACCACCTCATACCACGTTAGGGCACACCTAGCACCGCTCATTGTCACGTCACGCATCGTCGTGTTTATGTTTGCATTGTATTCATTGTTTCTTCCCCCTCTTATCTCCGGTAGACTACGAGACCGACGCTGATGCCACCGAGTACGACTATGTCACCGACGACCCCTCCTTGTCTGAGCAACCAGGCAAGCCCCCCCCCCTTGATCACCAGATATTGCCTATTCTACTCTATACTTCTTGCATGAGAGTAGTGTAGCATGTTACTGCTTTCTGTTATACCTATCCTGATGCATAGCCTATCCTTGTTACTACTGTTGATACCTTTACCTTCAATCCTATATGCTTAGTATAGGATGCTAGTAATTTTCATCTGTGGCCCTACATTCTTGTCCGTCTGCTGTGCTATACTATTGGGCCAAGATCACTCGGGAGGTGATCTCGGGTATATACTATATACTTATACATGATACATGTGGAGACTAAAGTCGGGTCGGCTGGTGGAGCACCCGCGAGTGGATCTTTGTGGCGGAGCGTCAGGGCAGGTTGAGACCGCCTAGGAGAGAGGCGGGCCTGGCCCTGTTCGGCATTCGCGGATACTTAACACGCTTAACGAGATCTTGGTATTTGATCTGAGTTGGTTACGAGCCTATACGCACTAACCATCTACGCGGGAGTAGTTATGGGTATCCCGGCGTCGTGGTATCAGCCGAAGCACTTCGTGACGTCAGCGACTGAGTGGCGCGCGCCGGATGGGACTGGAACGCCACTAGGCTAGGTCTGCTTCCGGCCGCGTACGCAACGTGCAGGTGTGCTCAGGGCGATGGGCCTAGACCCCTGCGCGCTTAGGTTTAGACCGGCGTGCTGGCCTCTCCGTTGAGCCTAGGTGGGGCTGCGACGTGTTGATCTTCCGCGGCCGGGCATGACCCAGGAAAGTGTGTCCGGCCAAATGGGATCAAGCGTGCTAGGTAAGTTGGTGCACCCCTGCAGGGAAGTTAATCTATTCGAATAGCCGTGATCTTCGGTAACAGGACGACTTGGAGTTGTACCTTGACCTTATGACAACTAGAACCGGATACTTAATAAAACACACCCTTCCAAGTTCCACAAACAACCCGGTGATCGCTTTTCCACAGGCAACGAGGGGAGGATCGCCGGGTAGGGTTATGCTATGCGATGCGACTGGAGATGCTACTTGGAGATGCTACTTGGAGATGCTACTTGGAGGACTTCAATCTATTCTCTTCTACATGCTGCAAGACGGAGGCTGCCAGAAGCGTAGTCTTCGACAGGATTAGCTATCCCCCTTTTATTCTGGCGTTCTGCAGTTCAGTCCACCGATATGGCCCTTTACACCTATCCCCATGCATATGTAGTGTAGCTCCTTGCTTGCGAGTACTTTGGATGAGTACTCACGGTTGCTTTTCTCCCTCTTTTCCCCCTTTCCCTTTTACCTGGTTGTCGCAACCAGATGCTGGAGCCCTGGAGCCAGACGCCACCGTCGACGATGATTCCTACTACACTGGAGGTGCCTACTACTACGTGCAGGCCTTTGACGACGACCAAGAGTAGTTAGGAGGATCCCAGGCAGGAGGCCTGCGCCTCTTTCGATCTGTATCCCAGTTTGTTCTAGCCATCTTATGGCAACTTGTTTAACTTATGTCTGTACTCAGATATTGTTGCTTCCGCTGACTTGTCTATGATCGAGCACTTGTATTCGAGCCCTCGAGGCCCCTGGCTTGTATTATGATGCTTGTATGACTTATTTATGTTTTAGAGTTGTGTTGTGATATCTTCCCGTGAGTCCCTGATCTTGATCGTACACATTTGCGTGCATGATTAGTGTACGATTGAATCGGGGGCGTCACAGGACTAGAGCCGGACTTGGAGCCCTGGGGGGTTTTATCCCCTTTACTCCTGGAGTTCGGGAGGTCGCCTTGCGGCCCCTCCAGGACCACCTCCTCCCGGCTTGGAACCTGTTGGGACAACACTTCGGTGTCATCCGTAGGGCGGGGGGAGGAAGCCGTCGGAAGCGAATTCACATCCGACGAGTCCAGTGAACCGTTCAACAACGCGTCAAGCCGGTCTTTGGATGGGCTGCATAATCATATTCGACATAATGGAAAGCTATGCAATAAAGGAATACTATGAATTACTCTGGTATCCAGATACTTACAATTTTGCCAGGGGCTTGGCCCTGAGCCGCCACTCCACTTCGCCGTCGTCGGTGTTGGTGGAGTAGTCCGGAGGAAGGGTTTTCCCCTTCTTGGACCCTTCGGCCTCCCCAGTGGGGGCGACCTTCCTTTTCTTCCCTTCCCCCACTGGAGGGGGAGAGGTCTCTTCTTCCTCCTCCTCGTCTTCGTGGGAGGAGTGCGTCTTGGAGTCGTCGGATGATGAATCCGACACCTCCGGGCGCCGGGCACTCTTTCGAGTCCCCGTGGCCTTCTTTTGGGCCTTCTTCTCTGGCACCACATAGGGTGCCGGGACCAACAGCTTTTACTAAGGTATCTTGCTGTGTAAGACCAGGTATCTTGGACCGGAAATTGTGCACATATCAGGCTGAGGAAAATCAAGGAGCCTTGCATCATAAATTTCTTCCGACAACATGTGAAAGAATACCGAGTTTCTTACATCCAAAGCTTCATACTAATATGCAGACTGAAATCTGCACACACGCCTATAATATTCTATGGCTGATTATTTGCATGAGAAAATTTGTTTGACGGTCTTCCTTGAGCATATCACATTCTGACTCTATTTCGGATGATAACATATTTCAAACACCATGCATTGCTGAGCCAAAATTTTGTATATGACCCATACCTTTGACTGAAAAATATATCATTGGTCTTGCATCTGACTTGTCTTGCTGCTGGCTGGATCATTACTGCCATGTGGATTTTGTACTGATGTAGTCTTGAGTTTATTCATACTGTTGTGAGGAGTGCACACTAATACAAAATTGATTATCATCCTCAAAATCAGATATTCCCCATTTCACTGTAGTCGGCTGAGAATTCCATTCTATTTAGCTAAGTTTCCAAATATTTGAACGCCCTGCTGATTCTTTGGGTTCGGTGTCGGTTGATGAGCAACGATTTATAGGGGAGAAATAATGTAACACCGGGGCCCAAAAGAAAGAAGCAAAAGAAAACTCAACTAAACAAAAGCACACAACAACAATCAATTCACACACAATCAGTGTCACATATTACTGCTAGTCACACAATATGCATGCCTACTTAAGCACACAAATCTCGCGGAATCTCCGGTTCTACGATCTACCATGCTGTGACGATGTGCACGAGGACGAATAAATGTGTGGAAGAATTGGTGTAAACAGTGCTACACCAAGTGCTAGCTTAGCCAATTAGCAACCTGGACTAGCTCGGAGGCAAGGACGTACTTGGTAACCATGTAGCAGGACACAAATGTCGTTGCCACATTATTATCAAGTGGACGGAAAATATCCGTACTCGTCCAAGAAATAAGGATAGCGGGGAAACTGAGTCTGCTAGCATTGCCCTTTCTTGATTACTAAGACCATTAAGGGTTGCCAACACGACAAGAAAAAGGACGGTCAGGGGTAGAAGCATGTCTACCACCGAAACAAAATGGGGTTGAAGGAAGGAATTTAGCGCAATACTTGAGCACCATTTTTGCAAACAGTGTCGGGATCACTTGGCATCACTCTGCTGGGCCAGAAATGACGCCAAACACCGAAGAACAAGCAAGAAAAGAAAACTGGAGAAATACAAAGGCTGGGCTATAGTGGATCCGAGCTGATACCAGCTACACTCACCAGATAAATCATTAGCAGCAAATCAGGCTATATGCATGTTATGCACAAACAAATGCAGCAACCAAATGCAATAAACAAGCCAGACTCTATACTACCGATTTCTACCGCTCGCGCTGACTAGGGCGTCCTACAGCCATACCTCCTCTGATACCAAGTGCTGTGGCACCCCGGCTCAGAGAAACCGGAACGCCCCGTATTCCAGCACAGAGATCGAGGAGAAGTCTCTAGAATACGACACTGCTTGACATAGAACAAATCAGCTCTTATTTGAAGAATAATAATACAAGGATCTGATGTTACAAAGAAACACATCAGCACAGCAACACTATGCCTGCGATATGATGACCCACAAGTATAGGGGATCTATCATAGTCCTTTCGATAAGTAAGAGTGTCAAACCCAACAAGGAGCAGAAGGAAATGATAAGCGGTTTCCAGCAAGGTATTCTATGCATGTACTGAAATAAGTGGTAACAGATAGTTTTGTGATAGGATAATTCGTAACGAGCAACAAGTAACAAAAGTAAATAACGGGCAGCAAGGTGGCCCAATCCTTTTTGTAGCAAAGGACAAGCCTGGACAAACTCTTATATAGAGAAAAGCGCTCCCGATGACACATGGGAATATCGTCAAGCTAGTATTCATCATGTTCGTATGATTCGCGTTCGGTACTTTGATAATTTGGTATGTTGGTGGACCGGTGCTTGGGTACTGTCCTTACTTGGAAAAGCATCCCACTTATGGCTAACCTCTATTGCAAGCATCCTCAACTACAACAAAAGTATTAACCTAACCATAGCATGAAACATATGGATCCAAATCAGCCCCTTACGAAGCAACACATAAACTAGGGTTTAAGCTTCTGTCACTCTAGCAACCCATCATCTCCTTATTACTTCCCAATGCCTTCCTCTAGGCCCAAATAATGGTGAAGTGTTATGTAGTCGACGTTCACATAACACCACTAGAGGAGAGACAACATACATCTCATCAAAATATCGAACAAATACCAAATTCACATGACTACTAATAGCAAGACTTCTCGCATGTCCTCAGGAACAAACGTAACTACTCACAAAGCATATTCATGTTCATAATCAGAGGGGTATTAATATGCATATAGGGTCTGAACATATGATCTTTCACCAAATAAACCAACTAGCATCAACTACAAGGAGTAATTAACACTACTAGCAACCCACAGTTTCTCCGGCAGAACAGCTCCGCAGAACCCTAGATTGGTTCCGCCAAGGTTCCGCCTCATGGCGGCGAAGTTTCGTCCGAGAAGATGGCTTATGATTTTTTCCTCATCGAAAGACTCCATATAGGAGAAGATGGCCACCGGAGGGCCACCAGGGGGCCCACGAGGTAGGGGGGCGCGCCCAGGGGGGTAGGGCGCGCCCCCACCCTCGTGGGCAGGGTGTGGCCCCCCTGGTGAACTTCTTGCGCTCGATATTTTTTATATATTCTAAAAACATCTTCCGTGAAGTTTCAGGACTTTTGGAGCTGTGCAGAATAGGTCTCTAACATTTGCTCCTTTTCCAGCCTAGAATCCCAGCTGCCGGCATTCTCCCTCTTTATGTAAACCTTGTAAAATAAGAGAGAATATTCATAAGTATCGTGACATAATGTGTAATAACAGCCCATAATGCAATAAATATCGATATAAAAGCATGATGCAAAATGGACGTATCAACTCCCCTGAGCTTAGACCTCGCTTGTCCTCAAGCGAAAGCCAAAATCGAAAAATATGTCCACATGTTTAGAGGTAGAGGTGTCGATAAAAGTAAAATATGGACATGAGGGCATCATGATAATTCTTAGAACAACAACTTACATAATTCTTGTCATATGATTTCTTATGCTAGGGTAATACTTCAATCACAATTTCAAGTATGAATCTTAAACTTCATTGAAAACTAACAAACTATAATCTCAGTCATTGGAGAAATTGCAATTTATCATAACATAGGAAAGTGTCAATATATAAGAGCTTTTCAGCAAGTCCACATACTCAACTATCATATAGTCTTTCACAATTGCTGACACTCACGCAATACTTATGGGTATGGAGTTTTAATCGGACACAGAGAAAGATAGGGGCTTATAGTTTTGCCTCCCAACGTTTTACCTCAAGGGTAATGTCAACAATAATAGTTCATGAAAACTCACATCCGATTAGCCATATATACCAGGATCTTTCCAACATACTGTGCTTGCCAAAGGATAAAATATAAAAAGGAAGGGTGAAGATCACCATGACTCTTATGCAAGGTTGGAGATAAAAGTAAAAGATATGCCCTTCGCAGAGGGAAGCAGCGGTTGTCATGCGCTTTTATGGTTGGATGCACAAAATCTTAATGCGAAAGAACATCACTTTATATTGCCACCTGTGATATGGACCTTTATTATGCAGTCTGTCGCTTCTATTTCTTCCATATCACACGATCGTATAAAGCTTATTTTCTCCCACACTAGTAAGTCATACATATTTAGAGAGCAATTTTTATTGCTTGCACCGATGACAACTTACTTGGAGGATCTTACTCAATCCATAGGTAGGTATGGTGGACTCTCATGGAAAAACTGGTTTAAGGGTATTTGGAAGCACAAGTAGTATCTCTAATTGGTGCGATGAATTTGGCTAGCATGAGCGGGAAAGGCAAGCTCAACCATGTTGGATGATCCATGACAATATAATTTATCTCAGATGTAAGAAAACATAACCCATTATGTTGTCTTCCTTGTCCAACGTCAACTCTTTAGCTTGTCATATTTTAATGAGTGCTCACAATCTTAAAAGATGGCCAAGATAGTATATTTATATATGAAGACCTCTCTTTATTTATTACTTCCTATTAATTGCAACGATGACCAAAACTATGTTTACAACTCTCAACAACTTTTATTCATCATACTTTTTCTATGTGAGCTCATTACTCTCCATAAGATCCATATGATCTCTTTGTTTCTTTTTATTCTTTCTCTTTTCTTTTATTCACTCAAGGATCATGGAAAAATAATCAAGCCCTTGAATCAACACTAATCTTTATTATATATAGCTCATGGACTCTATTACATAGAGGGATCATAAAGCAAAACTCAAAACTAGATCATGCCATAAACTTTATTCTACTAGATCAAGATATTACCAAAAGGATCGAACTAAGAAAAATGGTAGAGATAAAAGTGATGGTGATACGATACCGGGGCACTCCCCCAAGCTTGGCAGTTTCCAAGGGGAGTGCCCATACCAGATACTCAATTCTTCTTTGTTGGTGACGAAGGTGGAGTTCTTGATGATGGATAGTTGCACATCGAGCATAGGAGGTCTTCTAACTTGCGGATAATGCCTTTGAGTGCGATGATATGCTCCTTCAACAAAATATTTTCACGCATGAGATACTTATTTTGTATACGAGCTAACTCAATCATCTTGAAAGATTCGATCTCAGTTGGGGTAAGAATATTGCGGTCAAGTAGAAGGATGTCTTCTGTTGCCGGAACTTGGTCCTCCGTGGCCTTCTTGATCCCTTCATCCTTGTTGACCTCCATGGGTTCTTCTCTCTTCAGCTCTATCTTCATTAGCCAAGCATCGTTGCCCTCATGGTTGGAGGAGGAGGGAGACGACATAATGCCTGGCCTTGATAACCCTGACAGAAAACAGCTCGAAACAAAGACAAGAGATATTTGCGTGATACGGGAGTCAAAACCCCCGGGAGATTATATAATGAATTTTTATCGACCAAAATACATAACGTGTAAGAAAACAGAGTCCGAAGAGCACACGAGGTGCCCATGAGGTAGGGGGCGCGCCCAGTAGGGTAGGGCACGCCCTCCACCCTCGTGGAGGCCTCGTGTCCTTCCCGGACTGCTTCTTATTTTTCTAAATATTCCAAAACGGAGAAATATTGCCTTAAAAACTGTTTTGGAGTCGGTTTACTTACCGTACCACATACCTATTCCTTTTCGGAGTATGAAACGTTCCGGAAAGTGTCCCTTATGTATTCCTCTGGGGTTACAGTTCCAATAACATTGGTTTCAACATTTATAGGATTGCCTGAGATATAATGTTTGATTCTTTGACCGTTCACCACCTTCGGCTTTCTGCCTTCGAAGTTGTTGATTTTTATGGCACCGGAACAATAGACCTCCTCAATAACGTAAGGACCTTCCCATTTAGAGAGAAGTTTTCCTGCAAAAATTCTTAAATGAGAGTTGTATAGCAATACATAATCACCTAGATTAAACTCATGCTTTTGTATCCTTTTATCATGCCATATTTTAACTTTTTCTTTAAACAACTTGGCATTTTCGTAGGCTTGGGTTCTCCATTCATCAAGTGAGCTAATATCGAATAACCTCTTCTAGCCTTGTGTTCTTTAATAGTTCAATATGCCTTGTGTTCTAGTTGAGCTCTTTAATATGCCTTGTGTTCTAGCAAGTTTAAAATCATAGTTGAGCTCTTTAATAGCCCAATATGCCTTGTGTTCTAGTTCGAGAGGTAAGTGACATGCTTTTCCATAAACCATTTTATACAGAGACATACCCATAGGATTTTTATATGCAGTTCTATAGGCCCATAATGCATCATCAAGTTTCTTGGAATAATTCTTTCTAGACGTATTGACAGTCTTTTGCAAAATTAATTTGAGCTCTCTATTACTCAATTCTACTTGACCACTAGACTGAGGGTGATAAGGAGATGCAATTCTATGATTAACATCATACTTATCAAGCATTTTATGGAAAGCACCATGGATAAAATGTGAACCACCATCAGTCATTAAATATCTAGGGACTCCACATCTTGGAAAAATAACTTCTTTAAGCATTTTAATAGAAGTGTTATGATCAACACTAGTAGTTGTAATAGCTTCTAACCACTTAGTAACGTAATCAACAGCAACTAAAATATGTGTATATCCATTAGAGGCAGGAAAAGGTCCCATATAATGAAAGCCCCAAACATCAAATGGTTCAATAACGAGTGAATAGTTCATAGGCATTTCTTGATGTCTACTAATATTACCAATTCTTTGACATTCATCACAAGATAAGACAAACTTACGGGCATCCTTGAAGAGAGTAGGTGATGACCCACAAGTATAGGGGATCTATCATAGTCCTTTCGATAAGTAAGAGTGTCAAACCCAACAAGGAGCAGAAGGAAATGATAAGCGGTTTCCAGCAAGGTATTCTATGCATGTACTGAAATAAGTGGTAACAGATAGTTTTGTGATAGGATAATTCGTAACGAGCAACAAGTAACAAAAGTAAATAACGGGCAGCAAGGTGGCCCAATCCTTTTTGTAGCAAAGGACAAGCCTGGACAAACTCTTATATAGAGAAAAGCGCTACCGATGACACATGGGAATATCGTCAAGCTAGTATTCATCATGTTCGTATGATTCGCGTTCGGTACTTTGATAATTTGGTATGTTGGTGGACCGGTGCTTGGGTACTGTCCTTACTTGGAAAAGCATCCCACTTATGGCTAACCTCTATTGCAAGCATCCTCAACTACAACAAAAGTATTAACCTAACCATAGCATGAAACATATGGATCCAAATCAGCCCCTTACGAAGCAACACTTAAACTAGGGTTTAAGCTTCTGTCACTCTAGCAACCCATCATCTCCTTATTACTTCCCAATGCCTTCCTCTAGGCCCAAATAATGGTGAAGTGTTATGTAGTCGACGTTCACATAACACCACTAGAGGAGAGACAACATACATCTCATCAAAATATCGAACAAATACCAAATTCACATGACTACTAATAGCAAGACTTCTCGCATGTCCTCAGGAACAAACATAACTACTCACAAAGCATATTCATGTTCATAATGAGAGGGGTATTAATATGCATATAGGATCTGAACATATGATCTTTCACCAAATAAACCAACTAGCATCAACTACAAGGAGTAATTAACACTACTAGCAACCCACAGGTACCAATCCCGGACTTGGAGACAAGAATTGGATACAAGAGATGAACTAGGATTTTGAGAGGAGATGGTGCTGGTGAAGATGTTGATGGATATTGCCCTCTCCTGATGAGAGGAGCGTTGGTGATGACGATGGCGATGATTTCCCCCTCCCGGAGGGAAGTTTCTCCGGCAGAACAGCTCCGCAGAACCCTAGATTGGTTCCGCCAAGGTTCCGCCTCATGGCGGCGGAGTTTCGTCCGAGAAGATGGCTTATGATTTTTTCCTCATCGAAAGACTCCATATAGCAGAAGATGGCCACCGGAGGGCCACCAGGGGGCCCACGAGGTAGGGGGGCGCGCCCAGGGGGGTACGGCGTGCCCCCACCCTCGTGGGCAGGGTGTGGCCCCCCTGGTGAACTTCTTGCGCTCGATATTTTTTATATATTCTAAAAACATCTTCCGTGAAGTTTCAGGACTTTTGGAGCTGTGCAGAATAGGTCTCTAACATTTGCTCCTTTTCCAGCCTAGAATCCCAGCTGCCGGCATTCTCCCTCTTTATGTAAACCTTGTAAAATAAGAGAGAATATGCATAAGTATCGTGACATAATGTGTAATAACAGCCCATAATGCAATAAATATCGATATAAAAGCATGATGCAAAATGGACGTATCAACTCCCCTGAGCTTAGACCTCGCTTGTCCTCAAGCGAAAGCCAAAATCGAAAAATATGTCCACATGTTTAGAGATAGAGGTGTTGATAAAAGTAAAATATGGACATGAGGGCATCATGATCATTCTTAGAACAACAACTTACATAATTCTTGTCATATGATTTCTTATGCTAGGGTAATACTTCAATCACAATTTCAAGTATGAATCGTAAACTTCATTGAAAACTAACAAACTATAATCTCAGTCATTGGAGAAATTGCAATTTATCATAACATAGGAAAGTGTCAATATATAAGAGCTTTTCAGCAAGTCCACATACTCAACTATCATATAGTATTTCACAATTGCTGACACTCACGCAATACTTATGGGTATGGAGTTTTAATCGGACACAGAGAAAGATAGGGGCTTATAGTTTTGCCTCCCAACGTTTTACCTCAAGGGTAATGTCAACAATAATAGTTCATGAAAACTCACATCCGATTAGCCATATATACCAGGATCTTTCCAACATACCATGCTTGCGAAAGGATAAAATATAAAAAGGAAGGGTGAAGATCACCATGACTCTTATGCAAGGTTGGAGATAAAAGTAAAAGATATGCCCTTCGCAGAGGGAAGCAGCGGTTGTCATGCGCTTTTATGGTTGGATGCACAAAATCTTAATGCGAAAGAACATCACTTTATATTGCCACCTGTGATATGGACCTTTATTATGCAGTCTGTCGCTTCTATTTCTTCCATATCACACGATCGTATAAAGCTTATTTTCTCCCACACTAGTAAGTCATACATATTTAGAGAGCAATTTTTATTGCTTGCACCGATGACAACTTACTTGGAGGATCTTAATCAATCCATAGGTAGGTATGGTGGACTCTCATGGCAAAACTGGTTTAAGGGTATTTGGAAGCACAAGTAGTATCTCTAATTGGTGCGATGAATTTGGCTAGCATGAGCGGGAAAGGCAAGCTCAACCATGTTGGATGATCCATGACAATATAATTTATCTCAGATGTAAGAAAACATAACCCATTATGTTGTCTTCCTTGTCCAACGTCAACTCTTTAGCTTGTCATATTTTAATGAGTGCTCACAATCTTAAAAGATGTCCAAGATAGTATATTTATATGTGAAGACCTCTCTTTCTTTATTACTTCCTATTAATTGCAACGATGACCAAAACTATGTTTACAACTCTCAACAACTTTTATTCATCATACTTTTTCTATGTGAGCTCATTACTCTCCATAAGATCCATATGATCTCTTTGTTTCTTTTTATTCTTTCTCTTTTCTTTTATTCACTCAAGGATCATGGAAAAATAATCAAGCCTTTGAATCAACACTAATCTTTATTATATATAGCTCATGGACTCTATTACATAGAGGGATCATAAAGCAAAACTCAAAACTAGATCATGCCATAAACTTTATTCTACTAGATCAAGATATTACCAAAAGGATCGAACTAAGAAAAATGGTAGAGATAAAAGTGATGGTGATACGATACCGGGGCACTCCCCCAAGCTTGGCAGTTTCCAAGGGGAGTGCCCATACCAGATACTCAATTCTTCTTTGTTGGTGACGAAGGTGGAGTTGTTGATGATGGATAGTCGCACATCGAGCGTAGGAGGTCTTCTAACTTGCGGATAATGCCTTTGAGTGCGATGATATGCTCCTTCAACAAAATATTTTCACGCGTGAGATACTTATTTTGTATATGAGCTAACTCAATCATCTTGAAAGATTCGATCTCAGTTGGGGTAAGAATATTGCGGTCAAGTAGAAGGATGTCTTCTGTTGCCGGAACTTGGTCCTCCGTGGCCTTCTTGATCCCTTCATCCTTGTTGACCTCCATGGGTTCTTCTCTCTTCAGCTCTATCTTCATTAGCCAAGCATCGTTGCCCTCATGGTTGGAGGAGGAGGGAGACGACATAATGCCTGGCCTTGATAACCCTGACAGAAAACAGCTCGAAACAAAGACAAGAGATATTTGCGTGATACGGGAGTCAAAACCCCCGGGAGATTATATAATGAATTTTTATCGACCAAAATACATAACGTGTAAGAAAACGGAGTCCAAAGAGCACACGAGGTGCCCATGAGGTAGGGGGCGCGCCCAGTAGGGTAGGGCGCGCCCTCCACCCTCGTGGAGGCCTCGTGTCCTTCCCGGACTGCTTCTTATTTTTCTATTTTTCTAAATATTCCAAAACGGAGAAATATTGCCTTAAAAACTGTTTTGGAGTCGGTTTACTTACCGTACCACATACCTATTCCTTTTCGGAGTATGAAACGTTACGGAAAGTGTCCCTTATGTATTCCTCTGGGGTTACAGTTCCAATAACATTGGTTTCAACATTTATAGGATTACCTGAGATATAATGTTTGATTCTTTGACCGTTCACCACCTTCGGCTTTCTGCCTTCGAAGTTGTTGATTTTTATGGCACCGGAACAATAGACCTCCTCAATAACGTAAGGACCTTCCCATTTAGAGAGAAGTTTTCCTACAAAAATTCTTAAATGAGAGTTGTATAGCAATACATAATCACCTAGATTAAACTCATGCTTTTGTATCCTTTTATCATGCCATATTTTAACTTTTTCTTTAAACAACTTGGCATTTTCGTAGGCTTGGGTTCTCCATTCATCAAGTGAGCTAATATCGAATAACCTCTTCTAGCCTTGTGTTCTTTAATAGTTCAATATGCCTTGTGTTCTAATTGAGCTCTTTAATATGCTTGTGTTCTAGCAAGTTTAAAATCATAGTTGAGCTCTTTAATAGCCCAATATGCCTTGTGTTCTAGTTCGAGAGGTAAGTGACATGCTTTTCCATAAACCATTTTATACGGAGACATACCCATAGGATTTTTATATGCAGTTCTATAGGCCCATAATGCATCATCAAGTTTCTTGGAATAATTCTTTCTAGACGTATTGACAGTCTTTTGCAAAATTAATTTGAGCTCTCTATTACTCAATTCTACTTGACCACTAGACTGAGGGTGATAAGGAGATGCAATTCTATGATTAACATCATACTTATCAAGCATTTTACGGAAAGCACCATGGATAAAATGTGAACCACCATCAGTCATTAAATATCTAGGGACTCCACATCTTGGAAAAATAACTTCTTTAAGCATTTTAATAGAAGTGTTATGATCAACACTAGTAGTTGTAATAGCTTCTACCCACTTAGTAACGTAATCAACAGCAACTAAAATATGTGTATATCCATTAGAGGCAGGAAAAGGTCCCATATAATGAAAGCCCCAAACATCAAATGGTTCAATAACGAGTGAATAGTTCATAGGCATTTCTTGATGTCTACTAATATTACCAATTCTCTGACATTCATCACAAGATAAGACAAACTTACGGGCATCCTTGAAGAGAGTAGGTGATGACCCACAAGTATAGGGGATCTATCATAGTCCTTTCGATAAGTAAGAGTGTCAAACCCAACAAGGAGCAGAAGGAAATGATAAGCGGTTTCCAGCAAGGTATTCTATGCAAGTACTAAAATAAGTGGTAATAGATAGTTTTGTGATAGGATAATTTGTAACGAGCAAAAAGTAACAAAAGTAAATAAAGTGCAGCAAGGTGGACCAATCCTTTTATAGCAACGGACAAGCCAGAACAAACTCTTATAATAGGAAAAGCGCTCCTGAGGACACATGGGAATATCGTCAAGCTAGTTTTCATCACGTTCATATGATTCACGTTCGATACTTTGATAATTTGATATGTGGGTGGACCGTTGCTTGGGTGTTGTTCTTACTTGAACAAGCATCCCACTTATGATTAACCTCTATTGCAAGCATCTGCAACTACAACAAAAGTATTAAGGTAAACCTAACCATAGCATGAAACATATGGGTCCAAATCAGCCCCTTACGAAGCAACGCATAAACTAGGGTTTAAGCTTCTGTCACTCTAGCAACCCATCATCTACTTATTACTTCCCAATGCCTTCCTCTATCCCCAAATAATGGTGAAGTGTTATGTAGTCGACGTTCACATAACACCACTAGAGGCTAGACAACATACATCTTACCAAAATATCAAACGAATACCAAATTCACATGACTACTCATAGCAAGACTTCTCCCTTGTCCTCAGGAACGAACGTAATTACTCACAAAGCATATTCATGTTCATAATCAGAGGGGTAATAATATGCATATAGGATCTGAACATATGATCTTCCACCAATTAAGCCAACTAGCATCAACTACAAGGAGTAATCAACACTACTAGCAATCTACTAGCACCACTCCTGGACTTTGAGACAAGAATTGGATACAAGAGATGAACTAGGGTTTGGAGATGAGATGGTGCTGGTGAAGATGTTGATGGAGATTGCCCTCTCCTGATGAGAGGAGCGTTGGTGATGACGATGGTGATGATTTCCCCCTCCCGGAGGGAAGTTTCCCCGGCAGAACAGCTCTGCCGGAGCTCTAGATTGGATCCGCCAAGGTTCCACCTCGTGGCGGCGGAGTCTCGTCCCGAAAAGATTCTTATTATTTTTTTTCTCATCGAAAGACTTCATATAGGAGAAGATGGACGTCGGAGAGCCACTAGGGGCCCACGAGGTAGGGGGCCTGCCCTGGGGGGGGGGGGGCGCCCCCACCCTCGTGAGAAGGGTGTGGGCCCCCTGGCCTTCATCTTTGGCGAGGATTTTTCTTTATTTATTTTAAGATGTTCCGTGGAGTTTCAGGACTTTTGGAGTTGCGCAGAATAGGTCTCTAATATTTGCTCCTTTTCCAGCCCAGAATTCTAGCTGTCGGCATTCTCCCTCCTTATGTAAACCTTGTAAAATAAGAGAGAATTGCCATAAGTATTGTGATATAAAGTGAAATAACAGTCCATAATGCGATAAATATCGATATAAAAACATGATGCAAAATGGACGTATCAGTAGGCCAATAAAAACCAGATTGCAATACCTTGTGTGCAGTTCTATCTCCAGCATGGTGTCCTCCATAAGCCTCGGAGTGACACTTGCATAGGATCTGTTCCCTTTCTATCAACAATATGTAAATCAAATTCTTGTAGCAAGAGAAACCATCTAATAAGTCTAGGTTTAGCATCTTTCTTTTCCATAAGATATTTAATAGCAGCATGATCAGTGTGAATAGTTACTTTAGAATCAATAATATAAGGTCTGAACTTATCACAAGCAAATACAACCGCTAAGAATTCTTTTTCAGTAGTAGCATAATTTCTTTGAGCATTGTCTAGGGTTTTACTAGCATATTGAATAACGTTTAATTTCTTATCAACTCTTTGCCCTAGAACAACACCTACAACATAATCACTAGTATCACACATAATTTCAAAGGGTAAATTCCAATCAGGTGGCTAAACAATAGGTGCAGAGATCAATGCTTTCTTAAGCATTTCAAATGCTTCTACACAATCATCATCAAAGACAAATGGTATATCTTTTTGCAATAAATTAGTCAGAGGCCGAGAAATTTTTGAGAAGTCCTTAATGAACCTCCTATAAAATCCGACGTGACCAAGGAAACTTCTTATACCTTTAATGTCCTTGGGGCATGGCATCTTTTCAATAGCATCAACCTTAGCTTTATCAACTTCAATACCTCTTTCAGAAACTTTATTCCCCAAGACAATACCTTCATTAACCATAAAGTGGCACTTTTCCCAATTCAAGACAAGATTAGTTTCTTCACATCTCTGCAAAATTCGATCAAGGTTGCTTAAGCAATCATCAAAAGAAGATCCATAGACGGAGAAATCGTCCATGAAAACCTCACAAATCTTTTCACAAAAGTCAGAGAATATAGACATCATGCATCTTTAAAAGGTAGCAGGTGCATTACATAAACCAAAAGGCATACGTCTATAAGCAAAAGTACCAAAAGGGCAAGTAAAAGTAGTCTTTGATTGATCATTGGCTGACACAGGTATTTGAGAGAAACCCGAATAACCATCTAGAAAGCAAAAATGTGTATGTTTGGATAATCTTTCTAGCATTTGATCGATAAAAGGTAAGGGGTAATGATCCTTTTTAGTGCCCTTATTTAATTTGCGGAAATCAATTACCATCCTATAACCTGTAATAATTCTTTGAGGAATCAATTCATCTTCATCATTAGGAATGAAAGTAATGACTCCCTTCTTAGGGGCACAATGGACATGACTTACCCACTGACTATCAGCAACGAGATAGATTATACCTACCTCAAGGAGCTTTAGTATTTCCTTTCTTACCACTTCTTTCATTTTAGGATTCAGCCGTCGTTGATGATCACGAACTGGTTTAGCATCTTCTTCCAAATTTATTTTATGTTGACATAGAGTGGGACTAATGCCCTTAAGATCATCAAGAGTATACCCAATAGCAACACGGTGCTTCTTAAGAGTTTTCAATAATCTCTCTTCCTCATGCTCTGAAAGGTTAGCACTAATAATAACAGGATATATCTTTTTCTCATCAAGATAAGCATATTTAAGAGTACCAGGCAACGGTTTAAGCTCAAACACAGGATCACCCTTGGGTGGAGGAGGATCCCCTAGGATTTCAATAGGAAAATTATGTTTCATAATAGGTTCCTGTTTAAAGAATACTTCATATATTTCCCTTCTTTCATTCATAAACATATCATTTTCATGGTCTAGCAAATATTTTCTAAAGGATCACTAGGAGGTACGGCGATAGAAGCAAGACCAATAATTTCATCCTTACTAGGTCATTCTTCTTCACAGTGTTGTCTACTAAATTTAGAGAAATTAAATTCATGAGACATATCATCTAAACCGATAGTAACAACATCCTTTTTGCAATCTATCTTAGTATTAACAGTGTGTCAGGACCGGTTTTTTCGGGATATTAATTTCCCAAAAGCGGCCCTTGTGCTCACCAGCCCCAGGATTACTGTTAGCTGATGAGACACCAACTTGTTACAGAAACTCCAAGCAAACTACAAAATATGTAGTACAAGACCATTCTGGCCTATGCGTACAATAATTGGTTTCTAGTGGTTGATGCCGGAAGTGGTTTGCAGATCATCAGTGTCTATGGGACTCCATTTGCCACAGGAACAGCTCACCAGGATAACTCCTATCTTCGCGAGGCTGCTATCTCCATTGCGTAGGTTCCGGGGCTGTCACCGCGACGTTCCTTTCCACGCAAGAAATCTTGCCAAGACAATAGCCAAGGACAAGCCAGTGAGTACTTTGAATGTACTCGCAAACGTTAAGAACACAGGTATAATATAGCCATTGATAATCCTGCTTTGAAATATTCTATGGTTACTTCGTCAGTCATAAATGAAGCTCATGATGCATGCAAGCAGGTTAATCATGTCATATATGACTATGCAATCAGTGAGTAGAAACAGAATGCACCGATCGGGTGTTTGAAGCGACGCCTTGAAAGGACAAAAATATAAAGTATGCCTCAGTCGGGCGTCTAAGAGACACCACATAAAGGGCTTATAAGTAAATGAAATGACAAACATGCCACAGTCGGGCATCTGAGAGACACCGCATAAAGGGCTTATAAGTAAATGAAATGACAAACATGCCACAGTCAGGCGTCTAAGCGACACCGCATAAAGGGCTTATAAGTAAATGAAATGACAAACATGCCACAGTCGGGCGTCTGAGCGACACCACATAAAGGGCTTATAAACAAATGAAATGACAAGCATGCCACAGTCGGGCGTCTGAGCGACACCACATAAAGGGCTTATATAAGAATAATCACAGTGAATATCCAGGAGGTAGAACCGTCTCAGGGATACTCACCGGTGTCTGGAATCACCCTTGACACCCGTTAAGCAAAACTCTAAGTGGGGAGGCTACAACCTTGACTTAGCATGGGATCACAAAATTTATACCGCGCGCAAACTGGGGGAGCTACCCCCTTTGGCTACAACCGAAAACACCCATGCCCCCGGACCAGGTGGCATGCCTACCGGATGCAGCCGGTATCTTCCACCATGGCCTCTCTGTATGGTGTGTGCTAGACAGGGGTTGACAACTTACTAAACCATACCCTACCTACAGCAGGGACAAGTGGTAGCACGAAACAAGTATGGGGGTTACTGGAACAAGACTCGATCTACGGCCGACTCAGGGGCCTTAAGTATTTCCTGCATGATTAGCTCAAGGATAATATTTCACATCCATCAGACACAACCACCACTCATCATACCTCCCGCTGCCCCACCGGTCATAACCATCTCGACGAGGGACAAGCTCGTGTCTACCCAACACAGAGACTTTCCCAGATCCTTCCCGGTAGGCATGAGAGGCATATGAGGGTGATTGCTACCAGAAGTATGTCCATTTCCAACAGCAAAATTTCCATTTTTGCACTCAAAGCATATGATCATATCGTCACAAACACATAACGGATACTCCGTGTCACGGTGGTGTTGCAACTGTATCAAACAACACACGATAATATTATGCCTGAGTTCAGAAATGCTTGCCTTCAAGGTGTGGAGAGGTGAGGTGCCCTCCAAAACTTTTGAAAGTTATATCTCCCTTCCAAATTCCTATTTTCAAAAATATTCAAATAACACATACTTCAAAAACAGCACAAAAAGTTGTCCTAATTATTTTTTAAATAAATCTTAAAATAAACTAGGTGAAATTTGAGAGAGGTAGGAAAAAGAATCAATTCATTTGGAGTTTTATTTTAAAAGATATAGCCAGTCAAAGTTTCAGTGAAACTCTGTTTTAGAAAAAACAGAAAAAGAAAACGTTTCGAATACGCATACGCTTTCGGGCAGAGAAAACGTACTTTAGGTTTAGCGCTTCCACTTAAAACACATGGAGGCGGCGCTGGGTCACCGACAGTGGGTCCCTTGGGCCCACTGGTCAGGTTTGACCAGTCGTCCCCCGCCTTCCCTCTCCTTTCGCCGAACGAAGGCGGAGCTCCGGCGATCTTCGCCGGTGAACGGCGGCCCCTCGAGGGCATCCGAGGGCAGGGATGGATCCGCCACTCCTAGGCGGTCCTACCGGTGGTCGACTGGCTGGCGGGGACGGAGGGAGTCGCCGGCAGCGAGCTCCGCGGCGGAGGAAGCTTCGGGCATGATTGGGGAATTGGGCTACGGTGGGTTTTGATCGCGTTTGAGGGGTCGGGCAGCTTCGCACGGTCTAGGGGAATCGCATGGTGGCACTAGTTGGACGGGAGGGGCTCGGGTTGCTACTGAATGGACCGGAGGGTAGCGGCGGCTGTACTGGCCGAAGATGGGAAAGAAGACCTTCCCTGGTCGATTGACTGCTACCGGGGTGCTAGGTGGGGTGGCTTGAGGTCGCCTGAGGTTTCGGAGAGGCTCGGGGCTCCTTAAATAGGCGGTCGGGGTCGGTTCCGACGATGGCCGTGGATAAGAACGCCGGCGACCGTCATTCTGTTGCAGCAGGGGGACGTGGCGGCGACGAGCGCTTGCGGACAAGCTTGTGGATGAGCTCGGACTGCTCTAGAGGGCAGCTGGCATGCGGGGGTGGCTTGGGCGGCGCCGTCCATGGCAGGGCGCACTGTGGCCGCCCGCTAGCCGCCGTGGCCGACCTGACGGCGGAGCTGTAGGGCGTCAGGGGCAGCTCTGCGACGCGGGAGGGGTCGGGTGCGTCGACTGGGAGAGGGGAAGGGCCAAAATGAGCGTGGGGCGTCGGCAGTGGGACGCGGAAACTCGGTGCGCTCGTGTGCAAAACGTGCGCTCTGGGCGTGCCCAGAGCACGCACGCTGCATGTTCGGCAGAATGCCACGGCATGCCAGAGGGCTCCAAATCACCTAAGGTTTAGCAGGTCTAGGCTAGGGCCATCTAGGAGTTTAGTGGACAAGCTGGTTAGGTCAGGGGATCAAGTTCACAAAGCAAACTAGTAATCATGCCAAATCTGCTTATGCACTCAAGGTGTTCGACAGAATGCTAAGTGCATCTAGGAAACTCCTGGGGTGGCCTAAAAGCTCCAGACCAGTGTCTCTTTAGGTGATAGAGAGGGTGGCAGTGTTTGTTTGTCAAAAGCACAAACTTGTTAGTGCAATTTTGTGAGAAAACTGATTCTGGACAGAAAGAAAAAGGCACTAATGCATGCTCTAAAAACCCTCCAATGAGTCCACTCTCTTGGACTTAAGGGTTTTGCAGGATGGGCTATAAGTAGGAAAAGGAATCATAGCTAAAAGGGCAAGTTAAATGATGGTTGCTGTACAAATCACGATGTTGGACCAGAATGAAAAAGAAGTTGATTCACTCAAATTTTTCAAAGAACATAGAAAGGTTTTTGCATAAAGTTGAATAATACATTCCTATTAATATCCCATAATTTTGGTGGAAGCTTTAGAGAAATATTTAAATGGGTTGTAGTGCAAAATTGCCCACTGGACCAGATTTGAAGAATTGGTGTAGAGCTCAAAATATCCAGTGAATGAAATATATTTTTGCATAAAAGTGATATAAAAATATCACATGACATCTCCAAATTTTGGTTGGAATTTTAGATAAATATATCAAAAGGTTATAGTGCAAAATTGGGTCCTGAAACTTAAGAAAAATCATTTTAAGGAATACGGCTCAGAAAGGAATAATTATGCAAATAAATCCAGTGATAATAGAAATGTTTTCCTCGAGGGGAGAAACAAGTCCGATAATACATTTGGAAAGTTTTTCACTTGAGGTAAAAACCCCATAATAATAAGGTAAAGAAAGGCCGTGAAACCAAAAGAAAATCCAGAAAATAAAAGTTTAAATTTCCTGGAAATTTTTTTAATCAATAAAACAAGGGTAAAATTTTGGGGTGTCACAAAACTACCCCCCTTAAGAAAAATCTCGTCCTCAAGATTTGTTAAAAGTTGTTTTAAGAAAATATATGCAATAGAATGTGGCTACAGTGAGAGGGCAATAAGTGGTGTAAAACCACAGCGTGGAACACTGGCGCTGCATGGAGAAATCTATGGCTAGGGGGAAAACGAGAGATTTCTACACTGGATACAGTAAATTTAGAATAAATTCTAAATTTAAAATACGCTGGTCGAACCCGAGAGCATAGTGCTCTCACTGGCTGACAGGTGGACCCAGGGTCTACTGTCAGTCTCTTCTTCTTCCTCCGGTTCCCTCTTCTTCCTCTCTCCCGCGCGCTTTACCGCGCTTTCTCCACCGGCGACGTTTAGCGCGTAGGTCATCTAGGTCGTACCGCGGTAGTGCGCAGCGTGCTAGCTGCCGGTGCAGCGTGCACTCACCTCGCGGGCCAGCATGCTGTCGGCACTGCTCGCGGATTCGCCTCCGAACACCGGTGATCGGGCGACGAGCGGCGCTGGTGGACTTCGCCCACCGTACACCGAGCTCGAGCTATAAAACGACCGAGGTGCTTCTCTCTTCTTCCTCACACCTGGCCTCACTTCTCCTTCCCCTTCGTCCTCCTCCATTTCCGTTTACAGAAGCTAGAGACGAGGTTTTAATGGCGGAGGCGATGCCGGATTGGTACGTGATCCTGATGTGCCGAGGGCTGGCGGCATTGCTGGGGCTCTCCATGCTCCTGTGTGCGATGATCCTCGATGATCATCGTGATGCTGCCGCTCGAGTGTTGGATTTCCGTGGTGGCGGTGATCACGAGGAGTAGGTGTTGTGTCGGGTGCTAACTGTTGTTGGTATGCTGGGTAACTTGCACCCGGATGATTACCCACTAATCTCTCCTTTAGAGACTGTGGTGTACTAGGGAGATGATTAACCAAATGCAACATGGCTATATGGTGTTGTGAGAAGTGTATGTGTTCGAGTGGTCGTGGTTGTGAGCCTGCTGCCGTGGTGCTGCGTGAATAAAAATCCATGTCGTGAGGAGATATATGCTGCAGCAACTCAGGGGAAAGAAATCTCACTCCAGGATTTCTCGCGAGGAAAAAATAGTTAATCAAAAATTACAGCAGCAAAAATTACTCACTACAATTGAAACCAAATGTTCATCTCATCGCACAAGATTTAGAATAACACGCATGAGTTACAACACTTATCTAAATGCGAGAATAAAAGAACATCGCAGTGACGTCTAGAATGAAAATGGCAACTGGACGGGGTCCCGAGAAAACCTCTCTGGTACCGGGGCGCACTCTTCTTCTATCGGTGGAAGTGGATTGACCAGTCGATGAATGCGTCTCTCCTGGTCGGGTCTCAGCGGTCTGTCGATGGCGATCTGAGGATTTAAATCAGTGAGGCTCTGGAGATAACCCATCACTTGCTGGGTCAAACACTCTTGAGCGATGACATACTGGACAAGGTTGGCCAGTACTGGGTCTCTCTCAATTCATCCACCGGGAAAAGATGTCACTTCCCCAGGTGCTGCACGGCTCGGAAATTAATAATACCCTCGTTCGCTGGCATAGGGTACCGCAAACCGAAGGCGAACAATCGCTTCGTGTGCAGCCGCTTCTATGGCCATCTGCGGAGTTGGCATAGATTTCCCTAGGAAGGAGACTTCCGTTGGGTCCTGATTTGAGTTTACGGGAGGGGTGTGCACTACTGCCCAATATTTCGAGGTGGAAGAGGTGATCCTCGATTTGAGCAGCTCGTACTGGGGTGGCTGGGTAGAACCCATGGTACTGCAGGTAAAGTCCCACAATATTTTAACAAAACTACTCGGGGTTGCATCCGGGGTTCTTAGATAAATGCTAGGGCTCGGCATGGCAAGAAATGGTTGTGAGGGTGGTGCACAAGATGAGGGGTACTTGGCACGGTCACGAGGTGGCCTTTTATATAGCAACTGGGCTGGGTTATTTACCGCGGTGAGGGGCACTTGTTTGCTGGTTCTGCTCTCATGTGGGTCGGGGTCAAAGCCACAGATACACACATCTCACAAAAGTGATGTGTTACTATGGGTGCCGTCGGGGTTGGTTTTGGTAGCCACGCCCGGGATTAAAATGTAGCCGTACACCAACGCACTCATGCATGGCCACTATTCGAAATAGGGATGCACAAGCAGGTAACATTCCAATATGGCGATACATGATCACACAATTACAGGGCGTGGGGCATACTATGTCTCGACACCACTCGAGTGACTTAGTCTACCTCGTTTATATCTAAGCGGGCGTGCCTTGTGGATGTCGAGGCTTCTCCATTGGCTTCACTGTCGGGGTTAGCTGGAGGGGGTTGAGGAACTGCAGGGTCGGGGTAGCGATGATGATCATCACGGGGATTGCTGGCCATGATCCCGTTGGAGTGCGTTCCCAAAAGGTGACGAAGCACTTCCGGGGTCATCAAAGGACCTTGGTTGATGGCTGGTGCTGACCTCAAGGTCTCGATCGGCTGTCTGAATAGCACGACTGGGTTGTCGGCATCGGGCTCATCTTCTCTTCTAGCCAGGGCTCGGCAAACCAGCTCTCCACGAGCTGCGATCAGATCAAGGGTGATTTGATCGAACAGTCCCTCTAGTGCACTTACATAGCGCACCAGATGCAATAATGCAGGATCTGTCTCGTGATCTCCGTTGGCAACTTGTGGTGGTCTACTATACCCGTCACGGCTGGGGTAGTAGTAAAATGTGCGATAGTTAACCCTGGGCGACAAGTGCCGGAGTTGAACTATAGCTTCTCGGGCAGCTAGTTGGATGGCTTGTGGCTCAAAGGAAGTTGTCCTTCCAGTGAACCTGTAGGGGCGTTCTGGCGATAGACCCCTACCATAGACGTGCACAGTCCCAAAATTGATGGCTCTCATCGCTCATGGACCCTTGGTACACAACATATTCTGGGGGCTCTTCTAATGCAAAGGCACGGCGGGTAAGGTTTGCTAGCACGGTCACAAAACCTCCAATGTTGGTTGCTGTGGTCTCATTGTGAATAATGGGTCCTAGCATTTTAGCTTGGTTTGGGGTTAGAGGCTGTGCTGTGCTAGGTCGAGGCTAGCGTGCCCTTTTTATAGAAAAAGGGGGCGGAGTCTTCCTTCGCACGCTTGCGAAAAAGACTATTCAGGGGCCGGTCACTGGCGCATGATCGATAGGCTAGGTTGATAGGTTGGGCACCGACTGCCAAAAGGTGTCGGGTCACTGTGTGGCTATCTTACACAAGAAGCTTGGCCGGGGTTTTGGTTAAGGTCTGGTGGGTTGGTTTACCTAGGTTTTTCGACCTGGCTAAGATAGGATTAGCCAATGGTCAGCCTGGCTCTGGTACCAAGTTTGTCAGGACCGGTTTTTCGGGATATTAATTTCCCAAAAGCGGCCCTTCTGCTCACCAGCCCCAGGATTACCGTTAGCTGATGAGACACCAACTTGTTACAGAAACTCCAAGCAAACTACAAAATATGTAGTACAAGACCATTCTGGCCTATGGGTACAACAATTGGTTTCTAGTGGTTGATGGCGGAAGCGGTTTGCAAATCATCAGCGTCTATGGGACTCCGTTTCCCACAGGAACAACTGACCAGGATAACTCCTATCTTCGTGAGGCTGCTATCTCCATTGCGTAGGTTCCGGGGCTGTCATTGCAACGTTCCTTTCCACGCAAGAAATCTGGCCAACACAACAGCAAGGGACAAGCCAGTGAGTACTTTGAATGTACTCGCAAACATTAAGAACACAGGTATAATATAGCCATTGATAATCCTGCTTTGAAATATTCTATGATTACTTCGTCAGTCATAAATGAAGCTCATGATGCATGCAAGCAGGTTAATCATGTCATATATGACTATGCAATCAGCGAGTAGAAACAGAATGCACCGATCGGGTGTCTGAAGTGACGCCTCGAAAGGATAACAATATAAAGTATGCCTCAGTCGGGCGTCTAAGCGACACCACATAAAGGGCTTATAAGTAAATGAAATGACAAACATGCCATAGTCGGGCGTCTGAGCGACACCGCATAAAGGGCTTATAAGTAAATGAAATGACAAACATGCCATAGTCGGGCGTCTGAGCGACACCGCATAAAGGGCTTATAAGTAAATTTAATGACACATGCCACAGTCGGGCGTCTGAGCGACACCACATAAAGGGCTTATAAACAAATGAAATCACAAGCATGCCACAGTCGGGCGTCTGAGCGACACCACATAAAGGGCTTATATAAGAATAATCACAATGAATATCCAGGAGGTAGAACCGTCTTAGGGATACTCATAAAATTCAAATAATAAAAATGATCAGTCCACAATAATAATAATCATAATCATCATATGTCACAGATCATAACTAATGTTCTGGTTCAGTAGTTTTTGCTCCGAAGACCGACACTAAGACCGACACTTGACCCATCCCAGACTGTAGTCCTTAACCATGGACACAGCTATTCGAATAGGTATAATATCTCTGCAGAGGGTGTACTCTTTACCCACGAGTAACGGATTTCCTTAGCCCATCGGAACTAATTCTGTCTACGGTCTTTTAATTGAAAACCCACCTAACTGCACACACTAGCTAAACTCACCGGTGTTTGGAATCACCCTTGACACCCGTTAAGCAAAACTCTAAGTGGGGAGGCTACAACCTTGACTTAGCATGGGATCACAAAACTTATACCGCGCGCAAACTGGGGGAGCTACCCCCTTTGGCTACAACCAAAAACACTCATGCCCCCGGACCAGGTGGCATGCCTACCGGATGTAGCCGGTATCTTCCACCATGGCCTCTCTGTATGGTGTGTGCTAGACAGGGGTTGACAACTTACTGAACCGTACCCTACCTACAACAGGGACAAGTGGTAGCACGAAACAAGTATGGGGGTTACTGGAACAAGACTCGATCTACGGCCGACTCAGGAGGCTGAAGTATTTCCTACATGATTAGCTCAAGGAAAATATTTCACATCCATCAGACACAACCACCACTCATCATACCTCCCCCTGCCCCACCGGTCATAACCGTCTCGACGAGGGACAAGCTCGTGTCTACCCAAGACAGAGACTTTCCCAGATCCTTCCCGGTAGGCATGAGAGGCATATGAGGGTGATTGCTAACACAAGTATGTCCATTTCCAACAGCAAAAATTTCCATTTTTGCACTCAAAGCGTATGATCATATCGTCACAAACACATAACGGATACTCCGTGTCACGGTGGTGTTGCAACTGTATCAAACAACACACGATAATATTATGCCTGAGTTCAGAAATGCTTGCCTTCAAGGTGTGGAGAGGTGAGGTGCCCTCCAAAACTTTTGAAAGTTATATCTCCCTTCCAAATTCCTATTTTCAAAAATATTCAAATAACACATACTTCAAAAACAGTACAACAAGTTGTCCTAATTATTTTTTAAATAAATCTTAAAATAAACTAGGTGAAATTTGATAGAGGTAGGAAAAAGAATCAATTCATTTAGAGTTTTATTTAAAAAGATATAGCCAGTCAAAGTTTCAGTCAAACTCTGTTTTTAAAAAAATAGAAAAAGAAAACGTTTCGAATACGCATACACTTTTGGGCAGAGAAAACGTACTTTAGGTTTTGCGCTTCCACTTAAAACACGCGGAGGCGGGGCTGGGTCACCGACAGTGGGTCCCTTGGGCCCACTGGTCAGGTTTGACCAGTCATCCCACGCCTTCCCTCTCCTTTCGCCGAACGAAGGCAGAGCTCTAGCGATCTTCGCCGGCGAACGGCGGCCCCTCGAGGGCATCCGAGGACAGGGATGGATCCGCCACTCCTAGGTGGTCCTACCGGTGGTCGACTGACCGGCGGGGACGGAGGGAGTCGCCGGAAGCGAGCTCCGCGGCGGAGGAAGCTTCGGGCATGATTGGGGAATTGGGCTACGGTGGGTTTTGATCACGTTTGAGGGGTCGGCCAGCTCCGCACGGTCGAGGGGAATCGCATGGTGGCACTGGTTGGACGGGAGGGGCTCGGGTTGCTACTGAATGGACCGGAGGGCGGCGGCGGCTGTACTGGCTGGAGATGGGGAAGAAGACCTTCCCTAGTCGATTGACTACTACGGGGGTGCTAGGTGGGGTGGCTTGAGGTCACCTTAGGTTTCGGAGAGGCTCGAGGCTCCTTAAATAGGCGGTCGGGGTCGGTTCCGCCGATGGCCGTGGATAAGAACGCCGGCGACTGTCATTCTGTTGCAGCAGGGGGACGTGGCGGTGACGAGCGCTTGCCGACAAGCTTGTGGATGAGCTCGGACTGCTCTAGAGGGCAGCTAGCTTGCGGGGGTGGCTTGGGCGGCGCTGTCCATGGCAGGGCGCACTGTGGCCGCCCGCTAGCCGCCGTGGCCGACCTGACGGCGGAGCTGTAAGGCGCCAGGGGCAGCTCTAGGACACGGAAGGGGTCGGGTGCGTCGACTGGGAGAAGGGAAGGGCCAGAATGAGCGCGGGGTGTCGGCAGTGGGACGCGGCGACTCAGTGCGCGCACGTGCAAAACATGCGCTCTGGGCGCGCCTAGACACGCACGCTGCGTGTTCGGTAGAATGCCACGGCATGCCAAAGGGATCCAAATCACCTAAGGTTTAGCAGGTCTAGGTTAGGGCCATCTAGGAGTTTAGTGGACAAGCTGGTTAGGTCAAGGGATCAAGTTCACAAAGCAAACTAATAATCATGCCAAATCTGCTTATGCACTCAAGGTGTTCGACAGAATTCTAAGTGCATCTAGGCAACTCCTGGGGTGTCCTAAAAGCTCCAGACCAGTGTCACTTTAGGTGATAGAGAGGGTGGCAGTGTTAGTTTGTCAAAAGCACAAACTTGTTAGTGCAATTTTGTGAGAAAACTGATTCTGGACAGAAAGAAAAAGGCACTAATGCATGCTCTAAAAATCCTCCAATGAGTCCACTCTCTTGGACTTAGGGGTTTTGCAGGATGGGCTATAAGTAGGAAAAGGAATCATAGCTAAAAGGGAAAGTTAAATGATGGTTGCTGTACAAATCACCATGCTGGACCAGAATGAAAAAGAAGTTGATTCACTCAAATTTTTCAAAGAACATAGAAAGGTTTTTGCATAAAGTTGAATAATACATTCCTATTAATATCCCATAATTTTGGTGGAAGCTTTAGAGAAATATTTAAATGGGTTGTAGTGCAAAATTTCCCATTGGACCAGATTTGAAGAATTGGTGTACAGCTCAAAATATCCAGTGAATGAAATATATTTTTCCATAAAAGTGATTTAAAAACATCACATGACATCTCCAAATTGTGGTTGGAATTTTAGATAAATATATCAAAAGTTTGCAGTGCAAAATTGGGTCCTGAAACTTAAGAAAAATCATTTTAAGGAATAAGGCTCAGAAAGGAATAATTATGCAAATAAATCCACTGATAATAGAAATGTTTTCCTTTAGGGGACAAACAAGTCCAATAATACATTTGGAAAGTTTTTCACTTGAGGTAAAAACCCCATAATAATAAGGTAAAGAATGGCCCTGAAACCAAAAGAAAATCCAGAAAATAAAAGTTTAAATTTCCTGGCAAAATTTTTAATCAATAAAACAAGGGTAAAATTTTGGGGTGTCACACAGTGTTTAAGAAGGGTCTACCAAATATAGTGGGACAAAAGCTATCTTGTGGGGAACCAAGAACAAGAAAATCAACAGGATATTTAGTTTTCCCACACAAGACTTCAACATCTCTAACAATTCCCATTGGTGAAATAGTATCTCTATTGGCAAGTTTAATTGTGACATCAATATCTTCTATCTCAGCAGGTGCAATATCATGCATAATTTCTTTGTATAAGTCATAAGGTATTGCACTAGAACTAGCACCCACATCACATAAGCCATGATAACAATGATCTCCTATTTTAACAGAAATAACAGGCATGCCTACCACATGTCTGTTTTTTATCTTTAGCACTAGGTTTAGCAATTCTAGCAATCTCATCAAGGAAATGAATAACATGCCCATCAATATTATCAGCCAAGAGATCTTTAGCACTAGGTTTAACTTTAAATTGCTCAGGAGGTGTATAAGTTTTAATATTGCTTTTACAAACCACAGTTGAAGCTTTAGGATGAGCCTTTGTCGTAACAGGGAAAGGTGGTTTCTCAACATAAGAAGTAGGAACAATAGGATCATTATAAGTGATAGTCTTTTCTTCAACTTTAATAGGTGCAACTACTTTTACTTCTTGGGAGGATGATATTTAAACCACTTCTCCTTGGGGAGATCAACATAAGTAGCAAAAGATTCACAGAAAGAAGCTACTATCTCATAGTCAAGTCCATATTTAGTGCTAAATTTACGGAAAACATCGGTATCCATAAAAGATTTGACACAATCAAACTTAGGTGTCATAACTGACTTCTTACCTTCGCCGAGATCCCAATCTTTAGAGTTGCATTTAATTCTTTCCAATAAATCCCATTTGAATTCAATAGTCTTCGTCATAAAAGAGCCAACATAAGAAGTATCGAGCATGGTGCGATTGTTATCATAAAGCCGAGCATATAAATTTTGAATAATCATCTCTCTTGAGAGATCATGATTGGGGCATGAATATAACATTGATTTAAGCCTCCCCCAAGCTTGAGCGATTGTAAGTGCATCTAGTGCCACCCCTAGTTGGTTTGGGAGTATTGACGACAAACCTGGTTGAGGGACTAATGTGTTTGTGAGAATTGCAGGATAACACAGGTAGTAGTCCCTCACTGATTCGGTTTACCTACCGGAGATGACCCCTAAGAATGTATGAAGACATTGAAGACAAAGGTGGTATGTGAAGGTATTCACATTGAAGTCTATGACAAGAGAAGACATTGTGTGAAGACTATGGAGCACGAAGACTTAGTTGTTTCGTTGTTTCGTTTTCTTCTTTGTTGAGTCATAGGAACCACCGTACTGTTAAGTGGGGTCCAAGTGAACCAGTCAGAATGACTGAAGTGATGCTTAACCAAAATCCTATGTCTTCGAGCGAAGACAATGAGAGCAAATCTTATCCAGAGCTGGATAAGTCAGCTTTGCTTGTAGCTCAAGTAAAGTTGTCGTGTGTGTTTGAAATCTAACCGTTGGAACACGTGTCAGTCCCTTAGTGACCCAAGGTCATTTTGGACAAATCAGGTCGGGTTGCCTAGTGGCTATAAATAGCCCACCCCCTACACCATAAATTGGTTGGCTGCTCAGAGTTAGTGCACGACTTTTGTCGTTTGAGAGCAACCCACCTCGAAGCCTTTGAGAGAGAAATCCTTGCGAGGACAAAGCCCTAAACACCCAGAGCCAAAGAGTGTTAGGCATCACTAAAGTCTTCCTGTCTGTGTGATCTGAAAACTTATTACACTTGAGGACCGTGAATCCTCCTGCCAGTTAGGCGTCACGTTCTGAGCATCCAAGAGTCATTGTGGATCGCCGGTGAACGAAGTCTGTGAAGGTTTGGAAGTCTACCTTGAAGACTTATCAGAGTAATTGGGCGGGGACTGGGTGTCCTTAGCTCAAGGGGAATAAGGTGAAGACACAGTCTTCTGAGTTAAATCTCAGCCTCCCTAACCAGACGTAAAGTTGTCATAGCAACTGGAACTGGTCCAACAAATCATTGTCTTCAACGAGCAACTGGTTCTATCCTTTCCATCTCTTTATTTACAATTGGTCCTTGTGAAGTCATTGCCTGTTTGCATTATCTTTTGTCTTCACTAAGTGACTGCTTGTTCTGATTAGCTTCATACTATCTTCCATCCTGATCTATACTGCCTAGCTGCTATTAGTCTTTGTGATTTCATTTCATTGAATACTTGGCTATGGCTTGCTTAGTGTAGTCTACCTTCCCCTGCATGGTAATAGGTTTATTTCTATCGTTTGTCTTTGAAACTTCCATGTTTTGAAGACTTT
Organism: Triticum dicoccoides; assembly: GCF_002162155.2. NCBI lineage: Eukaryota > Viridiplantae > Streptophyta > Magnoliopsida > Poales > Poaceae > Triticum > Triticum dicoccoides. The sequence goes on from NC_041392.1 coordinate 712,515,052, forward strand.
CACAAAAATCGCCTATTCACCCCCCTCTAGTCGATCACTAGCACTTTCAATTGGTATCAGAGCAAGGTACTCCCTTGTTTTGTGTGATTTGGTTTAACCACCTGGAGTTTTAGCTTTGTCGACTGCAGGGATAATCAAAGTCTCCGATGCGTGCCCCGTCTTCGATGGAACTAAATATCCCTACTGGAAGAATAAGATGCGCATGCATTTTGAAGCCATTGATGTCGACCTCTGGTATGTCTTCAAGAATGACGTCCCCAAGGCTGGTGAAGGTGTCACCGCTGCTGATGTCAAGAAGTTCGTTCAACTGGACTCCACTGCCAAGAACATCATCTGTGGTCATTTGACCAAATGGCAGTATGGCCGTGTGAGTGCTCTGGAAACATCTAAGCTAGTCTGGGACTGGCTCTCCAAGGTCAACGAAGGCGTCTCAACCCAGAGAGATCAAAGAATCAGTTTCCTTCACAACCTCTTCAACCGCTTCAAGAGAAACGACAATGAGAATGTTCAAGTCACGTTTGATCGACTCACTGACATCACAAATGAGCTTCAAGCTCTCGGCACTACTGAGATCACCAAGCATGAAATCGTCAAGACACTCCTGAGATCACTTGACAGCTCGTTTGACACCCTAGCCCTGATGATTCAAGAACACCTTGACTTCAAGACACTCGATCCGTCTGACATACTTGAAAGGCTCAACACACATGAGTTCTAGCTTTCTGAGAAAAGAGACATCTATGGTCCTAACTATGGGCGAACTCGTGCTTTGAAGGAAAAAGTTGTTTCCTCATCTGAAGAAGAATCTGACTGTAGTTCTGATGATCCTGAAGACATTGGAAAGGAGCTTGCTATGCTTGTGAAGAAGTTCCAAAAATTCACCAAGAAGAAAAGCTTTAGAAAGTCCTCACGATCCAGCTCAAGGAATGATGAAGCTTCTGCTCATGACTACAAGAAGAGAACTTGCCACAAGTGCAAGAAACCTGGTCACTACATCTCTGAGTGTCCTTAGTGGGACAATGAGAACAACAAGAAGAAGAAGAGCAAGGAATATGATTTTGACGACAAGAAGAAGAAGAAATGCTCAAATTCTTCTTCCAAGTCTTCCTCAAAGTCTTCATCACACAAGAAGAGCTCATCTGGCAAGGCTCGTGCGTTTCTTGGCAAGGAAATGGATTCAGAGGAGGAGTATGCTTTTGAGGAGGCGGAGGTGGAGTCTGAGGAGGAGTTCGATTTCGGCGTTGCAAGTCTGGCTACAGCCTACGTTGCCAAGTCCATCTTCAACACTAAAGACAATGACTTCATCACCGACGCCGATGCTAATGACAAGGACAACTCCGCTCCCACCTACTACTTCATGGCACGCGGTGCCAAGGTAAACTCACGCACCACTCACTATCAAACATCCAGTGAAGATGACTCTGATTGTGGTTCCAAACCCAGCTACAAAACACTTGCTAAAATTGCAACTGAACAACAGAAAGCTATGGAACATATTAAAAACTGTTAGACGAAAGCGATGACCTGTTAGACGCTGAAATGACTTGATCTCAGTCCTTAATTGAAGACATAAAAAATCTTCATGTTAAGTATGAGGAACTTGAAAGTCGTCATGAAACGCTCTCAACAACTCATGATAAGCTTTCCTATGATTATCTTCAAAGGAAGCAAGATCTTGAAAAATTGAGAGCGGCTCATGAAGATCTTCAAAAGGAAAACGAGTCACTTCGCGCCAAACAGATCAGTTCCGCTTAGGAAGGATTTGAACCACCATGTCTTAAATGCATTGAGCGTGACAATGCTACTTCTGTTGCTAGATGTTCTACTGCTTCTACTGTTGCAATATCTTCAACTGTTGATGTGGTAACTAACCCCTCTGCTGAGGATGCCACTGCTATTGCTGGTGAAAATGCTAGGTTGAATACATTGCTTGAAACAGGGATGTACAAAAGTATCAAAGGGCATCAGACACTATGTGATGTCCTCAAAAGGCAGATCCTGAACCGAAACCCTAGGAAAGAGGGTGTTGGGTTCGAAAGGAAAATGAATGTTGATGTCTCTTACTAGAAACCTGAGCAGTACCCCAAAACCACATGGGTTGCTGCAAAGGAACCTTCTGTGGAACCATCCACCCTATCTGGCTTCACTTGTGCTAATCCCATTGTTATTGATGTATCCTTTGATGCAAACTATAAACTGTTTAAGAATCAGAATGGTGAAGTTTTGCCAGGTATATTGGTACTAACTGCAGGAATGGGCCACCTATGAAGAAAGTCTACGTGCCGAAAAAGTGTCTGGAGAATCTTCCTATGAATGTCGTCATGACACCACAAGTGAAGAAGACAAACCCCAGACCACATGCTTCATATGGTCCAAAGGCTTCATACAGACAGAGGACTCACCTGAGCCGCACTAACACAAATGTTTTGCAGGGAAACCATACTCAGGCCTATGAATATGAGCGAGTTTCATCAAACCGCCATGTTCATAAGACCAAGAATTACTCTGCTTATTCTTATGAGTACTATTGTCCAAGACTATTTGCTAGGGCTCCAAAGCCAAAGTTCTCAGATGCTGCACTTAGACTCATTGCTTCGAAGCCACCCTTGAAGATGTGGGTGGCTAAGAAAGCTTAACTCTCTTTTGCAGGGAAGGGTCTCCAGCCGAAAGTCAAATGCGTCTGAAGCTATTGCTGGGGACCTTAAACATCTTGTAGGGCGCAAGATCAATTTCCCAAATGGTCTTATTATGTATTTTGTTCGTGAGTCTCTTGCTACTCGCCCTATCAGTCCTAACCTTGATCTAAACTTTAATAATCCTCTTGCTCGTCAAATGTTTATGCTTCACAATGCTCTTCGTGAAGCCTATCCCCCTAACTGCACTGTAGGGTATGACACCAGCTGCTTCAGAATGGATTATTGATAGTGGATGTACTAATCACATGACTGGCAAGCGAAGTCTTCTCATGGACTCAACTCTATGACCATCTGACAAAAGTCACATCACATTTGCTGATACTGGTAAAAGCAAGGTATTGGGTCTCGGTAGAGTTGCAATCTCAAGGGATCAGCACATGGATAAAGTGATGCTTGTTGAATCCCTTGGTTTCAACTTAATGTTCGTCTCAATGCTTTGCGATTTGAACATGATTGTGATATTTGGAAAATATTGTTGCCTAGTTCTAATGGAATCTGACAAGTCTCTAGTCTTTGAAGGGTATCGGAAAGATGATTTGTACATGGTAGATTTCTTAGCAGGACCACACCTCGCCATATGTCTTCTTGCAAAAGCTTCAGAATGCTGGCTCTGGCATCGGAGGCTAGGGCATGCTGGCATGAAGAATTTGCACACTCTTGCAAATAAGAAGCATATCATAGGCATCGAGGGCGTCAAGTTCAAGAAGGATCACTTATGCGGTGCCTACGAAGCTGGAAAGATGAGGAGGGCCAAGCATCCCTCGAAGACAATCATGGCAACGATTCAACCCTTCGAACTACTACACATGGACCTCTTCGGTCCCACTCACTACTCAACTCTTACTACTACTGCTTGTCTCTATGGCTTCGTCATTGTTGATGATTATTCAAGATATACATGGGTGCATATAATCCTCTACAAGACTGAAGTGCAGGATGTCTTCAGACACTTCGCCAATCGAGGCATGAACAACTATGGAGTCAAGATCAAGCACATCAGAAGTGACAATGGCACTGAATTCAAGAACACCGGCCTCGACACTTATCTTGATACTTTGGGCATCACTCATGAGTTCTCAGCTCCGTACACGCCGCAGCAGAATGGCATCGTGGAACGCAAGAACAGAACACTCATTGAGATGGCTCGGACGATGCTCGATGAATACAAGACTCCAAGGAAGTTCTGGCCCGAAGCCATTGATACTACATGCATGTCATCAACCGTGTTTATCTTCACAAGCTTCTAAACAAAACATCCTATGAACTCCTCACTGGTAAGAAGCCAAACGTCAGTTACTTCAGAGTATTTGGTGCCAGGTGCTGGATCAAGGATCCTCATCACACTTCAAAATTTGCACCGAAAGCACATGAAGGTTTTATGCTTGGTTACGGAAAGGATTCGCACTCCTACAGAGTCTTCAACCTCTTTCACTATAAAGTGGTTGAAACTGTGGATGTGCGGTTCGATGAGACTAACAGCTCGCAAAGAGAGCACCTGCCAAATGTGCTAGATGAAGTTCCATCCAGTGAATCCATCAAGCTTATGGGAACTGGAGAAATCATACAATCTGAAGCACAGCCTGAAGAGGAACTCATCATCTCTGCACCTGATCAACCTGAAGACAATACTCAGCCTGAAGACAATCCTTCTAACAATGACAATGATCAGCAAGAGCAAAATCTTCATCCTGTTCATCCTCTTGTTGCAAATTAAGTACAAATTGAGAAGATAATCGATAGCATAAATGCACCTAGTCCACTCACTCGATCAAGGGCAACACAACTAGCAAATTTTTGTAGACACTTTGCATTCGTATCAATATGAGAACCCAAGAAAGTTGACGAAGCCTTCATGGAACCTGAATGGATTCAAGCTATTCAAGAAGAGCTTCAACAGTTTGAGCTGAATAATGTATGGGAACTGGTCAAGCGTCCCGATCCTCGTAAGCACAATATCATAGGCACTAAATGGATATATTGCAACAAGCAAGATGAGCATGGTCAAGTTGTCAGAAACAATGCTCGTCTCGTTGCTTAAGGATACACTCAAGTTGAAAGAATTGACTTCGATGAAACATTTGCTCTTGTGGCTAGGCTTGAAGCTATACGCATACCGTTGGCCTATGCAAATCAACATAACATTCTTCTGTATCAAATGGATGTGAAGAGTGCCTTTCTCAATGGCATGATTGAAGAAGAAGTGTATGTTGCACAACTGCCTGGCTTTGAAGATCCAAAACATCCTGACATGGTTTACAAGCTCAACAAGGCACTGTATGGCCTCAAACAAGCCCCTCGTGCTTGGTATTACACACTCAAGATTGAAGAAGAAGTGTATGTTGCACAACCGCCTGGCTTCGAAGATCCAAAACATCCTGACATGGTTTACAAGATGAACAAGGCACTGTATGGCCTCAAACAAGCCCCTCATGCTTGGTATGACACACTCAAGGACTTCTTGAAGAGCAAAGGCTTCAAACCTGGTTCCCTGGATCCCACGCTCTTCACGAAGACATATGATGATGAACTGTTTGTGTGCCAAATATATGCGGATGACATTATCTTCGGCTGCACTAATCAGAAATACAGTGATGAGTTTGGATACATGATGCCAGAGCAATATCAGATGTCCATGATGGGTGAGCTGAAGTTCTTCCTTGGTCTTCAAATACGGCAGCAACGCAACGGAATCTTCATACCTCAAGAGAAATACCTCAAGGATTGCCTAAAGAAGTTTGGAATGCAAGACTGCAAAGGTTATACGACGCCAATGCCTACCAAGAGTCATCTAGATTCTGACACTAATGGTAAAGAGTTCGATCAAAAGGTATACCGCTCCATGATTGGTTCTTTGCTTTATTTATGTGCATCTAGGCCAGATATCATGATTAGTGTTTGCATGTGTGCCCGATTCCAAGAGGCACCAAAGGAATCACATCACTTAGCTGTCAAGCGAATTCTTCGATATGTAATTTGGCTTACACCCCAACACTAGGATTATGGTATCCAAAGGGCTCAGAGTTTGATCTAGTTGGATTCTCGGATGCTGATTATGCTGGTGACAAGGTGGATCGCAAGTCTACATCAGGCACATGTCACTTTCTAGGATGATCCCTTGTGTGTTTGTCTTCAAAGAAGCATAACTGTGTATCTCTCTCCACTGCTGAATCTGAATACATTGCTGCTGGATCTTGCTGCGCTCAGCTTCTATGGATGAAGCAAACACTCAAAGACTATGGCATTCATCTGAAGCAAGTGCCACTCTACTGCGACAATGAAAGCGCCATCAAGATCGCCAACAACCCACTTCAGACAAAGCACATTCAGATCCGTCATCACTTTCTCAGAGATCATGTCATGAAGGAAGATATTGATATCATTCACGTCAGCACTGAAGAGCAACTGGTAGATATCTTCACAAAGCCCTTGGATGAGAAAAGGTTTTGCAAGTTGCAGTGTGAGCTAAATATCTTGGAATCCTGAAATGTCCTGTGATCATGCACACATCCTAACACTTATGCATGTTGATGACTTAGATGTGCAAACACATGAAGTAACGTATATCTTCAACAAATGAAGACTTACACTCTAAGTGTGAATACATTAATGCAGAATTTGACTTTGGAGCGCCACGATAATTGTGCGCCGTGTCTGGGTCTAATATTACCTATACGGTGGGTAACGCCACCACCAAACTTTTGTTTGGAATACTTTCTGTTGGCATTACATTTGCAAAGTCTTCGCATTTTTTTTGTCTTCATTATTAACATGGCTTCATGTTTATCTTCAATGTACTTATTTGGTTTCTGTCCTCTACAACATTCACTTATAGCTATGTCTTCTAGTTGAATCTTTTGAACTAAGTGAATGTGATCGGACCCTGACCTTTCTATGCTCCCGTCTTAAGTCTATCTATCCAAATCATATGCATTCTATTGAAACTGTCAAAATGTCTTCTCTGCGTCCTTGTTAGCAGAAGACATAGAGACAAACATTAATCTGTTTTCAATGCTCAATCCTTTTTACCTGAAACCCGGAGAAGTGGGAACGACCACCCGACAATCCAGGCGTGTGTGGGAACATGGAACAACCTCCAATGTGTTGCATGATCGCCACGTGTCCTTCAGATGTGAACCGCCAGGGGCACCTGTGTAATAACGCTGTGCCACCCCTCTCCCTATAAATACACGCCTCACCCCAGTCATTATCTCTTCTTCCACTCTCGCACAAACCCTTGCGCCACCACTAGCCCTCGACGATGCCGGTGACAAAGCGCTTAGCTGCCGCTACCTCACCAACACCGTCATCACGCCGACCGCGGACATCGTCTTCTCCGCCGTCGCCGTAGGTGTCCTCCGTCGCCAAGTTAGGGCACGGAAGATCGAACTGCTCGGCCTCCTCTCCCACTCCGTCTAGCAGTTCCTCGTGTGGTGAATAAAACCTCTTTTTACAGTCTTTTTGATCCAATAGATTCATCGTTTCCAACCACAAGTGGTTTTTGTTGCTACAAAGTTGGATCTATCCTGTTCTGCATCTTGTAGCATGCCTAGTATGTTCACTTATGCTTCACAAAGTAGTTAGATTCCTCACTTGTACTTATTTGTGTATTCGTACAAATCTGGAATCAACTCACTACATATGAGTGATTATCTTCGCACTATGAGGTCAATGTCTTCTAAACTGATTTATCTTCAAAATCTTCCGAGAATGCATATGACCTCTTCCCCTTCCCTCGCATCTCTAATGCTGTCACAAGTACATGTCCGTGGGAGAATCCCTTGGTTCTCATAGTCTGCATTCATTTGCAGAGTTCTTACAGCGTCACATAAATTCTCCTGAAGCCAGTTCCTGTCTGACCAGTAGACAGAAGACTTCGACAGTGTTGAAGCCTTTCAGTCTAAACTTCATGACAACTCAAAAATCAGTCAAGAAGGGCGGCAGACAACGCTGTGGAAACACTGCTAAGGACCTATCACTAGATCTCTATGAGTTATACAAGTCAGATCCAGAAGAAACCTATGGAGAACGCAAGAACCGAATCCAATGGATTTGAAGACATTGGGAAGAGGAATGGTTCAAGTACAGATTCATCACCAAGGAGTATGCTGAGAAGAATGCCTTAAAGGGCCCCTGGGAGATATAATATACAAAGGTCTTCATCCCAAGTCGAAGTCCAAAGCTATTGCTCAAGGCTTCTACCCCTGCATGATTCGTGGACCTCAGCCTGCCAATGCCGACCCATCCTCTCTATTATGGTGTCGTGAAGATAATCTGTTCAAGAGCAGCTATCAGGCTGCAAAGAACTCGGCCAAGGAAAACAAGAAGTCTTTGGGATTAGACTTCAACCCAGGCCCCACTTCACCACGAGCTGACGGCACACGCGAAGCTGAACCCAATCTTATTGGGCCCTTCTACAACTTAGAAGGTCTCATCACTCACATTCAGGTTCAAGGGGAAGCCGTGGACCACTCTGCAGATGACACTGATTCTGACGAAGCACCTGCACCACCGAAGCCTGTGAAGCAAAAGAAACCAAAGGCTTCAAAGCCCTCTTCTGCACCAAAGGTCTCACAGGCGAAGCCTCTGGCCACTGCACCTCCTGAAGCCAGTGTGCAGTCTGAAGATCTCTCACGCATCTCCAAGTCTGACAAGTTGAAAAAGCCCATGCAACCCACTGGTCAAGCACTGACTCCTGCTACTGTTTTGAGAAACGAGAATGATGCCATTGATCTGTCCAGCGACGACGATCTTGGCGATGACGCTCTAGAGGAATTGATAAAGAGGAAGCAAGAGGTGGAAATCTTCAATGATCTTCCTCTCTTTGATGTGGAGATCCTGTACAAGTTTATTGATGAGTGGTTTGACAGCCCAGATGTCAGTTTTGATGATCTTCAGCTTCCAATTGGCCTCAGCATCTCCTTCCACGAAGCCATTGCTCCTGAGCTGGCTCTTGCTCAGAAAATTGTTGAGCTGAAGCATAAGATTGATTATGAAAAGGCTCAGTTCAAGAAGCACATGGCCAAGCTCAATGTTGAAGACATTCAAAACTTCAAGGTCATGATGCATGAGCTCAAGGAGGCATTCCACACGAAACTAGAAGAAGCAAAATGTTCTCGTGACCGCATGAAGAATCTTGCTGCCAAATGTGTTCAAGGCTACAATGAAGCAGAAAAGAGCAAGGCCAAAGCCACCACTGATGATGCTCCCCCAACCAAGAAAAGAAAAACAAAGAAGAGTGACCGAGCTGCTTCCACAGAGCCCCTTGTTGTCGAGCCAATTTCTGTTGCTCGTCCTTCCTCTGCACATCGAGAACGTCGTTTCATAGTGAGGTAGTCCTAGATTAGGGGGTGTCCGGATGGCCGGACTATACCTTCAGCCGGACTCCTGGACTATGAAGATACAAGATTGAAGACTCCGTCCCGTGTCCGGAAGGGACTTTCCTTGGCGTGGAAGGCAAGCTTGGCAATACGGATATGTAGATCTCCTACCATTGTAACCTTTTCACAATTTTAGTTCTTGGCAGATTTCAGCTATTGTAGGACAAGTCAAGCAATCATCACACAATTCAAGCAAGCATGCAAAGAGTATATTGGCAGCGGAATGTAAAGCATGCAACTTGCAAGAATGTAAAGGGAAGGGTTTGGAGAATTCAAACGCAATTGGAGACACGGATGTTTTTCCCGTGGTTCGGATAGGTGGTGCTATCCTACATCCACGTTGATGGAGACTTCAACCCACGAAGGGTAACGGTTGCGCGATTCCATGGAGGGCTCCACCCACGAAGGGTAATGGTTGCGCGAGTCCACGGAGGGCTCCACCCACAAAGGGTCCACGAAGAAGCAACCTTGTCTATCCTACCATGGCCATCGCCCACGAAGGACTTGCATCACTAGCGGTAGATCTTCACGAAGTAGGCGATCTCCTTGCCCTTACAAACTCCTTGGTTCAACTCCAGAATCTTGTCGAAGGCTCCCAAGTAACACCTAGCCAATCTAGGAGACACCACTCTCCAAGAAGTAACAAATGGTGTGTTGATGATGAACTCCTTGCTCTTGTGCTTCAAATGATAGTCTCCCCAACACTCAACTCTCTCTCATAGGATTTGGATTTTGTGGAAAGAAGATTTGAGTGGAAAGCAACTTGGGGAAGGCTAGAGATCAAGATTCATATGATAGGAATGGAATATCTTGGTCTCAACACATGAGTAGGTGGTTCTCTCTCACAACATATGAGTTGGAATTGTGTATGTGTTCTGTTGGCTCTCTCCACGAATGAAGAGGAGGTGGAGGGGTATATATAGCCTCCACACAAAATCCAACCGTTACACATAGTTTTCTAATCTCGGTGGGACCGAATCAACAAACTCAGTCGGACCGAAAAGGTAAACCTAGTGACCGTTAGAGATTTTCGGTGGGACTGACATGCAACTCGGTAGGACCGATATGGTTAGGGTTTGGGCATAACGTAATCTCGCTGAGACCGATTACACAAACTCGGTGAGACCGAGTTTGGTAATAAGCTAACTAGAGAGGTGGTCAGGCAAACTCGGTGGGACCGATTTGCTCTTTCGGTGAGACCGAAAAGTTACAAAAAGGAAACATAGAGTTTATACAGCAATCTCGGTGGGATCGATTCGCTCTTTCGGTGAGACCGAAAAGTTACAAAAGGGAAACAAAGAGTTTGCAATCCCATCTCGGTGAGACCGAGATCCCTATCGGTAGAACCAAATTGCTAGGGTTTGGCAGTGGCTTATGACAAGTGAAACTCGGTGGCGCCGGATAGAAAGAATCGGTAGGATCGAGTTTGGCTTATGGTTTAGGTCATATGTGGATATGGGAAAGTAGTTGAGGGCTTTGGAGCATATTACTAAGCACATGAAGCAAGAGGCTCATTAAGCAACACCTCATCCCTCCTTGATAGTATTGGCTTTTCCTAAAGACTCAATGTGATCTTGGATCACCAAAATATAAAATGAAGAGTCTTGAGCTTTTGAGCTTGAGCCAATCCTTTGTCCTTCGCATTTTGAGGGTTCCACTTTCACATCCATGCCATGCCAATCATTGAGCTTTACTGAAATATGCATCTTGGAATAGCATTAGCTCAATGAGCTATATGTTGTTATGAATTACCAAAACCACCTAGGGATAGTTGCACTTTCAATCTCCCCCTTTTTGGTAATTGATGAAAACATATAGATCGAAGCTTCGAGAAATGATAATAAGCATGAAATATATCGTCGCTTTGAGAAGTATGTGACAAGTAAGAGCTCCCCCTAAATTTGTGCATATTTAAAATTTGCTTTGGACTGCAAATGCACAAAGAGTTAGAGTCATGGGTTACTCTTCCATGTCACACACATCTTGGTGGAGCGCTTAAAATGATAAGAATGAAATACATGCACTCATCACCAAGAATAGTGAATGATCACATAAGATAGATAAGATGATAATATTAAGCAAACATTAAGTGTAGCTTATGATCAGACATATGATCATCAATGTCTCACGAGCAATGACATAGTATCTCACACAAAAGCAAACAAAGTTCGAAAAACCACCAAATAAAACAAGAGAGAAAAAAGCAACACTCTCTCTCTCTCTCGAAGCCTATGATCTATACATTTTTCTCCCCCTTTGGCAACAAGTTACCAAAAAGTTCCTAGAAAATGCATAGTGCTAGATCAACGCTCAGGCTTGATCTTCAGGTGGTGGTGGAGTCCGGAGCACTCCAAGGACGAAGCCTTCTGTAGACGTGGTTGGAGTTGAGGCTGAAGTAGATGCTGGAGCTGGTGGAACTGAGGCTGTAGCTGGTGCAGAAGTGGTGGCTCTGGTGTCAGCAACTGGCACTGCATGTGATCTCTGAGCTCTTGGCACTCTGGCAAATGCATCAGTTGTAGTCTTGGCTCTCCTCTCCTGCATGTCATCCTAGAGCTGCTCCACTGCAGTCTGAATCTCTGTCACTTTGACATCCAAGTCATAGAACTTTTGTTCCATGATCCTCTCTAAGCTTGCCTGGTTCTGAGTTAGGGTGGCTAGTCCTTGCTCAATCCGCAGGGTGGATGCAATCAAGTAACCAAGCTGCTCTTGTTTGGTTTCAAGAAATACTCAGATGCCTCCTCTTGAGTTGGCATCTTGGCAGCTTTGTCCTTCCTTGCCTTCTCCTTCTTTGCTTGTGCTTGTGCATATGATGGTTCATTCTCATTCATGACAACTTGATTATCTTCAAAATCTGGACGGATGGGCAGGTGTTCCTTGTCCAATAAGTATATGCCTGTGCCCATCTTGGAGTTGATTAACTCCTGAATTTGTGAGGCATATCGACAGCTCCTCTTCTAATCAGCTGTTGTCCTCTTAATGGTCTCTACCATGAGGCTCATCACTTTGAACTTCTGTGGCACATCAAATATATGAAGCAAATTGATCGCATGGCCTCTGATCATCTTGTGATCACCTGACTTGGGCAACAAGGTGTGCCTAAGGATCCAGTTGATAGTTGGCATCCCTGACAGAAGATAATGCACTGAGCCAAACTTGAAAGTATCAAGTGCTTCATTTGGAATTTCCTTGTACATGTTGGACATAGAGTTGTGGTCCATCTTTTTCTTGGCATATACACCCAATTCATCTTCCTGCTCTTCTGGGGCATTGATCAGCTGAGCCCATTCAGCAACTGTAGATTGGTACCTCGTACCTTCAGACATCCATGTGATCTTTCCATCTGGGTAGAAATGTGCTGTGGAGTAGAATTGCATAATGAGTTCCTCGTTCCACTTTGTGAGCTTCTGCCCAACAAAGTCCTCTACTCCACATGCCTTGAAGCTGTCCTACACTCCAGGGTAGTACTCTTTGTTGTCCTTGATGTATTGCCAATCAACCCATCTCATATCACAGACAATTGGCTTCTTGTCTAGCAGCACTGTCTCATAAAAGTCTTGCTGCTCCTTGGTGTGAAACCTGTAGTCAACTGCAGTCCTTCTCCTTGAAGCATACGGGTCTGCTTCTCTCCACTTCCGGAGCCCTGAATCTCTCCTGAGTTTCATATCCTCAGCCACAGGATGAGCATCGTTGTGGTCTGGGATCTTGGGCTTGAGCTTTCTAAGAACATTCTCTTCTTCTTCTTCTGCAGCTTCAGGCACTGGGGCCTTGTTCTTCTCAGTAGCTGGGATGCTTCTTGTGTTCCTCTTTGGCTTTGGCTTGGGAGCTGGCTTGGCCTTGGAAGCAGCTGCCCCTGTTCTTATGGCATCACCCATCAGCTTGGGTGCCTTAGGTGCTGGTGCAACTACCTCTTCTTCTTCCTCCTCATCTTCCATGATGGAAGCCTTTCCAAGCACTTTGGCTACGGTCTTCTTGACCCTTTCCTTCCTCTTCTTTCCTTCAGCAACAACTGGCTCTATGGGAGTGGATTTCTCAGTTGAAGCTCTGGCCTTTGACATAGGCTGCCGGCCTGCTGGCCTTTTGACTTTCATCCCTGGCTTTGTGCCTTGTGTTGGGCCATGTTCCTTCTCAAGCACTACTGTCTTTGAAGTTGCTTCCTCTTCTGCCACATAATCCTCATCCTCTGATTCTGAGGTTCTCTTCTTCCTCTGTCTGGTGGTAGCTTTAGGCAGATTGCTAGGAGTACTTCTGCTGCCATCATCTGAAGAGCTTGAGGGACTAGTGCCCTCACTCATCTGCACTTGCTCTTCTGACATGTTCTGGCTATCACTTTGGTCTGACATGATGAACAAGCTGACTGCTGACCCTGTGAACAGTTTATAGATGAGATAGAGTGGATAAGCATCACAAAATGCAGAGATTTTTGCAAAAGAATAATTCAAAAACTTAGTTTTAGTTTCCCACTGAAAGCATCTCGGATCTACCGATTTCTAAACTCGGTGATACCGAAGCAGTTTTGGCACCTAAACTAGTGAACTCGGTTAGACCGAGTCACAAGTTCGGTGGCACCGAGACTGCTAGGGTTTCACAGAGTTCCAAAATCGGTCACACCGATAAGTAATTCTTGGTCAGACCGAGTCTCACTTGTGCAATGGCATAAGCCAAATCGGTGGGACCGAGTTTTTCAACTCGGTGAGTCCGAGATGGTTTCGGCAGAAACCTAACCCTAAAATTTTCGAATTAAACCTAATCTACGAGTTCATTGACTGGATAGAAGTTTAACAAACATGTCAAGAATCATGATGATCACAATGTGCTAAGAATCGGATTGGGGAATAGCACAAAGATCGAGTCCATACCCTAGTTCGGCGGAGACTCGCTACGGCGGCAACGGCGGGGTTGAATTTCCGTTGACGGCGACGGAGACCAACGACTGGAGGCGGCTGGCGGCGAGGAGACGATCCGGAGACCAAGTTGGCAGAGCAGGCTATCGCGTGGGCGAAGGGTTTCGGAGAAATTTCCAAATTTTTGCCCGTGACTATATATAGCCCGACCCTATCGGTGTGACCGAGTGGAAAAACTCGGTGGCACCGAGATGCAAAACTGTATACAGTTGTTGCAACTCGGTGTGACCGAATGGTTCAAATCGGTTGCACCAAGATCGAAAACCTAGATCAGCTTAATGATCTCGGTAGGACCGAAAGTAGGGTATCGGTCAGACCGAGTATCATAAAGAGGTTTCGGAAGTTTAAGTCTATGACGAATCGGGGACTCCGAGCACTCCTCACACAGAGTGGTACGAATCTGACTTGATCAAATTTTGTGATGTAGCATGAATAGAGTTTGAGACGAGAAAAGCATAGATAGCTAGAGGAGGTTCTTAGGCATTCTTGTCCATCCACTTGGCAAAAGGAAATAAAACCAAACAATCAAAACAACAAGTGGATGTCCTCGAATGAGTAAAATATGCAACCAACATGCTCACACAATAAGATGGCAAATGAAATATGTGACAAGGCCTGCACAACCAATTCTAGCATCTATCAAGCAATTTGCAATGACAAGGTCATCTATATATGAGTATATTGACTTAGGAGTCAAGTGAGAACACTTGATCATAGGTCATACTCATCGTTTAAGCTCAAGTGGGATTACCACTTTTACATAAAGCATTGTTGTGTTCACATCTTTAGAGTTGCTTTAGCTCAAGTCTTAGAGTAAAGCTCCCCCTAGATGTGATATCCCCCTTAGAGGGATGAACTAACCTCGGGTTTTGTCGATGATGACTTCATGTAGATGTTGAAGATGTGGATGCTCAATGTTGATGTAGATCACTTGGAGCTATCCATTTGAGTGAATTGCACTTTCAATACCTACATGGGTTAGTCCCACAAGGAACAAACAAGGATATCCATAGACATAGAGTGATGCACACACAAGATGATGTCCATGAAAACTTTTAGGTTAACTTGTCCCTTGTCTTACCAACAAGAGGGTTTGTGACTCCTTGAACTAGTGCAAGATGTGGAAGTTGATTGCACTTGTTCTTGCCAAAATGATAAGAGTAAAGTATGTTTGCGGAGTCACCCTCAAGAACTCTCTAGTTCTTCTTCTTTTGGATCCACACCATCTTGATGGGAATCCTTGGAGTTGTAGTCGTACTTGATGAAGTGGAACTTGAAGTAGTCATGGGAATCCACTTGACTAAGGTCTTAGGAGCTTCTTCAAATGCATCAATTTCCTCTTGAAGCTTGTCCTTGCCTTTTTGCTTGTAGTCTTGTGGTGGAAGATCATCTTGAGCTTGTGTCCCCTTGAAAGAAGTATCATACTTCTCTTGTTGAGGAACAAACTTTGTCTTGGGGTATTGATCTTCTTCCCACTCAACTCCATTGGCATTGAACTTTCGTTCAAAACCAACACCTTGATTCTTCCGGTGCATTCCTTGCTTGCGCACAATTTCCTCGAATTGCTTACTCCCGGCAAGGCTTTTGTACACTCCTTTCTCTATAATTCCCTTCAATAAGATATTTTCTTGCTCAAGTGTAACTTGGCTAAGAGAATCATTAGTGGAATCAAGAGAACTATTAGAAGCAAAAATATTGGATTTAGCATGATCATTGTTACTGCTAGAGGAAGAATCTATCTTGTTCTTGTTACTAGACTTGACTTGAGGCATGTAAGTGTATAAGAGTAAACGCTTGCCAATGTAAGAAGAACTTTTCTTGTGGAGATCATCATTGATTGCTTTTAAGAACTCATGCTCTTTCTCAAGATTGAGCTTTTCAAAGCATAATTTCTCATGAGCTCTTCAAAGTTCTCGATGATCTTCGAAGATAGTTTCATGAGCTAACTTAAGAGTGTTTAGTTCTTTAGTTAGAGCCTCAATCTTCTCCTTATCATTGTCATTCATTTTATCTTGATTAGCATGATTAATTGACGTTTCATCATAGTATTCATCACTAGAGTTGTCAACAAGGAAATCATCACCTAACAAGTCATCTTCATCACTATTGAAATCAACATACTCGGGGTGTGTTACCTTAGGACCTTTGGCCATGAAGCATCTTCCAATTCCTTCATTTGGTGAGTCAAATATGTCGTAGGAGTTGGTTGACACAAGTGCTAGACCGGCAACACCTTCATCTTGAGTATCTTCGGAGTCGAAGTGATAACTTCTCTCGGAGTGGCTGTCGGAGTCGGAGCCGGATACCCATTCACCAACATGAGCTTGATGTCTTCGTTTTGTGTTGCTCCTTGATGATTTTTCCTTCCTTTCCGAATTATTGCTTCTCCGTGAGTATCTTCGTTCATAACGATCATCTCTACTCCTTCTCTCTCTTGGTGGTGATTCTTTGCTTCTTCTTTTTGGAGAATCTTCTCTTCTCTTGTAGGGAGCCGTGCACTCACTGGAATAGTGTCCGGGTCTTCCACAACTGTAGCAGTTTCGCTCTCGACTAGAAGATCTTTTGTCATTGTAGGACCTTGACTTGAAGCTTCTATCTTTGCTTCTACTCTTGTAGAACTTGTTGAAGTTCTTCACCAGTAAGCTCAATTCTTCATTGAAGTTTTGTTTCTCACTTGATGATGTAGGGGCTTCACATGAGGCTTTGTAGGCACCACTTGATTTGTTGTGAAGTTCCTATTTATCCTTAAGTGACATCTCATGAGCAACAATTCTTCCAATCACCTCCGTTGGCTTGAGATCTTTGTAATTGGGCATCATTTGGATCAATGTGCACACGGTATCATATTTTCCATCCAAGGCTCTTAGAATCTTCTTGATGATGAATCTATCGGTCATCTCTTCACTTCCTAAGCCGGCAATCTCATTTGTGATGAGAGCAAGCCTAGAGTACATTTCAGCGACACCTTCACCATCCTTCATCTTGAACTTGTCAAGTTGACTTTGAAGCACATCCAACTTGGATTCCTTGACGGAGTCGGTACCTTCGTGCATATCAATCAAAGTGTCCCAAATTTCCTATGCATTCTCAAGACAGCTGATTTTGTTGAATTCTTCGGGGCACAATCCGTTGAAGAGAATATCACACGCTTGAGCATTGTATTGCAACATCTTCAACTCATCCGCGGTAGCTTCACGGTTTGGTTCTTTCCCATCAAAGAAGTCACCTTGCAAACCAACACACACAATACCCCAAACGGCGGGGTTATGTCCAAGAATATGCATTTTCATTTTATGCTTCCAACTAGCAAAATTAGTACCATCAAAGTAAGGACCTCTATGGTGATAATTTGCCTCGCTAGACGCCATACTCTCCTAGGTTGTGAAACCAAGGCTATGACCACCAAAAGCTATGGAGATCAAAGCAAATGGAGACCAAAGCTCTGATACCACTTGTAGGATCGAAAGTATGTCTAGAGGGGGGGTAATTAGACTACTTGACCAAATAAAAACTTAACCTTTTCCCAATTTTAGTTCTTGGCAGATTTTAGCTATTGTAGGACAAGTCAAGCAATCATCACACAATTCAAGCAAGAATGCAAAGAGTATATTTGCAGCGGAATGTAAAGCATGCAACTTGCAAGAATGTAAAGGGAAGGGTTTGGAGAATTCAAACGCAATTGGAGACACGGATGTTTTTCCCGTGGTTCGGATAGGTGGTGCTATCCTACATCCACGTTGATGGAGACTTCAACCCACGAAGGGTAACGGTTGCGCGAGTCCATGGAGGGATCCACCCACGAAGGGTAATGGTTGCGCGAGTCCACGGAGGGCTCCACCCACAAAGGGTCCACAAAGAAGCAACCACCCACAAAGGGTCCACGAAGAAGCAACCTTGTCTATCCCACCATGGCCATCGCCCACGAAGGACTTGCCTCACTAGCGGTAGATCTTCACGAAGTAGGCGATCTCCTTGCCCTTACAAACTCCTTGGTTCAACTCCACAATCTTGTCGGAGGCTCCCAAGTAACACCTAGCCAATCTAGGAGACACCACTCTCCAAGAAGTAACAAATGGTGTGTTGATGATGAACTCCTTGCTCTTGTGCTTCGAATGATAGTCTCCCGAACACTCCACTCTCTCTCATAGGATTTGGATTTCGTGGAAAGAATATTTGAGTGGAAAGTAACTTGGGGAAGGCTAGAGATCAAGATTCATATGGTAGGAATGGAATATCTTGGTCTCAACACATGAGTAGGTGGTTCTCTCTTAGAACATATGAGTTGGAATTGTGTATGTGTTCTGTTGGCTCTCTCCACGAATGAAGAGGAGGTGGAGGGGTATATATAGCCTCCACACAAAATCCAACCGTTACACACAGTTTTCCAATCTCGGTGGGACCGAATCAACAAACTCGGTCGGACCGAAAAGGTAAACCTAGTGACCGTTAGGGATTTTCGGTGGGACTGACATGCAACTCGGTAGGACCGATATGGTTAGGGTTTGGGCATAACGTAATCTCGGTGAGACCGATTACACAAACTCGGTGAGACCGAGTTTGGTAATAAGCTAACCAGAGAGTTGGTCAGGCAAACTCGGTGGGACCGATTTGCTCTTTCGGTGAGACCGAAAAGTTACAAAAAGGAAACATAGAGTTTACACTGCAATCTCGGTGGGACCGATTCACTCTTTCGGTGAGACCGAAAAGTTATGAAAGGGAAATAGAGAGTTTGCAATCCCATCTCGGTGAGACCGAGATCCCTATCGGTAGAACCGAATTGCTAGGGTTTGGCAGTGGCTTATGACAAGTGAAACTCGGTGGCGCCGGATAGAAAGAATCGGTAGGACCGAGTTTGCCTTAGGGTTTAGGTCATATGTGGATATGGGAAAGTAGTTGAGGGTTTTGGAGCATATTACTAAGCACATGAAGCAAGAGGCTCATTAAGCAACACCTCATCCCTCCTTGATAGTGTTGGCTTTTCCTAAAGACTCAATATGATCTTGGATCACTAAAATATAAAATGAAGAGTCTTGAGCTTTTGAGCTTGAGCCAATCCTTTGTCCTTAGCATTTTGAGGGTTCCACTTTCACATCCATGCCATGCTAATCATTGAGCTTTCCTGAAATAGTCATCTTGGAATAGCATTAGCTCAATGAGCTATATGTTGTTATGAATTACCAAAACCACCTAGGGATAGTTGCACTTTCAGAAACCTCACAAATCTTTTCACAAAAGTCAAAGAATATAGCCATCATGCATCTTTGAAAGGTAGCAGGTGCATTACATAAACCAAAAGGCATATGTCTATAAGCAAAACACTACAAAAAAAGACACATCCGTGACATTTTGGGCCGAACAAATTTTTTGTATCATACATATGACACTTCTATGACGATAATTGTGACAAAACCCAGTATCATCATAGATGTGGTGGGATCCTACTTCTATGAAAAAAAATCATGATAGAAAATGGGCTTTTCGTCCTAGGCGGGCCAGAGACGCAGCTGCATGACATTCTTTGGGATGTCCATGACGGAAAACCGGTGGTAGAAGCGAGGGCGAGGAAAATTTCAGGGAGTTCTCGGTTACGGTGGGAGGTCGGGGGCCGAGCGATGCGCGTTTCTCTCGTACACGTACGCGCGTGTGTGCGAGGCATTGGCTCTAACTGAACCCTAGCGAGGCGTTGGGCCCTAACTGAACCCGAGCGATTGTACTCCAGGCTACGTGTTACCGAACCCGAGCGATCGATCGATGGCTGTTAACTAAACCCGATCGAGCGATTCCTTCGCTACTGCTGCTAACTGAAGCCGATGGATGCTGCCTCTGGGATGAACAATGAGCGTTTTTTGACTATGTACTGCAAGGCAACAGCCTCATAGTCTTTTATTAACCCACAGAGCCAAAGTGTACAAAGTTACAATGTTAAGAGAGAGGAGGAGAGAGTAATACTTACAAAAGAAATGATTAGGGTAAGGAAGCTATCCAAGAGATTAGACTATTCCTATA
The DNA here is from genome assembly GCF_002162155.2 of Triticum dicoccoides. NCBI lineage: Eukaryota > Viridiplantae > Streptophyta > Magnoliopsida > Poales > Poaceae > Triticum > Triticum dicoccoides. The sequence goes on from NC_041392.1 coordinate 712,535,032, forward strand.
TTTACATTTGATTCTATGTGCTAAAAGAGAAATGTCATGCAAAAAATTCCTCCTCCATGCCCTGAAAGAAGGTGATTCATTCCTGAAGATCTTCCCATTTCTTTGTGTCCAAATATTCCAAGTGGCAGTGAAAACTATCTCAGAGAAAAAAGGATGTCCAAAATCCCTCCTAGCATCAGAAGCCATGTCATAAGTGGTCTGGTTTGGTTGAGGACTCCATGAAATACCCAGGTAGTTCCAGATACGCTGGCTAAAATTGCAAGCGAAGAAGAGATGTGTTTTGTCCTCATGTGATGCCAAGTGACATAGAACACAAGTGTCATCCTAGATAATCCAATGCCGCCGCTGCATCATGTCTCTAGTGTTTAGGCAATCCATCAAAAGGAGCCACCCAAAAACCTTAAACTTCAGAGTACAAGAACATTTCCAAATCCACATGAATATGGGATCAACCACTGTGTCCGAAAAGCATGACAAGTAATAAATCCTGGACTGGTAGTCCCCAGACTTGGAAGGCCATTTCCAGACACTATTTTCCCCATCTTGAAGATTAACCATAGTAAGCAACGCCTGAAGTTGATTAAACTCCTCAAAGGCGTCAGCAGACAGTGGCAGATGGAGATTGTCAGTTGGGTCTGGTAGCTCCAGAATATCCTTGACTGTTAGAGTGTCATCGATCACAAAGGAGTGGAGCCTCGGAAACTAATGTTGCATGCTAACCGTATTGTTGCCAAGTTGCCAACGGTCAAGCCAGAAGATCACCGTATCCCCAGATCGAACTAGTGGAACTGCCAACTTGCAAAACTTATCATACAACTTGAAAACATCTCTCCACCAGAAAGAACCGCAGCTTTGCCTGACTTGGGGGGGGGGCGCAGAGGCGTAATAAGTGTCCCAAATAAGAGATACCCATGGTACGTCCATCTTATTGAAGAACTTAAAAAGATGTTTGATGAGCAAGGCATCGTTTTGAATGCTCAATTCCATAACTCCCAGACCACCAAAAGATTTAGGACGACATACCAAGTCCCAAGCCGCCAAAGATTGCCGGGGCATATCCATGTTCCCTCTCCACAAGCATTGCCGCATAATCTGCTCAATCTGCTTCAAGATACCCTGCGGTAGCGAAAGGGTGCACGAGAAATATATTGGCATAGAACTAAGGACAGACTGTAAAAGTTGGAGCCGGCTTCCTTGATTCAAGAGACAAGAGGATGCAGATAATCGTCTCTCAATACGATCCACCAAAGACAACAAATCATAAATTGTTGGCCGGGAAGTACCCATTGGTAGGCCCAGGTAAGTGAATGGCATGGAACCAACATCACATCCAAGCAAGGCAGTAACACGCGTGCCCTCGTCATCAGTCATATTGATGGGTATCAAAGAGGCCTTATTGAAATTCACCCTTAGTCCGGTTGATTTGGCAAAGACTTTAAGCATTTCTTTGAATGCAATGAGCTGGCTATTAATAGGAGGAAGAACGATGAGTGTATCGTCAGCATATTGTACAGTCGGATAGTCCATCGATGTAGTTGGGATTGGCAAGGTGAGAATATTCCTGGAGCACATCTCATTTACAACCGATTGAAGTAAGTCCACCGCGATCACAAAGAGTAAGGGAGATAGCGGATCACCTTGGTGAACACCTGAACGACAGACAAAGTGGTTACCAGGCACTCCATTCGAAAGAACCGAAGAGGAGCCTGTGGACAAAATGCTGTCAATCCAACTTGTCCAACGATCATCAAATCCCTTACATTTCAAAATCCTAAGAATCAGCTCATTCTCAATGGTGTCAAACGCCTTTGTGAAGTCAATTTTAAGAAGCATGATAGGCCTCTTGGAAGCTTTGCATTGGGGAACGTATTCAAAACACCACGCTAGACAGTCCTGTATGGATCGACACCGTAGAAAACCATATTGGTTGCGGTGGATACATTTCAAGATCACACCCTGAAGACGATTTGCCAAGAGCTTGGTTAAGAACTTTAAACAATTATTAGTCAAAGATATGGGCCTAACATCGCCAACATATTCAGGGCTTAGCTTCTTCGGAATGAGGGTGATAAGAGATGTGTTGAGACACTCCAAATTACATTTTCCCTCATAGAATTCTTGCACAAGTTTCATAAAGTCCTCCTGCAAAATAGGCCAACATTTCTTTAAGAAAAGCCCAGTAATCCCGTCTGGTCCCGGAGCACAATCAGTACGCATATTCTTAATTACCGTATCCAACTCAGAATCAGTGAACGGTAAAGACAACTCCTCTAGACCATCAATTCGGGTAATTAATGTGTCTAGATCAAAACCCATCTGAATGCCTTTTGATTGGCCCATTCGTTGATTAAAATCAGCCAAGAACATTCCCGCCAACTGTTGATGGTCCATGACCACATCCCCTCCCACAGACTTGATCGAGGAGATAGTATTCCTACGGAATCTTTCCGTAGCCATGGCATGAATTTTTTTTGAATTCTCTTCTCTAACTTTTATGTTTCTGATCGTGCAACGCTGCTTCCAATAGATAAATTGCCAATGTAAGATATCCTCAAGATGCAATTTAACAATTCTATGAAAATTGAACTCCGGCCAACTCAAAGGCCTAATTTCCTCCAGATTATCCAGGAAAATAATCACTTTATTACAATCAACAATTAAAGCTTTGACTGTGGACAGGTTTAAATGCCATTTCTTGAGAGCATATCGGAGGTACTTAAACTTAGCCGAAATTGTTAATGCAATCGACGATTTTACCACTGGCCTATTCCAAACTTCAGCAACACAGTCAGCAAACCCGGGCAAATCCACCCAATAATTCTCAAAGCGGAAAACCTTTGCCTTGGGGATACAAGTGGCAATCGAGACCATGCACGACACATGGTCGGAGGCAGTGCGTGCAAGTGGAAAAACCATTGTGTTGGGGTGGTCTGATGTCCAAGTAACCGAAGTGAAAAACCAATCTATCTGTTCTAGAAGCGGTGAGGTTTGCATATTCGACCAAGTATATTGACGCCCCTTGATTGGCAACTCAACAAGTCTCAAATGACCAATTATCTCATTGAACAAGAAGATATCGTTAACATCACCTCCCGGAAGATTGCGGTTCTCCAACGATCTCATGAAGTTGAAATCACCCAAAAGCAGCCAGTTCTGACCAAACCGAATATCAAGATTATATAACCATTGAACAAATTCATCACGGGCAGGGCCTTGACATGGGCCATAAACAGAGATTAGAGACCAAGTTTATGAGGTA